>NC_045447.1:34055309-34188026 GCF_002776525.5 Piliocolobus tephrosceles | reverse complement strand
TACCCTCCTCCACTGCAGACCCCAGTAGCCATTGGCCTACTGGACATCCCTACCATTCATCCATCCAGAAATCAAGACTGGCTTTGATGCCTCCCTGTCTTTCACTGTTCCACAACTAAGCAATCACCAGGCCTCACTTCTTGCTTTATGCCTTGGCCACTTGGAGAACCTCCTCCCTGGTCTCTGCCTTTATTCTTCCCTCATCCTTCAATTCATCCACCCCATCAGAGTAATGTATCTACATGTCCCCTTGCCTGGTCCCCTAGAGCTTAAAGTAAAGGTCCTCAGCTTGACACACAAGTCCCTCCAAGGCATGCCCATGCCTTTCTCTCCAGCCCCAGCTCCCTCATTTCCAAGCGCACACACTTGATTTTCCCAGCTAGACTCCTAATGAATGCCACTGCCATGTTTACAAGGGTCTTGTCCTCTAAGAACCGGGAACTTGTGAACAGTTGGCGCATCTAAGGCAAGCTCTCAATTTTAGACTAGGGAAGCATCTATTTGCCCACAAATCAAAACTCATTGAGTCACTTCACAGGGCCTCCTATCATCCTCTGAGAGCCAGACAAAGAGAAAAAGTCCAACTAGTAGAAATATGAATTCCAAGAAAAAGACCAGGGAGAAAAGGCCTGAACAACCACACTTAGGTCTACGGGACTAGACCATACAACCCTCCTTTAGTGGAGAGACCCACACTTGAATGGCATGAGCTATTACTATTAGTCAGAGTGAATCCATACAAATCATCGTTCATGCTTTTCTCAGCATAAAGGCCTTTGTTTTTAAAGGGACTTCCTCAGTAACCTGCCTCCCAGCAGATCAGGGAATAGTACTAAACTTCGGAAGTGTTCCCTCCAGGTAGGTACAGCCTCTAAAACCCAGCTGTCCTTAAAAGTCAATAAGGTTCAAAACAAAAAACCTGGCAAAATCCTCGCCTGCTTTTTAAGGGGAGCAGAGACAAAAGGAAGAGGCCTCCCTCACCATGGAAATAGGAAATAGTCAAATGAGTCTCAGACTCAGCCCAAGGCAGGAAGATGAGATTAAACAGCACTCAGGCTCAGGGAAGGGAGGCATTCTGTTCTTGCTCAGCCTGCTCCACATTTCAATCCAATTGTCTCTAGAGCACTTACCCCTTTCAAGTGGCTCTGAAGCATTAAGTGCATTTCCCCTCCACACAATAACAGCAGCTCATCATTCACACAGTGCCCTGAGAATGAGTCTCTCAGGCCAGTCTACATGTAACATGATGCTTTTGCTCCCACACCTTTTTCCAAAACCTACCAAGACATACGGAGGTAAAGAAGATGCTGTGGCTGGCTGAGAGGCCGCAGCCAAAAATGAAAATAGGGCCCTACAATTACCCAACTCTACTTCAAATAGCAGAAAACTGCTATTTGACCACGAGTGGCATGGATGCTGATATGCACAATATTTTCTCTGCACCATGGCCTGTACTTCTGGAGAGGTGGTGCCCTATGACTTTACCTATGCTCACTACATTCTCCCAGCTAGATAAACTGAAAGAATTTTCACCTCAGTCACACCTGGGAAAGTGACCAGAAACTCACCTCTCCAGTATCAAGCAGGCACATGTTAATAATAGGAGGGACACTCACCCGGACAAGGTCCATTTCTTGGCTGTTCTCCATGAAGGTCCAGATCTTGGGGCTGAGTTCCTCCCACATGCCTTCCAGATCATGGAACACAGCCAATTCCTGGAAGGTCTTGTTCACCTGGAGTCAGGTGGGGAGCCAGGGACCGCAGAAAAAGGAGGAGAAGCAGAGACAATGAGCGCTTTGGTTCCTCCCTGAAAAGACACCCCATCACAGCAGCCCTGTGCCAGTCCTCCCCCATCGCCAATAAATGCCTGCTTATAACTATGATTCTATATCCAGGACTGGGGAGCTGGCCCAGCTCTGGTCGGCATCAGACTTGAGGTTTTCACTCTGGGAATCCCAGAAGAGCCATAAAAATACTTAGTGCACACCTCTGAAGCTACCTTGAGTTTTTTGCCCCCAGTTCTGGGAAGATTCTGGGGAAGGAGTCTTGGGCTGCGGGTAGCTTACCTCAGCCATAACCTGCCTTGTGGCTGGAGTGTCAGGTGTATACAGGATCTTCCCAACAAGCAGAGGCTTCAGAGCTTTCCAAATAATGCGGGAAAGAGGACTAGATTCCAAATTCTTCATCAAATCATTGCAGTAAGGAGCTACAAAGAATAGGAGGGACAAATGCTCACATGCATGGTCATATACTGATAGAAACTTACAAGGGCTTTGGAGCCAGACAGTTCTGAGTTCAAATTCCAGCTCTACCACTAATAGTCATATAATAAGTAACTTATCTGACCCTCAGTTGGCTCCTCTGTAAAAGTAAAATTCATAACATCTATTTTGAGAGATGTGGAGAAGATTACCTCAGATTAAACTGAGATATTCTCTGTAAAGAATGCAGCTTGATAAATAATCAGAGCTCATTATAATATCAATGATGGATAACTCACAACTGAGCTGATCTGGAAAAATGTTTTCACAAAGCACAAGCCCTCACAACTCCAGATTCACACTCTCACGACAGCCTTGCCACTGTTCTCACTGACAACATGACCAATATTTAAACTAACTCTTGAGGGGCAACCACAAGGCTGACTTCAGCCCTCGGTTTTCAAACAAAAACCAAAATTTGGGGCAGGGCGCCATGGCTCACACCTGTTTCCCATAACTTTGGGAGGCCAAGGCGGGCAGATCACCTGAGGTTGGGAGTTCAAGACCAGCCTGACCAACATGGAGAAACCCTATCTCTACTAAAAATACAAAATTAGCTGGGCATGGTGGCACATGAGGCTGAGGCAGGAGAATCGCTTGAACCCGGGAGGCAGAGGTTGCGGTGAGCCGAGATCGTGCCACTGCACTCTAGCCTGAGCAACAAGAGCGAAACTCCGTCTCCAAAAAAAAAAAAAAAAAACCTCTTTGATTAACATAAACCAGTATATGTACACTTAACAAAAACCCAAATACAAAAGTTGTAACAGGCAAATGGGTTTGATTATCCAGCAGGATCCCTGATTTTTAAAAATTCATTCTAAGTTTTTCAGGGTTTTTTTAGATACTAAGTGTCCTCTATATGCTGGAAAGATAATAGAATTTTTTTTTTTTTTTTTTCTTAATGAGGCTGTCCTCACAATTATGTCTGTCATGGAAATGAAGGCTTCCTTGGGTCAACTCGCAAGCTGGGGGACAGGAGAAGATGGGATTTCATTAAAGCTGCCTACAATCCCATCCTCTTAGGGCTTGTAAAGCAATTTGCGAATGTCTGGAGCGCTTTACTCCAGAGAAGAAAAGGTTTTTGTGTTACAAAACCCACCTCACTCAATGTCTGAAAGACACACCTGTGGTTGGAAATGGAGAAAGGTTCACCTGCATCAAGTTTTCAAGGAAAAGGATGCCACTGCCTAAAACTGTAACACTGGATCCCTGCTGCCACCAGGCATATGGCACACGTGCCCACAAAAGTGCTTAAGCGTGGGGAGTGGATATGGAGATACAAGGTTCTTTAACACTGCCTTGCAGCTAAGAATGAGAAACAAAGAGCAGATCAAATGTCTGACTGTGAGAACACACACAACACCACTAACAGTTATTTTAGAGAGCACAGATCCAGACAGATTTGGGCTTGAATCCTGGCTCTTGTGGATTAACTCTGATGTGGCTCTGACCAAGGCACTTAACCTCTCTGAGCCTATGAAGTGTGGGGTTAAAGAATCTTCCCTACAGGGTTATCACGAAGGTAAAATGAGATAACTTAGAATGCATAGTGCATAAGAAATTCTACTTAAATGTTTTTTTGTTGTTGTTGTTGCTATTATCATTACTGTTATTTCTTTTTATGTTATTATAAAGCTTATCTTGATGGTAATATTAAAACCAGTATATCATCCTTTTTAAAAATGTTCTTCCAGCTTTTTTGAGTGATAACTGACAAATAAAAATTGTATGTATTTAAGGTATACAATGTGATGTTTTCTGTATACACTGTGAAAGGATCACCACAATCAAGCTGTTAATAAATCTATCACCTCATAGTTACCTTTTTTGTGTAGTCTGAACACTTCAGATCTACTCTCTTAGCAAATTTCAAGTATACCATACAGTGTTACTAACGATAGTCATCACAATGTACATCAGATCTCAGGAACTTATTCATCATGTGAAACTGACACTTTGTACACCTTATATATATTCCATATATAAGTGAGATCTTGCAGGATTTCTCCCTCTGCCATTATCTCATTCTTGACTACTCTGGAAGCCACCTTTCTACATCCCCCAGAAAACCAGGAGGCTGGCTGTCAATCATTCATTCCATTGATAAACACTACTGTGCACCTGAGAAGTGCCAGGCTGCATTCAGAGTAGTGGGGACAGGTAGCTCATCAAGAGAAGCCTCTCTCCTCCAGGAGGAGCTCAGTCTGGTGGGTAAATGGTCATGTAGACATGTAACACTGCTACAAAGGGAGGAGACGACACAGGCCAAGGCCAGAACTAAGGTAGGGATGGGGTTGGGGACAGGTCTGGGGTCTGCACAGACACTCACTTGTAGAGTTGTCGTAGAAGGTTTCAGCATCTTCCTCAGTGCCATTGCCTCCAAAGAGGGCTTTGTAGTTATTGTCCTCATACCAGTTGAGAGACTTGATCTTCAGCCCCCCTCCCTCGGGATGCCCGCAGACAATACGAGACACAGCCTGGTAGATTTGGGTAGAAGAGCTGGAGCTGTTCACGTTGGTCAGAAACATCACCTCCTGTCGCATGTCACTCCAGCTTCTCATGCTGAACAGCTGGCATCAGGGATGGGGAGAAAAACGCGGGTAGGGGAAGGGAGAAAAGGGCAGTGCAAGAGTTTGGGACGAGAAGAGAAAGAAACATCTTATTTTCTTGACCTGTCAAAAGCCATGTCCCAGAACATATTTTGTCAGATGTCATCTCAAAGCCTTGGCATGAGCTTGCCAGAATCTGGCTACCCAATCTGTGGTCCAGGGACAAGCAGCATCAGCATTACTGGAGACACCACTGTTGAAACACAGATTCTACGACCCCTCCGCCGACCTGCAGAATTCAAATCTACAGCGCCACAAGATGCCCAGGTGATTCCTATGCTCACTAAAGTTTGAGAAGCACAGCCTGGAGTTAGTGAAGCCCCTGGAGCTGGGCTTTGTTTCACTGGGATTATCTTCCAGTTTATAGATGAGAATGCTATCTCTGAACAGCTACATGTGAGTGTTGTTGAGCCTATCAGGAACTGCTCTCAGCCTCGATAACTGACTCACTTCTAAAATTCCTCGAACTCCAGTGTGGAAATTGAGTAGCCCTGTCCCCCTTGGGAGAAAAGGTGCTGTATGTGAAGTTCCCTATCTCAGTCTCAGTAAAGTGTCAGGCAATGGAAAAGCATAAGGTGAAAAACTCGAGTCTAGGCCGGGCGCGGTGGCTCACACCTGTAATCCCAGCACTTTGGGAGGCTGAAGAGGGTAAATCACCTGAGGTCAGGAGTTCAAGACCAGCCCGGCCAACATGGCAAAACCTCCTCTCTACTAAAAATACAAAAATTAGCTGGGCGTGGTGGCATGTGCTTGTAATCCCAGCTACTAGGAAGACTGAGGCAGGAGAATCACTTGAATCCAGGAGGCAGATGATGCAGTGAGCAGAGCGCCACTGCACTCCAGCTTGGGTGGCAACAGCAAGACTCCGTCTCAAAAAAAAGAAAGAAAGAAAAAAAAAAAAGAAAAACTCGAGTCTGAACCCTAGCTATGTCCCTCGTCAGCTTACAGTCTTTGAAAGGTCACACCATGTCTCTGAGTGCTCAACTTCTCCATCTTTCATGGAGCTCGCTGAGACACAACTTGGCTTGGTTTTGGTAGACTTGGGGAGCAGTAGATGCTTATACTATGGTCTGGACACTGCCCTCTATTCATCATCAAGACAAGAAAGCTAAAACAGTGTGTGGTGAGACATAAATCCTATGCCACACATGAGGGTGCCCTGCAGAGAACAGCTGCAACAGGGTGAGTCAGAAACCCCAGGCAGCCAGGGGTGCGTCTGACTGCCACTCAACAAACATCAATGAGCCAGGCGGCGGCGCTCTGTCTTACATACAAATGTATTCCGGCACTTTGTGGAGTTCTCGGCCCCAATGCTATTATGAAATATTTATAGAGCACTTTGTATTTCCAAACATTTCACAATAAATCATTAATAAATCCCTGCATTCCTTGAAATGTCACTGCATGTTCACACCGCCTGGGAAGACTGAGCTATAGAGCACAGAGGGGAGGTGCCACGAGGCCCTGCACCCAGCCCCAAAGCTCTATCTGCCTAGCTTTTGACCTCACAGCCTGCTGGTTCCTGTAAGTGGCGTGGTCCAGCACTCTCTAGGTCCTAAGCTTTGCCTTCTGCCTCCCGATGGGAACTAGGCTCTCCAGAGGTGGGTCAGAGGCCACAAGGATTTTTTTTTTCTCCAGAGAGGGTGCATCTAGCACACTCCACAAGAACCCAATTAGGTGAGGTGGACGGCTTTTCCCAACTTTATCTCTTCATAACCTGTAACAGCCCTAGAGATTTTTAAACCATAGTGAGTCAAAGCACTCACTTCTTTCCAAAGGCAGCCTCACCACCATCCCACCACTCCCCAATCAAAAAAACAAATTTCTTCCCACATAAAGCCAGCAAATCTTTCTAAAGAAGCACCACAAATTACTGAGTTATTCCAAACTATTGGCTCTTCCCAACACCCGTTTTAGGGGCAAACTCTTACTCTTTCTCCTACACCTCAGCTCACACTCCAGTCTTTATCTGGGAAGTGCTCCCTGACTCTCAGGGCAAAGTCTTACTCTTTCTCCTACACCTCAGCTCACACTCCAGACTTTATCTGGGAAGGGCTCCCTGACTCTCAGGGAGGAATGGCTCTTCATCCTTTAGCCCACAGATGATGGTGGTGTTTGAACATCATCAGTTGAGTGAATGAATGAAACTGACTTACTGCTTTCTCAATCCAGCACAGTGTCCTTTGTCCTCCCGTTCCCCCATCCCAGTCTCTTCTCAATCCAACAACCAGAGTGCAAACAGTCTAAACTCTAGATCACACCATGTCCCCCTCCCTCAACCCTCCACTGGATTCCCATCTCACCCAGCAGGAATCCAAAGTCTTGCCAAGCCTGTATGGCACTCACCTCCTCCTGCTCTGAGCTCCTCTCCTCCCCGCACCACTTGCTTACTTTCCCTGGTCCTTAAACACATTCCTTAGGCATGCTCTAGCATCAATGTCTTTGTATCTGCCATTCTTGCTGCTTGGAGTTTCCTTCCCTCTCCACAGACATGCTGTCATCTCCTATCAGGTTCAACTGTCACAAGAGGGCTTCCCTAATCACCCTCTTTAAAATAGCACCTTCTCATGCTCTATCCCCCTTACCCTGCTTTTTCTTCACTGCATATATCCCTCCTGTGGCATTGTACACTGACCTGTTTGTTTCTGTCTCTCACTCCATATGTGCCCCAAGAGAGCAGAGAAGTTAGCGTGTTCACTGCTAAGTCCCCAACACCTAGCAATGCCAGGCAGCTGGTCAGTGCTGGGTGGACATCTGAGATGCTGCCTCCCTGCCCTCCCAGATGTGAAACTCATGTCAGCTTTCATTCATCTTATTCCCCAAGTCCTCATTTCCTCCCAATTTCCAGGTTCTGCTAGTGCATATTTTCTTTCTTGGAAGGGTCTCCTTTCTATTCCAGTTGCTACTGGAGTTTTTCATGAAGCAGGCAACAACACAGGCTTTGGAATCCAACAATTCTGAGTTCGAATCCCAGTTCTGTCAATTAACTCACTGGGTGACTGGAAAAGTTGCCTAACTTTTCTGAGCCTTGCTGCCATCTGCAAAACGGACACAATGGGACCCACTCAGGTTTGTCATGTGGAGTATACAAGGAAATAGGTGACACTGGCTGAACCAAGGCAGCTCCTCAGAAGACATTCACTCCCTTTTTCTTTTCCTTTCAAGGGTTGTGCTTTGGTCAAAATTATCAAATTTCCACACACTGACTGGATGCACAAGGGCATTTACTGATCTTCTCCCATTTGTCTCACGGAAATAGCAAGTTAGACAATGAGTAACTTGTGATCAAAGGGACTTGGAGGTGTTCTATTGAAAGAAGCAGATGGTCCTTGCTTGTCCTGGACCAGGAGCAAGCAGCGCACAAGAAGCAGCTGCCAAGAAAAATGTATATTGTTCACTTGGAGAGTCTCCAGCACATCAGCAATGAGGACATCACCTGTTTCCAAGTTTTTTTTTTTAATGCCAGAAAAAAAAAAAAAAAACAAACAGGGCCAGTGATGAAGTGAAAACAGCTGTAACCAAACCCTGAGTTTAGTGGCATCCTCCCCCATTACAGCCTCTGCTTTGCTTTCTCTAAGGCCAGAAATGAACAAGGGACAGAGGGCTGGGAGGGCATCTGCAGAGCAAGGCAAGGCATATCAATGTCAGCTAACAGGGTCCTAGAGAAATAGCTACAGACTTGCAAAACAGTTTATCCTTCTCATTCTCCCTCTGGAAAAACCCTAGTTGGTCCAGCTTCTCTACCTAGTAAAAAAGGTCATAAGCCTTCATAACCAGGGTAACAAATGGCAAGCTGAAAGAAGGCTTCTCCTCTGGAAAGGGAACCCAAAAGTCAAACCTCTTCAGTCAGAAACACGTGAGCAGAATTCAAAGAAAGAAAATAGAACAGGACAGGAAGAAATACACTAACAGGTCAATAGTGTTTAATCTCAGCATTTTTGGTATTTTCCAAGTATTCTGCATTTTCCACAATGAACAGGCAATATTCTCATTGTTAGAAAACATAAAGTTCATTTTGATATTTGGAAACATGATGCAAGCACCAAAAAATGGGTAGGTTAGATACAAACACCAAAAAAGGAAAAAATGAATGAGAGAAACAGCTAAAAATAAGGGTGGACCAAGTCTGAGACAATTTCCCCACAAATTATTATTTTCCAATGTCCTATAAGTTAAAGTCTGTATTGTTTGTGACCACTGCCCCCTGGCTCAGCTTCTCATGCAGGGGGACACCAGACAGTTCCTCGCTTCCAAGTCTAATTTGAAACAAGGCTGGGAGTCAGAAAAGTGGAGTGTGCACTGACTGGGAGTCAGAGCTAACTGCTTTTACAAGTGCCTACAGGCCCTCTGATCCTAGGACAGAGATTACTCTGATATATTTGTTGACATGGGGACCTAAAAGGCAAACTCAACTTAATGTTCATTAAGAGATCATATTCCCACAGTTGAACCTCAGAAGCCAGATGCCTACAAGGGAAAGGGCTGAAATAGGGGTACCACGTTATTCCTGTTAGTTAGCAAGCACATGTGTTGGTAAAATGATTGGCCTTGCTACTGAAGAAGCAATATGAAGAAGTTGCTGGTCAGACAAAAGCAGTGCATGGGCGGTGACAGAGATAATTCTCCTCTTTACAAATGTATGATTACCTAGGGGCAAAGAGAAAAAAGGGAGAAGGGGCTAAACTAAATATCCAGCTGTTAGCCACTAACTAATTAGCTCTGAGACATCTATGAGTTTTGGTTGCTTCATTTCTAAAATAAGGAAATCAAAACATTATTTTTTACATCACTTATACTTCGAAAATTGATATTACATCCCATGCGACATTCAAATCCAAAGGACCTCTTGCCAAACTCAGGAATGAAAAAAAATGAAACAGCGAACGGTCTGCTTTCTGGTATTGGAAAGACACAACTTACCTCCTGGGCCAGAGTCCCAAGACTATGCAGCAATGTTTTTGTGGCTTCCGCCAGCTCCTTGCTCGGGAGGGGAGATGTAGAGTTTAGTCCTCTCTGTAATGAGAAAGAAAACTTTGTTTTTGAGTTCAAATGTAAACCTAAAATCTCTATTGGAAATAAACAAGTGAATTAAAACTGTTCACAATCTTGAGTTTAACAAACAAGAAACCGACTCCTAACCAAAACTAGACACTACAATTATTTCTAACTCTAAGTTTGCATTTTGTTTATTTTCAAACTCAATGTTTGATTAATGGTTTTAAATGAAGCAGGAATATTGTACTTAAAACTAGTTAATATGTAATAGATAAAAAGGATCTCATGTGGGCTGGGGGGATGTGTCCAATACAACTCTGACCGCAAATTCCCAAATCTGTCTGAGTCCACAAGATAGGTAATATAGGAATGGCTTTGAGAAACAAGTTAATGATGGCTCACAAGAAAGGAAGAAAATATAAAGTTTAAAGCTGTCAAAAATAGGGAAAGATGGAATTCTGTCACTCTGTTCAAGTCTAACACTGGAAATTTAACGTAGAACACTTAGTTTTACATCGAGTTTTAGTCAAATCTTTGTATGTACCAATTCATATATTTAATTGCTGTTATATGTCACCTAACTGCATAGCAGATATAGGACAATAATTCATTAGAACAGGGAAAAGATAAATTAGGGCAGAAAGCATAAGCTAAAGAAAAAAAAGAACAATAATTTACAAATTATGAAGTCAGAATTGCTATAGCTGAGGAGCCTCAAGTTGGGTTCTGAGTGTTCAGGCTTCCAAAGAGAAAAAAACATGAGTCAGTTTCATCATTCTTATTTGTCAAGTAGGAAAAACGTATCCAGGGAAAATCCACCTTTCTTGATGTTTCTATGAGCATTGTTTTATTCAATATCATATCAGACATCTCTGAAGTTTAGAGAAGGTTGGGCTATTTTGACATTTGTAGTATCAGAGACTGTTGTGAAATTATAATGTAGACTACACAAGAAAATGTCTAGAAGTGGCTGGGACTCACTATCTCTTGACAAATAGCAGCCTGGGATGTTTTCTTTTAAAGAGAACTCCAAATGCAGAAGGGATTGAGTATCATTCTGATCATCACAATATGCAAGCATAATCCTGAATGTGCATTTCTGAGAAAACCTGCCTAAAGGTTCTATGAAAGAACTTGTCCAGCTGATTCATCTCTTCTGGAACGGGTTCTTCACCAGAGTCCCAGTATTCCCATATTCACAGTCCTCAAAGGGACCCACGTGATCTCCCTTAAATGCCAGACTCATGTAGACCTCTGTGATACACAGAGGTGTTCATGATTGTTCCTTCCATAGAAAGTAATTCATGAGCAAAAAACAGGTGAGGTGTTTTGTTTCTACTTTCTCTCTTTGGGTTCACTTCATAACTAAAGGTTAACACACTAGAAGCCGAACCTACGGAGAATATGCCTGAAAAACTATTACAAACACAAACTGAGAGATCTTAATTGAAAGCCATAGGAGGTAAAGTGTTTTTGTGTTTAACATTAGGCCTACAAGATGACAGATGTTCAAGATTGTATAGCAAAAACAAAACAAACCCAGGACAAAACAAGAAATGCCCAATTGACGTACTGTAAATTTAAGTAAAAACAAAATGTGGTAGTTAATCCACTTCTTTTATAAAGACTGAATGGAGATAAGATTCTTAGGATTCTTGTCACTCACTCTCCTCTGCTACCCTGTGCCCCAATTCTCCAGTCATGGGAACCTGGGGTAGCTATAGAACCCTGGGCAAATGACTCAAATTTCCCATCCTTCCATTTTCTCAACTATACAGCAAAGTTTAAAATGCTGTGCACATATCACAGAGTTTTTATGAGCACTAAAACTAGAGGATATGTACAAAGCCCCTCGCACAGTGCCTGGTGCATGGTAAGTGCTCACAATTGTCAACAATGTCATCTCCTGCCTTTTTCTTCCCTTGCATGAAAGTTTACTGCCAAAACTGGAGGGCTTTTGTCTGCAAACAGGGTTTTCAAGTTCTTAAAAAGACAAAAATCCTTTCTCTGTTTCTCGGCAAGGTCTTGAACTTTTTCTTCTATTGAAATGTCCTTCCTCCGCTAGGCAGAGACTACAACTACCATCACACAGCACATCAGCCACACTCCAATGTGCTGTCTCTAATAGTATAATTACTCCTCACCGCAAGGTGAAGACATCCTCATCCTAATTCCTGAAGGCTTGGGATAAAATGCCTTTCTCCCCTTCTAACCCTTTTCTTTTTCTGAGCATTTGCCAAACTGCAAAATAAAAGATAATACTAAATGGATGAAATATACATGATATGCATAATAGGTTGTGTATAGATATACTATATGTATTCATGTATGTATTTATGTATAGGCTTATATGTATAGACATATATACACACATATATCTTACACATATTAACTGACCTCAAAGTTGACATTTAAGTTGAAAAACCTGAAGGAAAACTCATTCCCTATGATAGGTATGTGTATGCTTATATGTGCACACACACAGACATACACATTTTTATCTTAATGTATATTCATTATGCACCTTCTCTTTAAAGCAGGTGATGTTTTTACAGCAGTGGTATAGCTTCCCTTGTAATTAAATTTAATTATCCAAAAGAAGTGACTTTATTTAAAAAAATATATTAACTAAAAATGGTACCAGCTGCACTTGAATATGACCAAAATCATGGCAGAGTTGTGAATGACTGGGATTCGCTAACACCATGAGGTGTGGGGAGCTACTGTATCAGAATCACCTGTGGTGCTTGTTAAATATGCAGATTCAGGCCAGGTATGGTGGTTCACACCTGTAATCCCAGCACTTTGGGAAGCCAAAGTGGGTGGATCACCTGAGGTCAGACCAGCCTGGCCAAAATGGCGAAACCCCCTCTCTACTAGAAGTATAAAAATTAGCTGGGCGTGGTGGCATGTGCTTGTAATCCCAGCTACTAGGGAGGCTGAGGCAGGAAAACTGCTTGAACCTGGGAGGTAGAAGTTGCAGTGAGCCAAGATGGCACCAATACACTCCAGCCTGGGCATCAGAGTGAGACTCGGTCTCAGAAAAAAAAAAAAAACGCAGATTCTCAGCCACCTGAGACCTACTGGATGAGAAGTTTAAGAGTGTGATGCAGGAATTCTCAGGAGATTCTTTTGAGCGCTGAGGTTTGAGAACCAGCACGACATTCACAAAGTCTCCCTTCTCAGTATGCTTTGTGCCAATGTGCTTGGTGGTACATTCTGTGTCTGGTCCACATACTATAATCTGCTTCAGACTCTGAAGCAGTGAAGAGGCCACTCAGTTCACCTGGCCCTGAGCAGGATCCAAGATGGTGCCAAACACATGGGGTGCCAGGTTTATCACACCAATTAGATACAGTAGTCACCAAGTGCAGATGTTTCTAAAAACCCCAAACCCAACATTCACCCATTGTCACCATTACCAGTCATCTGTCTCCTCAAGAGTACAAATCAGTGAATGGGTCTGTTGTTTTTACAACATGTCTTCTCCATCTGAATAAATTTAAATCTTCAAGGGCAATAGTTTTTCCAACATCTTTAGGATTTTTAGTTTACATTTCTTAACTCTGGAGCAAGCTTATTCTTCTTGTCTTAAAAGCCCCACACTTCAGCAAAACTCCAGGCACACAGCACGGCCTACAGCCTGACTGTTTAACCCGGGAATGTAGTTGACCATGGATGTAAACATAGGTCCCTGTTAAATTTGCCGTGGGCATCAGACCTTTACATTAGCAGACACCAATTCAATGCCATATCTTATGATATGACCTCCTTATCAGTAGTCTGTATGTTGGGTTTGATTGCTTGTTTAACTTGACTGTTTTTGGTTTTGGTCTCTAACAAAACATCGGCTCAACCCACCCATAAGTAATATGGTAGAACAATCAATGCCATGGTTAGAATCCTTTTTAAACTAGTTATTTATTTGAGATTAAGTGCTCAGTATTCACTAACAATATCGGCAATCTGTAGTCGTACAAACAAATTTCCATTTTCAAAGGAATATTGGTTGGAGTTACACAATCAGGCATAGATTGATATCACAGGGTTAACAAAACACAGATGATTCAAATTCAGCATCAAGTTGAAAGCTTGGATTATCCAGACATTTGCTCATGACTTAATTTTACTTTTCTGTGCAACAAAACATACCATAACCTGAAAAAATAAGCCAAAGACTAGAAGCATGGATTTTTTAAAGTTTAGTATAAAAATAGAATACTATGGCAAAAATTAACCTGATTCCACATGTATCGACACTGATAAATCTCAAGAACATAATTCCGAATGAAGTGACAGGCCAATATGCACACTTACACAATGTGAACACATTTAGGCCAGTACCAAATAGTGTTATTCATAGAATGTAAGTATACATGATATAGAGGATTAAAACATCCAACTGCAAGACAGGAGTTATCTTTGAAGAAAGAGCTAGGGAAACAGAGGTGGCATCAGCTGTACCTGTAATGTTTTATTTCTTAAATAGAACCTGGAGTCAGCATGGCAAAATGATGGATGATGTTACAGGAGTGTTTTTGTTTGTTTGTTTTGAGATGGAGTCTCACTCTGTCACCCAGGCTAGAGTGCAGTGGTGTGATCTCAGTTCACTGCAACCTCCCCCTCCCGGATTCAAGCAATTCTCCTGCCTCAGTCTCTCAAGCAGCTGGGATTACAGGTGCATGCCACCATGCCTAGCTAATTTTTGTATTTTTGGTAGTGGCGGTGTTTCACCGTTTTGGCCAGGGTAGTCTCCAACTCCTGACCTCAAGTGATCTGCCTGCCTCGGCCTCCCAAAGTGCTGGGATTGCAGGCAGGAGCCACACCTGGCCAGAAGTGTTCTTTACGTTATTCTCTGTACCTTTTTTCATGTTGAAACTATTTAATAATTTTCTTTTCAATTCAATGAAAAGATAAAAGAGGAAGGATAGTTGAGCAGGAAGAAAGGAAGGGTAAAGAATCTATGTTGGCCTGAGCACGTATCAGATCTAACAGACAGGTAACTTCCTTGAATAAAATTAACCCCAGCAAAGAATTCATGCCTTAAAACTAGACCACAAAATGCAGCCTGAGAATCATGTGTCTGCACCTACTATTAACTGTGGTCTCCTGCTCACGCTTACTTGACGAAGGCAGACATAACCTGCCAAATCCTATTTCCAAAGAGCTTCAGTAAGCAATTCACAGCTTGGAATTCCTACTATTATTTTTCTAACCAAAAACATTCTCTTGGCTATGAACTCGTACAGGTCTCCACTGCACCCAGGAGGCCAGTGACTTTCTTATATGAAGTAAAGGAAATGGGAAAAAGAAGGAAAATAAAACCTTTAGTGAGGGACTATATTTTCTGAGTTAAGCTAACAGGAATTCATGTATGATTCAATATTTTCAGATCATAACTCATTACAGTTAGATCATAACTACAATGTCATTACAGGAAGAATGCACAAATGCTTATTGTTATTATTCGAAAGCTCCCACCCACTTCCGCAAAATGTGTTAATCACAACATACAACGTTTCCTAAAAGCATGACGTTCTGCGACACTGGCCCCAGAAAGACAAAGGCTGTTGTGCCCCATTCTTTCTGGGTCTAAGAGATGGCTTCATTATATTCTTTCCATCCTCATTAGCTTATGAGTTAAGTCGAGAAGGACTGAAAAATTGTTTAAAGGCTATAAGCTGGCAAAGTCAATTTGGCTTTAATCTCTGAGACGGTGTCTTATTTCAACTCAGTATGCAGCACAGTTCTGGGCACTTAACAATTAGATACCCAGTAAGTGTTTCTAGAAGAAAAATGAAAAAGAAGGGAGAAGTGCATGAGTAGATGAAAGATGGAGTAATGTGAGTTCTCCTCCAAAGACCATTCACATTCACAGAAATGCTCTGTTTCGTATTCACCTCATCAAGTCACTCAGCCTGTGGAGCCTTTAATGGCTCCCCTTGCTCTGAGAATCAGGCCCTATATCCTTACATGGCTCGTGAAGAAAGACCTGCCTCAGCCGATCTTTGCCCACCTCTGCAGCATTGTATCTCATCATTCCTTCTTCTCATCAAACTCCCCACAGCTATTTCTTCTCCATGCTGAACTATCTCGATTAGGTACAGTTCCCCTAAATGCCGCCTTCTCTTCCCTCTCCTCTCTGGACCAATGCATATACTATGTCCTCTACCTGGAACATTCTACTCCCTGTTCTTTACTTGGCTGACATCCATTCTTTAGGTCCCCACTTAGAGGATGCTTCTTTTCTGACTGGAAAGACCGCAGTAGGAGGCCCCCTCAGGGCCTGTATCGCACCCAGCAGAGCTGCTCTATACAGCAGCTGCTCCTTTCCTGGGCTGTCCCACCCATTCCCCAACCAGGACAAAAACAGAGAGGGCTGGACCTTGCACATGACTGCCTCCCTGGCCCAGAGCATGGCACTGATTAGGGCTCAATAAACGTTTGCTAAGTGAATGAATGTGTTTGTTAATCCATTATCACTACACAAAATGAACACTGGAAGATAATATTACTAATGCATTAGGAGGCACAGCCAAATAGAAGTAGAAAACAAGATCATCTGTGCAATTAAAATGCAACTGAAAATATTTTCAATTTATAAAAATCTCATCTACATTCAAATTTTTCAGGAATTCTATGACAAAATGAGAAGTGGGTATACATATATTGGAATAATATTTTCAACACAATACACAATTTTGTTTTCCTCCTGGGAATGCATGTTACAATGTGTTCATTGAAACATTTCAAATGTCCTTTAAATGTCTTCATAAAGTAGATACAAATCTCTACTTCACTTTGCCCACATGCAAAATCCAACTCAGGCTGGGATTAGTATGTTTTAGTTCAAACTGAAAACAAGCAAACCACAAATCAAAGACTATCACCACCCAGAAGTCATCGCTATCTCCTGGTGATTTCTATGACAGTAAAGATTTCCTCTGGGAAACATTTTAATATTTTTTATTCAAATAGGAAATCATAAAATTACTTTTCTAAGGAACATCCTAAACTTTTAATAAATAATTCAACAATCTAAATATTAACTTTTAAATTAAATGTGTTTAAGGCATCCAAACATTTCATTTTTTGCTGTTTCTAAACATAGTTAAATACATCTACTACCACATAATTCAGAGGAAAAAAATTAAACCTGTATCTTAGACATGGCAACAATTTTCAGTGAAGAAACAGTATAACTGCGGTGAAAATGTCTGTATAAATGGAGTTGAGCAGTCATATTAACACATTGCTATATCTACCAGCTAGCGCTCTTCTTTTCCGGTAAGAATCAGGTGAACACAGAGTCTGAAGAGTAAATCTACACAGTGTGTCATTCCACCAATGACCAACCGATGAGGACTGTGGCTGCTTGCTGGGAGAAAGCAAGTAAACAGGTGGGCAGTAAAACCACACAAAGCCAAACAAAATCTGATACTTTCCAACAATGTCTGGGTTCCAGACAGGAGAACACGAAGAGCAGGTGTTCTCTCCTGCAAAAACCCACACAGATGCTTTAAGGACTGCATGTAACAAGCTGAAGTATCTAGCCCTAAAAAGCCATGAGGCTGAAGGTAGCAACGAGCCCCATCTGTATTCTGGGTCCTTGTCTAACAGTCAAGAGGAAGCTAAATAAAGACCCCTCAAGACAAGGATGACTTTGTTCACTCCTTATCCATCTGCTTCTTCGATCTATACACAGCCCAGCTGTGACATTACTTGTCTTCTGGGAGCCTCAGGGCACCCTCACTTTACCTTCTTCTCTCATGAACCAAGATCCACCTTGGTGGGAATGCGCTGGGCACACTGGAAGACACGTGGACAGTTTCTGTGGAACCACTGGTTCCACGAAAACAACTTCCTTTTTTCCCCCACGTTATTGAGTTGGAGATAAATCTGCATGCCTGGACTTCCAGCCTTAAGGAGCACACACCATTTTCACATCACTGAGGCAATGGTGAGTCAAGGATAAAGCCCAAATCTAGCTCATTCAACCCAACATTCCTCCCACTACAGCCCACAGTGTCCATGTTGGCAAAGACTGCCGTGAGGGAGCTGGTCGAGAGGTCATCAGTGAAACTGGAACGAGAGGACAGCTCTCACTCTGCAGACCCAGGACCTACAAAGAAGTCCTCAAATTCCCAGACTCAGCCTTCAGCCTGGTTCTCAGTGTCCACTAGAATGAAAACTCCAAGTGCATCACATCTGCCTTGTTCGTGGTTGAACTTCAGTGCCTAGAACAGTGCTGGTATAAAGCCGACATACAATAAACATTTGATGGATTTTTTTCAATGAATGTCTCATACCTTGTTCAGAGATGTTCTGCTCCCAAAGTCACCTCTGTTTGGTTTGTACATTAAAAACCCTAATAGGTAACACTTATTATGCTTTACAGTCACTTGCTGAATATGGGCAAGAAAAAGTGGACAGCTGCAGAGAGGCCAGTAAAAGCCAAAGGCACTGAGGGAACACTTCAAATACATGCTAAACTATTCCTTCCCATCAAGAAAGCTGTCGCAGGCTGCATATCCCCCGCAAAGATGTCCACACCCCAATCCTGGAGTCTGTGAATATGCACATTTCATGGCAAATACACTGTGTAGATGTAATTAAAGTTATGAACCTCAAAATAAGGAGATTATCCTGGATTATGTGAATGGGGCCAAACTGAACACCTGAGCCCTTAAAAGTAAAGAACCTTCTCTGACTGGAGACAGTTCAGATGTGATAGGAGGCGTCAGAGATTTAAAGTGTGAGAGACACTCAACCCACTTGTGGGAGAGGGGTCACACGAAAAGCGTAAGAAGGAACGACGGCAACCTTTAGGAGCAAAAACCAGCCCCTGCCTACAGCCAGCAAGGAAATGGACTGAATTCAGCTGATATCCTGGA
Organism: Piliocolobus tephrosceles; assembly: GCF_002776525.5. Lineage (NCBI taxonomy): Eukaryota > Metazoa > Chordata > Mammalia > Primates > Cercopithecidae > Piliocolobus > Piliocolobus tephrosceles. The sequence goes on along the minus strand of NC_045447.1, from coordinate 34,169,267 downwards.
TAAGCTCCAAAGCAGATTCATCTTCAGAGTCCCCCTAAAAAACAGAGCCCCACAAACACCTTGATATCAGCCCTGTGAGACTCTAAGAAGTAGACCTAGGTACGCTCTGCTGTACCCAGACTTCTGGCCTTGTGAAATAATAAATTTATGTGGTTATAAACTGCTAAGTATTTGGGGACTTGTTACAGCAGCAATAAAAAAAAAATTAAAAAATACAATCAGTGAGGACCCTGACAACAGAAGCAAATCAACCTCTCTGGCCAAAATTTGCTAGTCCACTACTATGGCTCCTTCCTGCAGTCCAAAACAGATGGGAGGTTTCTGTGGGACAGGAGAGTGGCCCTGTCCTTACTCTGGGAAAGGTACATGCTGCTTTAGGAAGGACCCAAGGGAAAGTTAGGAAAAGTTCACCTGCCCAGCACACCCTATAGCCAAATACACCTTGCTGAGCAGCAAGACAATAGAAGCTCCTGCCAGGTGGCCCTGAGGTCCTCCTAGAAGTTGTTAACTCAACAGTACAAATGCAATGAGCACTCTGGAACAAGTCTCCCTCATGACTAAGTGCATTTATCCCACAGATAATATTTCATATAGCCACCTACCTTTGTTTTCATCAAAAGGATATCTTGTGAGTTGAGTCCAGCTCCCAGAAAATACCTGACACATAATAAGAACTCAACAAATATTGCTCAATGCGTGAGTAAGATTTTTAAGTTAAAAGCAGAGAACACCTAATGGAAACTGCTCTTAACCCCAGGGAACTTTAAAAACACAACAGCATTCTGACATCCAGTATTAATTTTCACACAAGGTACAGACTAAGGCATAAAATAAGAATCTTTGGGTGAAAGGCCTTGACGATATCTGAGCAAGAATGCAGTTTTTCACGGAAATATTCGCCAGGATCACTTTGCTTGGTATGATCTAACACTGATCTACAGAAGAAAACTTCAATCTCTTTTGAGACAGTCTCACTCTGTCACCCAGGCTGGAATGCAGTGGAGTGATCTCAGCTCACTGCAACCTCCACCTCCTGGGTTCAAGTGATTTTTGTGCCTCAGCCTCTTGAGTAGCTGGGATTACAGGTGTGTGCCACCATGCCTGCCCGACAAATTTTTGTATTTTTAGTAGAGAGGGGGTTTCACCATGTTGACCAGGCTAGTCTTGAACTCCTGGCCTCAAGTGATCCACCCATCTCAGCCCCTGCAACGTGCTGGGATTACAACAGACGTGAGCCACTGTGCCTGGCTGAAAACTTCTACTTGAAGCAACTGTTTTCAAGGACATAATTTCTATTACTCATGTCAATTAAATTATCAACTTCTATTTATTGAGCACCTATTGTGTGCCAGGCCCCACGCCAGGCTCTTCATATGTATAACCAATAATCACAACAAAGGGTCAAATACATTAAGTGAATGTAGAAGAAGAGATAACTGAGGCTTACGGGGACCAAATAACTGATCCAACGTCAATGCTAGTAAAATATTCAAATGCAATACTCAAACCGAGATCCAGCAGACTCTCCCACACGGCCACACTTTCCCCACGTTGCCAAAACACTGCTTTCCAGAGCACCCAGATTCTGAAGGAGGCCCAGGAGAAAGTCACAACACCCTTGGCTGGAAACAGGGAAACACATACACACACACACACACACACACAAAAGAAGTAGAAATGTTTCAAAATATGTCTCTTATGAAATTCCACTTTTGGTTCAGAAGCACATGTTGAAAGAAGAGTTTCTCTCCCTGTCGTGTTGGGCCTTGCATCTGCCTGCTGCTACTGCTGCTGTTCTTGGCGCAGTTAACTGCCCATGTGCAAGTTACCACATGTCACATCCATCTACTGTCACACGTTGAAATTTCAACCAAACAGCAAGAGAAAAAGGCTGCTTAATGCAAATCAAGTATCAGTCCCTGCATTCCAATTAAGGCCATGCTTAATTCAATAAGTAAGAGTCACATTTCAAAATGTTTCGAAGTCATTTCATCCCAAAGGCTTCCTCAAAAATCATCTCTACACAAAACAATCCTGATCACTCATTCTATTCTAACTCAAGAGCCCCATTTTGAAGAGAAGTCTCTTGGTAACAGCAGAGGGGTAGAAGCAGAACCTGAGATGCTCCACAAACCCAAGAGATGTGTAGAAGTCACCTGGTAGCAGCCACCTTAATCAACACCTGGTCATAAACCAAGGGATCCACAAGGCACAACCACAACACAGCAGGATGGGATGCAGTGTGGCTGATGGTTCTGAAGGTGCATTTCCCTGCACTCTGTCATGCTGCTAATCCTCCCAGAGAGCTACTGTCAGGTTGAAACGTGAGCTGTTAACTGTCAGATGATGATGGCTAAACAGTCATTCTACTATGAGTGTAATTCAGGCATTATGGGAGTGGAGGGATTTTACTGGGTTGTGTACACAACAGATGTTTAATGAGTAAACACAAATGAAACAGAATGAATGGGCACAGCACCAGAACAAATTACGACATCTTCTAACACCACCCATCTTTTCCAAAATTTCAATAATTCCAACTGAAAGGGTGAGCAATCCAGTCATGTAGTGAAGCAGCCCAAAACAGTCCAAGAAAATGATTTCGTAATGAATTTTTGTACCATTCATAATAACCTTTGACCCTCTATGACTCACACAAAAAAGACCAACAGGCTGCAAATGTCTGCACAAGTCAGCTTCTCTAACGTTTTAGGCCAGTTACTTAGGGTTGCAAAGATCCCCATAGAGAAATATATCTTAATTTAAATTATAACACGGGACCGGGCACGGTGACTCATGCCTTTAATCCCAACACTTTGGGAGGCCGAGGTGGGCAAATCACTCGAGCTCAGGAGTTCGAGACCAGCTGGGCAACATAGTGAAACCCTATCTCTACTAAAAATACAAAAAATAGCTGGGCGTGGTGGCAGGCGCCTATAGTCCCAGCTACTCGAAGGCTGAGGCATGAGAATCACTTGAGCCTGAGGCAGAGGTTGCAGTGAGTCAGGATGCCGCCACTGCACTCCAGCCTGGGCAACAGAGTGAGATGGATCTTAGCTCACTGCAACCTCCGCCTCCCAGGCTCAAGCGATTCTCCTGCCTCAGCCTCCCTAGTAGCTAGAATTATAGGTACCCGCCATCACGCCCGGCTATTTTTTGTATTTTTGTAGAGACAGGGTTTCACCATGTTGGCCAGGCTGGTCTCAAACTCCTGACCTCACATGATCTGCCCGCCTTGGACTCTGAAAGTACTGGGATTATAGGCGTGAGCCACCACGCCTGGCCAATACAAAAACTTTTTGATTGTCAATCAAGGGTATGAATCCCGAGGTATGTTTCCAAGGTCACATTCTAGGGTACAATCTGGGGACAGGGTCCAGAAACTGAATATTCTTAATTCCCTGGGAGGACCAACTCTCTATAAAGAATTTGTGCTATATACAATCCAAGAGTATTACAATTTCATTTTATTATAATAAGGAACATCTCTTTCCAGATACATTCTTCCTCCAGGAATCTTCCCCTGGTTTTAAGAGAATCTATCTGGTGAGTAGAAAACCAGAATCCCGGATATTAAAGATGATGTTTGGGGTAAGGAGAGGAATTTCACCAGAGTTCTCAGAACACCTAGAGACATACTTGTTCTGGAACTATACAAAACACTCTGATGGCCAAACTGCTCAGGCTCACCTACATTTTTTGGTTAAGAATGAATGGGTATTCTCACAGAGTGCTTCTCTGAACTATTGATTCCTAGGCTGAAAAAACTTTGTCGGAATTTTTCCTTGCAATTTTATTACTAATTAAGCTAATTAGTGTGGTCTCATCTAATTCCAGGGCCTTCCAACTGTTGACAGCCCGCAATGTCGTCTTTATGATGGGTTTTTAAACATAAATAGATATCCATCTTCCCATCAATGGTTTCAAGACTTTATTTTTTTAAATATGAAGAACCCTGTTTTCAAAAGAACTCTTGCTTAGTATTACAATAGTAAAAACATGAAAACGCAGGTCTTCTCTGATGGAAATAAGCACAAAAAACTTTTGGCTTAAACTCAGCCACACCCAGCTTATTCCTCCGATTCACCCTTTGGGAGATGGCCCAAAAGTCTGAAAGAACACTAAGAACACTTAGAATACCACTGAACTAAATTATATCACAAACTCCCAGCCAGCCGTACTTTTCTACAAAACAAAGTCATGTTGTCCAAGGAAAAACCTCACATTCCAAAAGCGTTAGTGTTTGAAGTTTCTCCACTGAGCAAGTCTACTCACCAGGATTGGCTTCAGGATGTCCACGTTGGAATGAAGTACTTGCCCTGCTGCAGCCAGTTTCTCCCTTGGTAGGCCACAAAGCTCGGAAACTTCTTGGTCACCAAGTTGAATCACCTCTTCTGATTTTGATCCATTGCACAGACTGGTCAAATGTAACTGGTAGCCTTGCAAAAATACCTGGAAGCATTTCATGCAAAGAGAGACAAGCACCAGGATTATGAATATCGGAAGCTGGGTCCTTGAAGTCTTTGGGAGAACTTCTTATCGATACAGCTTTGAAGATCTTAAAACAGGTACCATTGCAACAATCCAATGCATCAGGTCTCTTTACTAAACCTCAGAATGTATCAAAGCACAAGGCACAATGACAGGACACTTAAAACCTGCAAGTTGCATTAACTCAACACCTCCCATACTCTTGTCCCTCTTGCAAAGAAAAATCCCGAGTCCAACTCATTTTCTTAAGAGTGGGACACATGATTTGGCAAATAGGAATCCAGAGTCTGAATTCCTGGAACCACTTTTATTAGAGGAACAACATCCTCACTATTTTGCAATTTATGTTGTCTTTAAGTAGTATTGGGCTGAAATATGGGGAGAAAGCATTTATGCTGTTTATCTGTAAGTAAAGATATTTAACTAAGACACAGAACTGTGTTCTAACAATTTCAGAATTTGGAATTCTCCATTTTACTTGCCCTAGAGCAGAGTGCCAGAAAGCCAGGCCTCTTATCATCTCATTGAGAGGCCAATTCCAAGTCATTCTTATCTTTTCTTTATACCAAACCCACTAGAGAGCCTCTTCTTGGTCATATTTTACTTAACTGCCTTTCTGGGCCTCAACAATTCTTCTTCATACGTGGTCTAATGGACCACAAGCTTTGAAAGAACAAGAGCCTATTTATCGTGCTCACTTTGCATCTATAGTGCTGAAACATTATAGCCAGTATTTGTTGAATGAATGGACAATGCAGACTCTTTATTACACCATTACTAACTGCCCCGTTAGTTTAAATTGGTGCAGGCTGCTGTGCTTATAAAACAACCTAAGGTAAGCCATGGACCAAAAGCCTCTCAAAACCCATGCAGCTTTTGAAACACAGCAGAGCATTTGGCCTACCATGATTCCCATTAAGTTTTTGCTGACTGCCAGAGACACTCAAGCACACTTCAGTTCTACTTGTTTCTTTAACTGGTCCTTGCTGCTAGGCTGTCAGCCTACAGTTAGCATCTGTGTTTAAGAATACTGACAACAGGCCAGGTGCAGTGGCTTACGCCTGTCATCCCAGCACTTTGGGAGGCCGAGGCGGACAGATCACCTGAGGTCAGGAGTTCAAGACCAGCCTGGCCAACCAACATGGAGAAACCCCGTCTCTACTAAAAACACAAAAATTAGCCAGGTGTGGTGGCGCATGCCTGTAATCCCAGCTACTCAGGAGGCTAAGGCAGGAGAATTGCTTGAACCTGGGAGGCAGAGGTTGCAGTGAGCTGAGATCATGCCATGGCACTCCAGCCTGGGCAATAGAGCAAGACTCCAACTCAAAAAAAAAAAAAGAATACTAACAACAGAGGGCCTTTGTTGATGTTATCTTCTGTCTCTGCCCAATCATGCTTTGTTCCCTTTCCTGTCCTTACACAAGTACTGATCCCAAGAATTTTTCAATAAATGTCTTGTGTGCTCAAAAAAAAGAATACTGACAACACAGAAACTCCAAGGACCATTCAAGGACCATCTCCATGCTTAGGATGCCCCTTATTTTAAACTAATTAGATGTGACAGATATGAAATTGGAAGAGGGCAATGGAAATTATGCTAAATGCAACTACTTTCAAAAGCCTGATGCCTTTGGCCCCTCTCCTGACCACACAACTGGTAAACATAAGGCATATTTTCCTAGTTTCAGAAGGGCAAGCAGTAAGCACATTTTTCTAATTTTAAAAACTCTAGATCATGTGAAGCAAAAAGGTTATTTTCAAGAATAAACATTTCCACTACTTCTGCTTCTTGTAAAGACAAGCTAGTATGCAGACATGAGACAGGGGAGGAAGCAGTTCCCCTTTCTGCCAGAGAATATGCTCAAAAAGTATCTCTGAAAAATCAATAACCATGCAAGCTGGGTCTGGTGCTACCCATTGCACAAGAGCTGCCTAATAATGATGCCAGAGGAAGTTTTCTATGATTCTAAAGTTAAAATTCAACATAAACACTAATATTATTTCCAGATTTCATAAAAATTCCTTTTTTTAATTTTTCTGAGATGGAGTCTCGCTCTGTCACCCAGGCTGGAGTGCCACAACAGGATCTTGGCTCACTGCAACCTCTGCCTCCCGGGTTCAAATGACTCTCCTCTCTCAGCCTCACAAGTAGCTGGGACTATAGGTGCATGCCACCACGCTTAGCTAATTTTTTATTTTTAGTAGAGACGGGTTTTGCCATGTTGGCCAGGGTGGTCTCGAACTCCTGACCTCAAGTGATCTGCCTGCCTTGGCCTCCCAAAGTGTTGGGATTATAGACATGGGATTATAGACCTTTGAAGTGATCTCGCCCATCCCACCTGAGCTTTGTCACACTAGTCCATTCATTTCTGTCTCCCCAGTGCCGTCTCACAGAGCTAAAATTGGAGAGATTTAAAGCCTTATTCCCACAAGCTGCAGGGACTGATCTCCTATTTAATGCAAAGCAAGCAACGGTTCTCAACTCAGTGCCACTGCATCTGGCCCTGATTTTATAAAATTCTTAAAAGACGGCCAGGCACAGTGGTTCATGCCTGTAATCCCAGCACTTTGGGAGGCCGAGGCGGGCAGATCACGAGGTCAGGAGATCGAGACCATCCTGGCTAACATGATGAAACCCCTACAAAAAAATAGAAAAAATTAGCCGGGCTTGGTGGCAGGCGCCTGTAGTCCCAGCTACTCAGGAGGCTGAGGCAGGAGAACAGCATGAACCTGGGAGGCGGAGCTTGCAATGAGCCAAGATCATGCCACTGCACTCCAGCCTGGGTGACAGAGCGAGACTCCATCTCAAAAAAAAAAAAAATTCTTAAAGTCTCCAAATATACCCTTGTCTAAAGTCTCCTGTCTTCAATTTTTTAGACAGAGTTCCTCCAGATCAATAATCCTTAACCATGGTTATTGTCTCAGAACTGTGACTATTTTTTAAGTTTAACTCAACTTAAAATATATCCCTTATAGGAGGAAGTCATCACAAATGCCAAGTGACAAGCCAGAAATCAATTTTATTTCAACCAGCTGGCCCATGACGCCAGGTTGCATATTCCACTCCTGGATGGTTTGGCAATTCCTGCCTGAATAGGGAAGTAAAATTAAGTGAAGTTGAATTCGAACTACCTCCCTCCCCTTCACCACCATTACGAGGACAGGGGCTTATTCATTTCTTTCCAGTAGCTGCACAACGTAATTGCCATCAGCCCCACTGAGGAAGCTGGAGGCGTCGGCTTACCTTGTGGAGAATGACATCAGCCCTCAGCATCTTGTCCACAGTAGACTTTGGGAGAGAGAGGTTGTGATACAGGAACCCAGAGAAGGTTTCATTGTCCACCAGGAAATCCTGAAGCTTCAAGTCTATTGAGAAATAGTGTTTCGTTTTTATTTAGTAAGTAACTCCAGAAAAGAAAAAGAAAAAAGTGGGCACAATGGGACAGTGGAGAAACATATCATAATATTGATGATCAACAGTCGCCTGGCTAAGTGCACACGGGAATTGAGACAGGGGAGCATTGCCGTATCAAGAGAGGCATGAAAATATTGCTTTCTGGTAGGTAACATGTTGAGCCTCACCCAGCATGTGCTCCTCAACTCAAACAGTGTGATGGTGCCATTACACACACACACACAGCCTTTCCTTTCCTTTTTTTTTAATTTTGAGATGGAGTCTCACCCTGTCGCCCAGTTTGGAGTGCGATGGTGCGATCTCAGCTCACTGCAACCCCCACCTGCCGGGTTCAAGAGATTCTCCTGCCTCAGCTTCCCAAGTAGCTGGGATTACAGGTGTGCACCACCATGCCTGGCTAATTTATTTATTTATTTTTTTAATCTTTAGTACAGACGGGGTGTCACCATGTGGGCAGGCTGGTCTCGAACTTGTGACCTTGTGATCCACCTGCCTAGGCCTCCCAAAGTGCTGGGATTACAGGCGTGACCCACTGCACCCAGCCTTCCCTTGCCTTTCAAGCAAGAAGTCAAACGTTTGAAATGATCTCGCCCATCCCACCTGAGCTTTGTCACACTAGTCCATTCATTCCCGTCTCCCCAGTGCCGTCTCACAGAGCTAAAATTGGAGAGATTTAAAGCCTTATTCCCACAAGCTGCAGAGACTGATCTCCTATTTAATGCAAAGCAAGCAACGGTTCTCAAACTTAAGAATGCATCAGAATCACCTGGAAGGCTTATTAAACTGCAAACTGCTGGGCCCCACCCCCAGAGTTTCCAATACAGCAGGCCTGGGATGCAACAGGAGAATCACTTACAGGTGATGCTGCTGCTGACCTGGGGACCATGTTTTGGCAAACACTGGCAGAGTGCATTATGCATATCAAAATGCCTTCACAGACGTGGTCTCATTTTAATTCCAAACATAAAACATGTGATACAAAGCTCTAAAACCCAGGTCTGCCAGGCTTTAGGAAAACACATAAACATATAGTTAAACACACAAACATATATTACAAATCAGCCCTATTGAATGATTTGATTGCTAAAGGATTTCATACAGAGTCTCTCTAAATAATAGGACCTCTTGGTGCATTTAGAAAAGGCTTCAATCCAGTGCAGCAAAACAGAAAAAGCACCACTAAGAATCCAGAATTGTAGTCCCTAGAGTTGGAGGCTGTGTCTGGTGGTGTCACCGTGTACTTCATGTCATCTTTTTAAACCTCAGTTTCTTGATCTCCAAAATGAGAGGTTTCTGACCAGATGCTTGGCAGCAGCTCTATGACTCCGAAACAGTATAGTTTTCCCTGACTCATTTGACTGTCTACCTCTCCTCCTTCCAACCCACTCTCCTAACAGCTTAACTTCTTTGTAATAACGATGAAACCAGCTCATCAGGACCACACGAACTGAGTCCACAGGCCCAGGCACTAAGCAACCTCTAGAGGGCAAACTTTGCAAACTGAAATCATTTACCAGTAGAGAAACAGGTTTGATCTGAAAATGGGGCTACAGTGTGAGGCTTAATGAGGTCAGGAGTTAATCCTCAGAGCTAAGAAGGTCACACGCAGAGATAAAGTAGCAGGAGGGCCTGACAGCCCAGCCAGTCTCTCATCAATGCTGCATGACCCAGGTGTATTCTGCTTTAGGCAAACTTTAGTAATATTGAGTTATATAGACAGGATACATTGAGCAAGATTCACATCGCTAGAGAAATGATTCACTGCTACCCCTCTATGGCTAGCTCCTAGTCATCCCTCATGACAGCCAGTAGCTGTTCCTAGACCCAGTTAGTGTCCCTCAGAATCAGTGCTCCTGCAAACTGCTACTACGTACCTGATGCTTCCCATCACATATGACTCTACACTGTTACCACTGGGTTCTCCACTACAGCTGTCAAACCTCAGAGCACCTGAGCTTCATTTAGGGAGCATGCTAAAATGCAGTTTATTGGGCCCAATCCCCAGAAATTCTGAAACAGTGGGTCTAGAATGCAGAAACCACGAATCTACATTTGATTAAGTGTCCCTTGCACTTTTAATGTTTGGGGAGGGAGGTGTGGAACCACAGTTTAAGGAACATTGTTTTACTTGCATGCCGTCTCCACCAGACTGTGCCTACAGGATAGGGAATATGTGTTCTCAGTACCACCAGTGCCCAGATCAGACCTGACACAGAATTACTGCCCAGTGAAGGGTAGCTGAATACTAAATACTAGGAGATGGGATTAGGGCTGACAAGGTTCCAAAAGTATCTGAGCACCATCACAGGAGATTTCCTTTTAGCTGATCAGGTCCAGGAAGAGCCCAAGGATGTCAGGACCATCCCCAGGCCACACCCCAAGAGTGAACAGGACGGCTAACCACTAGAACTGCCTTCCCAGGAACAGAAAGCGACATCCAAGGTCACTTTCTGTTCTTGGGAGAACTAGGAAGGAAGGTGTAAGCTGGTGGCTTCCGCTGAGGACTGCTGTGACAAGGTAGACACTGATCCCTGTACAACCGTGGACAAAGCACCACCCCGGGAATCAGAAACCTGAGTTCTATATCCATTTATTTGTCGGGTCATTTCATGTAGTTGTGCCTCCACTGCCTTACCTATAAAACAAAGGGTCAAAAAAGGCCTCTGTGAAACCTCAACAGAAACAGAATACACGTATTAGCTAACGCTCACTGACTAGGTGGGCCACAGAGTCCTCCTGAGCAGAGCCAGAGCAATACATCATATTGCACCAGGGAACTTCGAAACAGCTCCCTCCTTCCTAAGCAGCGTGGCAGAAGTGTGGGAGGGTGACCCAGGCCACCCTTGCAATGGGCCTAGGTCATCCTGCAACACTCTCCAGACCAGTGAGTGTGCTCAGCATGTTTATAAGACTATTCTGTTATGTCAACAGGCTCTGAAGATGAGAACATCTGGATGTGATCAAGCTCCAACCTCCTATCAGTGAATCCCCCGATAAGACATAAGAACCCAGAGGCTGATTAAACAGTCAACAACCCTTGGCTGTGCACGTGCGTGGTATGGTAGGTTCGCTGGGTGGGGAAGCAGCAGTGAGGGCCAAAGATCCTCAGCTACAAAGAACTTGCAGCCTGATCACGTGGAAATCCACCCGTGTAGGCTTAGAGTCACGCACTAGCACCACCCTGTGTGAAAACAGGAAGGCAACATAGTGTAGTATACCGGTTCTCAAACATGACTGCCTGTTAGACTCAGCTGGGGGCTTCACAAAAATCCCAAAGCCCAGGCCACACCATGGAGCAACTAATGAGAACTGCTAGGGTAAGACCCTGGCATCAGAATTTAATAAAACTTGACTGGGCGCGGTGGCTCACACCTGTAATCCCAGCACTTGGGGAGGCCCGAGGTGGGCGGATCACTTGAGGTCAGGAGTTCGAGATCAGCCTGGTGAAACCCCGTCTCTATTAAACATATCAAAATTAGCTGAGTGTGGTGGTGGGTACCTGTAATCCCAGCTACTTGGGAGGCTGAGGCAGGAGAATCACTCGAACCTGGGAGGCGGAGGTTGCACTGAGCAGAGATTGCACCATTGCACTCCAGCCTGGGTGACAGAGCGCGACTCTGTCTCCAAAAAAGAATTTAATAAAACTTCTCAGGTGATTCCAATCAAGTCTGAGAAACAGTGATGTGGAGGAAACATCAGGGTTTGGGACCAGAAAAACCTAAATTTGATGCCGTACTCCACTGTGAAATAGCTGTGTGATTGTGAGGAAGTGACTTTACCTCCCTGAGCACAAATTTTCTTACCAATTAAGTGAAGGTAATAGTATCCACATTTCAAAGATATGAAGACCAGAGATATTCATCATGGTAGGTGCTCAATATATGGTAATAATTTGTGATTACCAAAAAGATTCTTTCATTCAACTCTACTACTGTACGACAATGCCATTTATAGAAAAGATGGAACACAGTCCCTGCCTTTGAGGAACTTTCAAGGCTGAAAGGGGAGATAAAGAGGCAAATCAATTCGAGAAGGCAGAAGGAAGGATAAGAAAGCCAAAAGGAGACAGTAAATGGAAGCGCTGGCCCAAGATGAGGTTTATCTGTAAGTGCTTTACGGGGAGCAACCAGACTGGAGCCAAGTTCTGGAAAAGGACAGAGTCAAAATCACTGGGAGCTGTGGCTGGACAGGAAGGGGCAAGACCTCTCATGATGACAATGACCAGGACATTTTGTGGTCATAATGCTATGCACATAGTAGATTCTCAACAAATGAATAAACAAGCAGATAATTAGAGGGGAGATTTCTCAAAACCTCAGATTTGGGTGGTAGGAAGGGGAGAAAAAAGGAGGGGGTGAGGACAGAGTACAGTGGCTTTGTACCTGCTGGTCTCAGTCTTCTCCACTATGTTGCTGGCAGGAAAATGGGTGGAAAGCCAAGAATATCTAGAAAGTCAGATGTCTGAAACATACCTTCTCCTCTGACCCCATCCTCATGACATGGCCCATGAGTCACCTCCTCCAGGAAGCCTGCCCGGGCCTTCCCACCCTCAAGCTGGGTTAAGGGCTGGCTCTTTTTTGTGACTTTCTTTTTTGAGACAGAGTTTTGCTCTTTCACCTGGCATGAAGTGGCCCGCTCTTGGCTCACTGCAACCTCCACCCCCTAGGTTCAAGCAATTCACCTGCCTTGGCCTCCCAAGTAGTTGGGATTACAGGTGCCCACCATCACACCCAGCTAATTTTTTTTTTTTTTTTTTTTTGTATTTTTAGTAGAGACAGGGTTTCGCCATGTTGGCCAGGCTGGTCTTGAACTCCTGACCTCAGGTGATCCACCTACCTTGGCCTCCCAAAGTGCTAGGATTACAGGTGTGAGCCACCGCACCCAGCCTTTTGTGACTCTTTTGTGCCCAACATCCTATGTTTCCCACTAGTACCACATAGATCAAGCTGCAGTCACCCATGATATATCCTGCTCCCAGAAGAACAGAAACTCCTTGAGGGCCAGAATTTGTATTTCCAAAGCCAGCAGTGCCTGGCACAGAGGAGGCACTCAGTGAACTGGAGGAATGAATGAATGGATGAATGGATGAACTAATAAATGAATGAATACAAATGAGTGAATAAATTAATAACCTGATATGATTTGGGGGAATTGCCAATTGCAGAGAAGTAAATTCACCTTGCAGTGAGTTAGGGAAAAGATGAAGCAGGACATGAACTTGAAACAAACCAGGTGAAGAGGACACAAGAGTTCCGCTAAGCCCACTCAGCCGTGTCAGCCCAGGTTAACAGGACAGAGGAAGGCTAAGTTGATTAAATGATAAAATGGAGATGACAATGGCATCCGCCTCATTAGGCTGAGCTAGGTGTTAAATGAGAAAATGTACCTGCAGACCTAGTATAATCCAGGCAATGAGTAAGGTACCAGGTAAAGGATGGCTAATATCTTCATTTTCAGGAATGACTGATCTGAACAGATTTGTGGCTAATTTAACCGTAAAGCATATTCAGAATAGACAAGACACAGAAGTGGCTTTGGCAGCTAAGTTGAGATGTTGAATTTGTGATCTAACATATATGCACATGTGTGTATGTGTGTGCATATGTATGCATGTATTATAATACATATTAGCCTGGCTGAGTTCCTAAGACAGAATTATTGAGTTCTTTCTGCTGATACTATCTATAAGGTAAAGGAAAGGTTGAAGCTGACTGATTTGTCTATTCATAACTTTATAAAAGAATAAATAAATCTAGTATTTTACAGGGAATCACCAGGAATGATCATATCTGCCAGTCACTGGAAGGACGGATATAGGTGGAAGGTGACCTGGACAAAAGACCAATCATTCCACACAAGACAGGGAATACTTCCTGAACAGGATAGTCATTTAGCCATTTAACTTTGGCTAACGAGTTAATGCAGACCTGGATTTTATAATCAGTAAAACGTGTGGGTTGGAGAAGATGATCTCTGAGGTCTTCTCAACTTGACATTGAAAGGAACACAGGGCAAAACAAAATCAGCACTGGATGTAGCATCAGAGGGTCTGAATTCAAGAGTCAGTTCTGCCATTTCCTGACTGTATAATCATGAAGCTCACTTTCCCCCTTATTTAAATCTCCCTAAGCCTCAGTTTCCTTGGATATAAAATGAGGCTAATACAGCACTTTGGGAGGCCAAGATGGGCGGATCAACTGAGGATGGGAGTTCAAGACCAGCCTGACCAACATGAAGAAACCCCATCTCTACCAAAAATACAAAATTAGCCGGGCGCGGTGGCGCATGTCTGTAATCCCAGCTACTCGGGAGGCTGAGGCAGGAGAATTGCTTGAACCTGGGAGGCAGAGGTTGCAGTGAGCTGAGATCGTGCCATTGCAATCCTGCCTGGGCAACAAGAGTGACGCTCTGTCTCAAAAAAAAAAAAAAAAAAAAATGGGGCTGATAACATTCACAGGTTGTTGCGCAAACCAAAGATCAAGAACGTGAACGTGCTCTTTCACGTGTTCTTTCAGGGGAAAAAGCTGACTTGCTCCAAGTGTTTGCTCGGGTAACTGGAAGGTATGACCTCTGTCACAGGATGCGGAGCTGGGCTACTGCTGCCAGCAGAAGAGAAAGTCACTATCCAGCAGAAGGTCAAGAGAGCTCTCCCACCACTGTCTCTTCAATACAGAGCAAAATACTTGATCTGCTGAGCTCAGCCTCCTTGGTTTTGCCTGGAGGAGCAAACAGTGGCCTACCAACTAGCCAAGAGCTTCGCTGTGTGCACCATAAAGTGGGGCAAAGGAAAGGAAAAAGCACAAAGCACAGATGAAATGTGTGTTTGTGGGCTGGGGAAGAAACGAGGCAGAACCCACAGCTTCTTGCCACACATCTGGGCCTCTGGGACCAAGGTGAGGAACGCGCTTGCACGTGCAGGCAGAGGGGTGTGACGTGGGGTGGGGGCCAGGTCCTGCTTTCCCAGCCATTCAGTGTTCCTTCAGTTCTCTGAGCATAGAGGACAAGGAAGGTGGGAGGAGGGAAGAGAGGGAGGAAAGGGGTGGAGGACCTGCGGGGAGGCAAGAGAAGAAAGAGGAGAGGAGAGCAGGGAGGGCAGCTCAGGAAGGCGGAGGAGGGAAGCCCTTTGCTGAGCTGAGCTGAGCTGAGCCAGACGGGGTTACTCTCGGTCAGTGCCCTCCAGTCCCCAGCTCGGGTTTCAAGATCTCTGTCTTCTCTTTTGCTCAACATGAAAAGGAACCAAAGCAATCAGCTGCTTTAGAAGTGGGTGGAGGAGGCAAATGAAAAAACAGAAGTAGGGAAAATCACATCAGTATCCCAGGCCCAGATGGTCTTCTTCAATGCACCCCCTGGGGTGGGGGTGCGGGTGGGGTGGGGGGTCTCCCAGCCTGCTTGGAGCTGTCAACTGGGCAGGGCCTGGGAGGGGGAGGCAAATTCTAACTCGTGGTTTTAATCACTGAGCTTGTCCAGCCTTATAAGTAAGACTTTGAAACTTCTCTGCTATACAAGAGCTGGTAACAAATACAGTCCAGTGGCTTTATGGTAATTTTTGGTGTTTTGTTTTCCTGATGCTCTGCTGTCTTCTTGAAGAACAGATGCTGGCTGCTTCACCAATGGCTGAGCGCTCTCTGGGAAGACCTGGTTGGTTGGTGCTCAGGAGAAGGGGTGAGGCAGGGTGATGCAGCCGCTCCTTCAGGTGACTCCTTAGAGCAGGGGAGAGTAGGCCAGGGGTGTGTGGTGCACACAGCCTAAGGACACCCATGCTGTTCATCCCAGCCTGGGCTTTGCAACCTAGGAGACGCTTCCTTCTCTAAAGAGAAGGCTTGCCAAGGGATACCAAGACATACCTGAAAAAACTCAGTTCCAGAAAGTTCCAGTTATATGGCCTTGGGAAAGTCAGTTAGGCTCTCTGAGGGCCCCTATAAAACGGCTTCAAGGAGTGGCTTCAGTCCCTTCTGCGGGTTGAGGAAATGGTGTTTGTCCCCTCCTAAGGATGCAGCAACAAGGCACCATCCTGGAAGCAGACAGCAGCCCTCACCAGACGCCAAACCTGCCAACACCTTGATTTTGGATTCCCAGCCTCCAGAACTATGAGAAGTAAATTTTTATTGTGTATAAATTACCCAGTCTCAAGAATTTTCTTCTAGCAGCACAAACAGAATAAGACAATACCCATGTCTTACTGAGAAGAGGGAAGGTGGGAGATGTTACTGGAAGCCCGTAGAATGAGGGTTGAAGACCCTGAATGTAACAAGTCCCCCAAAGAGCCAGTGCAGCCCCAGAGGGAAACGATGTCCTGGTCACACTGGCCAGGGCATGGAAGGGCACAGTCAGGCTGGCTTTGAAGCTCAGAAGGAAGTGGAAGATAACACTAAGACATAACATTGACCCAAATGAATTTTGGATCTGAACAGAAAGAGAAGAAGAAACAAAGAACCAACATCAGAAAAAGCAAGAAGATAGCTGAGAAGAAAACTCTGCCTGAAGACCAGAGAGGCAGAAAGATGAGAGAGAACACGTGGAAGACAAAAGGAGTGAAGAGAAGGTAAGAGATAGAAAGTATGAAGAAATACAGTCCAGAATCAGGAAAGATACATCAAACAGAAGGGGCAGAGAGAAAAAGCAAAGAGGGTTTGAGGCATTCAGTTCTCAAGGATGAGGTGGTCTCTCACTGAAAACAGGGGCCAGACACTTCAAACACCACACAACATGGGACTAGAATCAGCCTGCATGGCCCTGAGAAGTCCAGGCACAAAGAGAATGGAAAAAAGATGAGTTTACAAGTTAGGGATGAGATCCTTCCTAAGGCTGGTCTAAGGAAGAATTAACATGCACAATGTATAAATAGTTTAATTTTTTTTTAACTTTTAAAATTAACAGGCCAGACACGGTGGCTCAAGCCTGTAATCCCAGCACTTTGGGAGGCCGAGACAGGCGGATCACGAGGTCAGGAGATCGAGACCATCCTGGCTAACACCGTGAAACCCTGTCTCTACTAAAAAATACAAAAAACTAGCCAGGCGAGGTGGCGGGCACCTGTAGTCCCAGCTACTCGGGAGGCTGAGGCAGGGGAATGGCGTAAACCCGGGAGATGGAGCTTGCAGTGAGCTGAGATCCGGCCACTGCACTCCAGCCTAAGTGACAGAGTGAGACTCCATCTAAAAAATAAATTAATTAGTTAATTAAATTAAATTAAATCAACAAAATGTATTAAGGGACATAGTAGTGCTTTGTGGGCACAGAAAAGTGACTCATATTTACTAAGCATTAGGCACACTATTAGCATTATTTTCCAGAATCTTTAAGAACAGCTTGTAAACAAAGGTATTATTATTATTTCCATTTTTCAAATGAGGAAACAGATCTGGAGAATATCTTGCTCAGAGTCATAGAACAAACAAGTGGTAAATTTGAACCCAAACAGTTTTGACTGCAAAACTTTGGCTCTTTCCACTATATCAGTAATGTAATGAAATGTTTTAAAAATGCTTCATCATGATTTTGGCCTCAAAAGCTGGGGATGGCACCTATGCTTCCTAATGTTGGAATAAGCAACATGGCAGCATAGTGTGGGGAGAAAATGCTGAGCCTGACAGACCCCGATTCAATGTACAGCTTTACTCTGTAATCTTGGACAACAGATATTATCCTTTTGAGCCTCAGTTTCCTCACCAATGAAATGGAAATAACAATACCAATTTGCCCCTGCTAGTGCTGTTTGAAGCCTTCAATGTAATAACATATGAAAAGTGCAAAATGGCATCATCATCCAGTGCAACTCAGTCTGTTGAACAGTGTCACTGAGATTGCCTTTTGGTGCCTCAACGCAACAGTGACGAGAGGACCAGAAATGGGAAAGCTTTCAATGAGAAACAAACTAGACTCCCAAATTGCTCTTTGCCACCCACAGAATAAATAAACCTTATGCTGGAAAAGCAGGAGACATGCAACACTGTTCTTGATGTTGAGAATTTAAAACTTTTTAAAGGCAGTCTGATATTTGTGGGGGTTCATGCTGTTCTGTAATCGAATGCAATTGTGTTTTCTATTCGTGTCTGAGTAAAGCTGACCTTTGATTTGATTTAGTTCAAGCAATATTTCAACATTGCAGTGGAGCATTGCACCCCACCCCCACCTGCTTACAGCCCAGCTGAGGCCAGGCCCTTGCCCTGGATGGAAATCAAGGACCTGGTTTCTGAGATGTAGCCTGGCTTTGACAGGTCTGGGAAAACTCATGGTACGTGGAAAGGTTTCAAAATATATAATTCTAAGGCCTCAAATCAAAACTTTTGACAAGCGCATACATATAGAACGTGAATTGCAATCACCTAAAGATTTCAAAGAATTTCCATTTTGATGACATAATGTTGACACATGTGTCACCAGATCTCCCAACAAGATGACACAATGGGGGTCCACAAGGAAAGAAAATATAGTCTGAGGCGGCAACCTCAACTTTAGTGGCTGCCTGAATGGGTGAGGGGGTTCACGTGGAAAATGAGAAGTGACTGTGAGTCACAGGTTGTTCTTTCTAGATGGGCCTTGGGAAACATTCCAACAGTACCTGAAGACAGGAAGGGGAGTGAATCCAGCATTTCTTTCCAAAGCCCTCTTGTCTCCTTTCTCATCCCAGCGAGCCCATACCCCATGTCCTGTGACTTTAGGGAAGCTTCTGGCTACCCAGAGCTGCTCTCTTTAGGATATAACAACAACAGAGCATGAGAAACTGGAATTCTGGTCTTACTACTGCCGCTTGCCAGCTGTGCTTTCTTCGGCAAGTTACTTGGCCTCTCTGAACTTCAGCTCCTTCATGTGAGTATCCCCTACATTTTATGATGATTGTGAAAAAGCAGTGAGCTAAAGAACAAGCCTGGTACCTATGCTGGGCCAGGCACTGTACTAAGTGCTTCCCCTTATTAGTCCATTAATTTGCCACAACAGTCCTGAGGGAGGTACTACTGTTATCCCATTTTGAGGAAACTAAGGCACAGCGATGTATGGAATTATCCATGGTTACACAGCTGATAAGCATCAAGCCAAGATTTGAACCTAGAGCAATCTGGCTGCCAAGTCTGTTCTCTTAACACCAAATTGTATTTCCCAGGGAATATTTAATAGACATTAATTTTCTACCCACTTCCTTCAACTCCCTGCCACAGCCAACTACCTTGCCATGTCACCAAAGCCACCCTGCTCCCTGGAGCTCATATCTTTTTGATTTTCAAAAATCAAACCAGAATCAAAGGTCCAGAATCAAACCCCACTGAGTCCTTAGTACTATCAGTAAATCCGACAGCCAGAGAGGCATGACCCTTTTCCCTAAGTAAAATCCAGTATAACCCCAGGGAATAACTTCCAAAAAGTATTAGTCAGAGCCATATCACAAAGGTCAAACAGGCTGGGCGTGGTGGCTCACACCTGTAATCCCAGCACTTTGGGAGGCTGACGCACCTGACGTCAGGAGTTTAACATGACAAACATGGTCAGGAGTTCAAACATGGTCAGGAGTTCAATTGGTCAACATGGCATAAACCCCGTCTCTATTAAAAAATATAAAAATTAGGCAGGCATGGTGGCGAGTGCCTGTAATCCTAGCTATTCAGGAGGCTGAGGCAGGAAGAATTGGTTAAACCCAGGAGGCAGAGGTTGCAGTGAGCCAAGATCGTGCCACTGCACCCACGCCAGCCTGGGTGACAGAGTGGGACTCCGTCTCAACAACAACAAAAAAAAGGCCAGGCGCAGTGGTTCATGCCTGTAATCTCAGTACTTTGGGAGGCTGAGGTGGGTGGATCACGAGGTCAGGAGTTCGAGACCGGCCTGACCAACATGGTGAAACCCCGTCTCTACTAAAAATACAAAAATTAGCAGGGTGTGGTGGCGCGCGCCTGTTATCCCAGCTACTCAGGAGGCTGAGTCAGGAGAATCGCTTGAATCCGGCAGGCAGAGGTTGCAGTGAGCTGAGATCGCACCACTGCACTCCAGCCTGTGCGACAGAGCGAGACTCCATCTCAAAAAAAAAAAAAAGAAAGAAAGAAAAAAGAAAAAGAAAGGCCAAACAAGCCAGATTCATGCCATGAACATAAGGGAAGTGGCAGCTGAGCCACTGACTCCACACAAAAGTCCAGCTGAAGGGAGAGAGAAACTCCAGACCCAAGTCAGGATGGCAGGCTGCTGCCCTGGATCTCTCTGCCAGTCCTGTCCCTTGCCGCCCCTTGACCTCAACAAGGTGATATGTCCTCCAAAGGGGTCATCTCCAGCTCAGTGACAAAACGTTCAAAGATATTTTTTATCTTTTCCTGGCAAAATCCTTATAATCTCCAGAGAGCTTCACATCCTTAAAAAAAAAGATATTTCAGAAGCCCCCAAATCAGGAGCCATACCAGGCCAGTTGCAGCCCTAGTCCTCACTGGAGAAGGCAAGATAAGGAACTCCAGGCCATGGAAGAGAATCATGTATGTTGTACACTATCCAACCCAAATCATCCCAGTTCTCACGCAGAGTGCCATTCACATGGACTGCGGTATGTATGTACCCCCAGAAACGGCTTGTCAGCCCTAGGAACAGTTTGAAAGCCATCCCTACCTGTTCTAGCCAAATTCAGCAGGTCTAGAAAATGACCTTTGCGGTCCCACACAGCACTCACTGGGCTTCTGGAGTTAAAAGGTACTGGTGTGGCCGTAACCTCGGACAGGACAAGACACCTGGAGAGCTAAGATCTTGACTCAGAAGTTGCTGAGTTCCATGTACAGTAGAGAGAGAGGCTACCTGGCTTCCAGCCACACCAAAGAATCCACAGCCCTGCCCACACCACTTGGGTCATGCCAGCTATAAAAAGACGGAGAACTTCCCCAGGTGCCCCACAAGTCTAGGTTCTGTTTCCAGACCAGCACAAGCAATGGCAAGGCTGAAGGACTGGCTACGAGGGATGTAGTGGTAGACAAGGGCCTCGTTAAATGTGGAAACGGGAAACAGGGGAGCTGGGGAACTTCTCAGAGGGGATGTAAGGATGGCCTACCCCAGGAAGGCAAGAGGCTTCAGCTCCAGCATATGCACTTCCCAACTATGAGCCAAGTAGGACGTCCCAACCACTGTAAGGAGGTACCTGCTCAAGAGGGGACTGTGTGCACAGTGCAACTTGGAGTTGAAGGAGAGTCTGTAGTCAAGATTTCAGGATATGGGAGAGAAGCAGGCCTTGGGACCAAGTGGATGTCTGAGCAGAAATGTTCAGCAGAAAGCAGGCTAATGGACCCATTAGTTATCACTAAGCAATACATTTTAAGTAGCTGAAAAGGAAATATACAGTAAAAATAAGACGGCAAAGGGTCCTCTCCTTCTCCAGCCCAGCCATGCTTCTCAGCAGCAACAACCCCATCAGAAAGGCCTTAGCTTGGGTCAGTCTGCCTCTCACCCCACCTGAGAATGCCAGATTCACCAGAGAGGGGGCACAGAGATGGCAGGTGGCTTGGAGTGGGGAGTGAGGATGACTCCAGGGCAAGGGAGGAAGCTTTGGAAGGGTAGCAGTGCTTCCTGCCCCACCACGCCCTGGCAGGAGCAGATGCAGGTGGGGGCCTGAGGCTGACACAAGTTGGTAGGGGGCTCTCTTTTAAATCCTACTTTTGCAAACTTTATAAAAACATACCACTGTGTAAACATATTGCTAAGACCCCCAGAGAGGACCTTGAAAGTAAAAGGGGCTATGAAAAATAAAATATTTTTAGCTTCCCAGTAAATCTACTTTAGGCCTCTAGGTTCATGGCTGCCCTTCTAGTAAAGTTCTGGGAGGCAATTTTGTGAAAGAAAGAAGACCAAGACTTTCTGAAGAACTTCTGTCATCATTATTATTCGTAGGCTCTGTTGACCTGGGTTCACACAAGGGAATAAACTTTATAATACAATTTTTTAAAGCACTTTTACTTGACCCTCACAATACCCTGCCGTGTGAAGGACAGGTATTTTATTTTCTCCCACCTTCATTCCACAACGATTCACTAACGGCTCACCATGCACCCACTACTGTGCTGAGGCTTGGGATGGAACCATGAACAAGGAGCCCACCTTGCCCTCAAGGGGCTATAGTCTAGCGGACAGCCCACATCCTGGGGTAGTCCCAGGTGATCCCCCATGCAAGTACTGACCAAGTTTCTGGGCTGAAGCATTTTCTGGTTGTTTCACCAAAGTTCCAATTTCAAGGCAATAGAACTTAAGGCCCAGAGAGGCCGAACAAATGGCAAAGGTCAAAGAGTCAGCCAGGAACAGAAGGAGAAGCAAAGCAACTCGAATTTATTATGTGTCAACTGTGGGCTATGAGCTTCACTATCAGTCATTCACAGACATCATCTAATTTAATGCTCAGTGACCCTTAGGGCAGCTAATCTTCAGGTAAACTCTGGGCCAGAAAGCATCAACACATGCCCAAAGTTCACACTTAATGAGGGATGGAGCATGGATTTCTTCCCAAAATGAATCTTAATACAAAGCCCCACACTTACTTTTATTACAATGTTTTCCAATCTTCAATCATTTACAAACTACTCTCACAAGTTTTACCATATTCACATAAAATGTTTCTTTTGAATTAACTTTAATTATATTTTTCCTGCTGAACATCCTCCTAAGCAATAATTTCCATGAAATTGCAATTTGATGTGGGTTAAAATTAAAAGTTCTCATCCACGTACTGCCTAAAATCATCCCAGATACCACACAAAACTCACCCAGAGAAACACTTATTTCTGTCAGTCTGCATCTCACAGAGACAAAATACAGACATGTCACTTTCCCTAGGGTTTCTGAGGATTTATCCAATTTTTACATCTGAGTTGCAGACATCACAGGGATTTAAGATGAATGAATGCTTTTCACACTGCCTTGCAAACATTAATTTAGTCACCACTCAACTTGTGTGCCTATACTCTGGTTTAGGAAGAAAATAATAAAATGTCTAAAAGGTTCCAGTGAAGAGAAAAGTGGGTGAGGCACCCTGTAAGACTTCCTCCTTGGATTTCTTATTAGGATGATTTCAAGGATAATTCAAAGATTTGTCCATGGCTTAATTCCTGAAACAGGAATTCTTCCCAGTTGAAAGATTATTAAAACAGCACAATAGAGTACTGTAGAAGGAGAACTGCCTGGAGCAGCAGGGGAATTTAGCCATGATTTATTCCCAAAATATCCCTTCTGTGGGTTGTGTAGACTTGGGACAGTCACTTCCCCCTTCTGGGTCAGATTCTCCTCTATAATAGAAATTCCATATGGAGAGGGGCCATATTTGTTTTGGACACCTCTGTGTCTCGGCACTTAGAACAGTGATTGGCATATAGGAGATGCTCAATAAATAAAGGTTGAATGAGTGAATCAACTCATTTATCTATAAATGAAATCACCGGTCTCTAAGGTCTCTTCCAATAAGTGGAAATAAAACGATGCTCTAGCCAAGGAAATCATGAGAGTATCTGAGTAGAGACCCCCATATCTACAAATCATCTGGGGATAGTCCAATGAATTTAGCAGATGCAACTGATGGAAAGAATAAGATAAACTTTCCAGCTGGAGCACAGAAGCAGGAGCCCAGTGACCCAGCACTGATCACAGCATAGGCCTGAGGGGTAGAGTCTACAGGAGTGGTTGGTCTCCACTGGACTGATCCAAGCTTCAAGTCTTTGTCCCACAGTTACCGATGACTTGAATGAGGCCAAAGAGAGTTGTTTATCACATCTCTAGATGACAAGAAAGGAGTAGCAGATAAAATACATGGCAAAATCATAATCTAAAATGGTTTTGGGAGGATGGCATAGGGAATCTAAATATGTAAAACAGAAAAAGACATTTTTCCCTTTAGTCCAAAAAGCCAACAATACAACAAAGGAATGGAGACCAAGTAACTTGCAATTCTCCATATTTAAAATCATCACAATTTTGTTTGAGTGCACATGGAACATAAGTCAACAAGGTGATGTGAATGCCAAAATGCCTAATGCAATCTCAGACTGCATTAACGGAAATGCAGCACTCAGAACAAGTGAGGCAAAAATCCCTTTCTCCTCTGTGCCAGACTACTTTTGTAATTTCCAGTAAACTTCAAGAAGCACACAGACACACTGAGACACAACCAGAGAGGCAGAAATGGGGAGGAAAAACATTCCAGAAGAGGAAAGGAGGCCATTTCGCCTAAAAAATCATGGACTTTGGGAAAACAGTGAAAGAAAAACATGAGAGCTGTCTTCAAATATTTCAAGGAAAATAAAATTAGACTTGTTCTCTAGAAAGCATAACAGGGTGGTGAATATTTTCTAACAATTAGAGATGTCAACACCCAGAATGAGCTACTTACTGAGCGGCAGGTCCCCACCCTGGGAAGGTGGGTGTGTGGTAAAGGAGGTGAATGAGGACACAGCTCCAAACCAGATCAGTTTCAAGGATCCTCCCAGCCCTGAGACAGACAGCACAGGAGGGCCAAGTTCATCATGCTGTGATGGGGTGTCAGTGCAGATAAACACAGATCTCTTAAGTGGGGATCCATACTGACATACGCCAGTCTCAGCTTCTCTCTGAAATCAGCAGAGTGCTATTCACATTCAGCAAAAAGTTGGCCAGGTGCAGTGGCTCATGCCTGTAATCCCAGGCCTTTGGGAGGCCGAGGCAGGAGGATCACTTGAGCCCAGGAAGTCGAGGCTGCAGTGAGCTATAAGTGCACCACTGCACTCTAGCCTGAAAACAGAAAGAAACCCTGTCTCTAAAAAAAAAATTAAAAATAAAAATAAATTTAAACAAATAAATAAGTAAATAAAAACAAAATCAGCAAAAAGTTACTGATTTCCTGTAGGAAAAGGGAGTGTTTCTGTGTATTTCCCCCTATACTAAGGCCTGCTTTGTGTTACAAGATAAGCAAAGAAAGAAGGAATTTAAGAAACAGCTAGGCCGGGCCTGGTGGCTCATGCCTATAATCCCAGCACTTCGGGAGGCTGAGGCAGGTGGATCATGAGGTCAGAAATTCAAGACCAGCCTGGCCAACATAGTTGAAATCCCGCCTCTACTAAAAATACAAAAAGTAACTGGGCGCAGTGGCAGGCGCCTGTAATCCCAGCTACTCAGGAGGCTGAGGCAAGAGAATTGCTTGAATTCGGGGGGCAGAGGTTGCAGTGAGCCGAGATCATGCCACTGCACTCCAGCCTGGGTGACAGAGTGAGACTCCGTCTCAAAAAAAAAAAAAAAAATTAAAAAAGAAAGAAACAGCTGCAGGGCAGTAAAAGGGACATACTGAGTGAAGAGAGAGATATGAAACAAGCACCAACATAATAATACACTCAAAATCCAAGGGACCTGCTCTCCTCAGAGCTGTGTACACAACTGTAGGGTTTTTAGACACAGATTTGGCTTCTCTTCTCCACCTAACTCATGTCTCCAGTTTCTCAAAGAAAGCCAGGTGCAGTGGCTCACGCCCATAATCCCAGCACTTTGGGAGGCCAAGGTGGGCGGATCATGAAGTCAGGAGATTGAGACCACTCTGGCCAAAATGGTGAAATTCCGTCTCTACTAAAAATACAAAATGTAGCTGGGCCTGGTGGCACATGCCTGTAGTCCTAGCTACTCAGGAGGCTGAGGCAGGAGAATCGCTTGAACCCAGGAGGCGGAGGCTGCAGTGAGCCGAGATCGTGCCACTGCACTCCAGCCTGGCAACAGAGCAAGACTCTGTCTCAAAAAATAAAGAAAAAAAGAAGAAGAAGAAGAAGAAAAGAAAACTAGTGGTGTTTTAAGGCAGTCTCCTCCACTAAGATCAGAAAGTCTGCTTGACTACTTAACCCATCAGCCAGTCTATTTCAACTGCCACACAAACTGCAAGGCAGAAGAACAAGGCCAGATGCTTAGAAATGCATGGCTGTCTTATAAGAATACTGGCTCTCATTTATTGGGAATCTACTATGTGCCAGATACTGCATTAGGTTTTATAGTTTACACTTCAAGTTAGCTGCTATTTTATAGTTGAGGAAATTAAGGCTGAGGGGTTAAATGGCTTGGTTGAGATGTCACCACTCCAAAAAAATCATAATTCATATTCAGTAAGTGATTCCTATGTGCCAAATACTGTTTTTAAGCAATTACATGTTTTATCTCATTAATAGGTAAGAAGAGGTGTCTGAAACGGTGCTAACTAACTTACTCACAAAGTCATGCATCCACAAGGTAATGTGTGCTAGCACTCTTTCCTCTGCACCATGCTGTCTCTTGCTACAGAAGTAAAGGAAATATCCCCAGTTCTGCCTCTGGTCAACCAGCAGGGGCTCTCCAGTAAATAAGGAAGGACTGAGGCTTTGATCAGGGGTTGCTACCTCTCTGTCTCCTGCACCAGAAGAAACACCCATGTGCAATACCAGGACCTGCAGGTCCAGGAAACAGCATCTCGATGGCCTGACTGTGCAGCCAGGAGTGGTGTAAGTGGAAGCTCCAAGCACAGCCATACCTCTCTCTGCTGTGAAGCAGCACCTCCTCCATGCCACCCCTAAGACAGCTTTGCTTCCCTCTGTCATCAGGTCCCACATTGCCCATTGCCTCTTTTCCTGCCTGAGGAAAGCACAGTTCTGTATGCCTTAAAAAAAAATCCCTCAAATCTGAGTCTGGTTTAAATTCTAGCTTTACCATTTCTTCTTTTGCCAAATGGAAAACAAACTGGTAGGCCTTTCAGCAAAGGCCAGCCAATTCCATCCCTCCCTAAGAACCAAACAGAATAAAAAGCACTTCCCTGGAGCAGTGGTAGTCATTGGTCCATGATGGGGAGGAGTAATTTATCACTGACATTGTTTAGAACCACCGGCGCATAGTAATAATAAAATGCAAACCAACTTTTATCGGCTTCGTTATTGCTTCTATATTCTCTACAGACCATGCACGTGCCATTACTGACTGCACTCAGCCAGCTGCTCCCATCAGCCTCTGTCCCCTTGCCAGGCCACTGCCTGGGAGGCTGCTCTGATGCTATGGCAGCCAATGCCTCAGCCAGCAAATGCCCACTCCTCAGATACTTCCTGGATGGCACGCAATAAATTGCCTGGACACTTACCAGATCAGAGGTACAGATTTCACTTTTTAAAGACAAGTTCAAACGCGCATCAGACTAATTGAAATGACTAGGGGAAAATGAATTGCATGTTCTTTTTAGAAATAAGTGCTTAACTTCCACTTATCCATATCAAGTTGCAACTTTAATTGCTCTTATATGCACAGAAATACCCTGTCTATAAATCTATCCATTCATTACAACCATATGGCCAACTCCAAAAAAATGCAGTAGGCAGCAATCCGCACCCCTAGCTGTCCCTAAGGTCAAGTCTGTATATTCTTCTCTAGGGACTTTTCTTCCGTCTTCCCAGAGGAGATTAGTACATCACTGTCTGTGGCAACCAGCTCCCCTAGTTTCTTCACCAATGCCTCCTGCAGAGGGGCCCTAGAGGCCAGCCACCAAGGAGAAAAACCCCTCGGGGAAGATCTAATGGGAACAAGCCCCAGACACCTGGGCTACTCTCTTTCCCTGGTGCAGGTCAATTTCCAATTATAAACTGATGCAGAGAAGGTTTTCACTTACTTGAGCTGGATTTCTTGATCTGCTGTAATGTTCTCAGAACTTTGCGCATGTCCTTCATGCTGGTGTCTTTCTGGCTGTATAAAAGAAGCTTCCGAGCATCTGAGAACAGGCGAGACACACTGTAAAGGGTGCAAGAAAAGGAGAAAGGCTCTTGTTAGGCCAACTGCCTCTGCTGCTTTACAAAAGTGACTGCCAAGTGCACACGACTCAGCCTGGCTCCCAGGTCCTCCACAGTCTGGCCCTGGCCCACTCCCATGGCTCCCCACACCCAGCTCCATTCATCACCATGTTCCCTCCCCCACCCATCATCAGGGCCCCAAATGCCCTTCTCCATTGGTCAACACACCCAAATCTTACCACCCTTCAAGGCCTGGCTCATCATGCGTGTGCACACACATTCATGCACACACATGCCCCCAGGGCTGACTTATCCATGAGGCACAGTAGGCTCAGTGGCCAGGGCCTGGGATACTCTTAAGGGCATATTAAAATGTTTTAATTTATTTTAAAAGCAGAATTAAAAGTTAATACACTAAAAATGTATAAATAATCATGAATCTGGTCTGGATTGTATTCATCTTTATACCAATGCAGTCATGAAATATAATTTTTAATATTGTTGTATGGAAGGGGCCCGTGGAGGCTACAAAGCCAGTCTAGGGTCCATGAACATGACAGTGTGGCCCTGCGTGCCACAGCTGCAGCTTCCTCAGGATTGTCCTGAGTCACATCCCATAGTCCTTAGCCCACCCTAACTCACATCACGGTCCTGTGCATTTGAAGAAACCTCAATGTCTCATTTGGGAGACATTTATTATGCCCACACTTATGTCCAGGCACTGAAGCCAGGAGCCAGGAATACAAAGGGAAGGGGCAGCATCCTGCTTTGCTCAGGGAGCTCACACTCAGGGGAGAAAGACCTGCAGACACTGTAGTGATGGGGCAGTGACAGAGGTGAGAGAGGTGATCTGATGCAGAGAAGACAGAACTCCCCTAGCCTTGGCTGTCAGCTCCTTATGGGCAAGGACCCTTCCAGCATGCATCTCTGTGCCAGCCCCTACCCCCTAGCTCCTAGAGCCAGCCCATTCAGATGCACGTCTGCTGAATGATATCATTAACAACATATAGTATATTCCAAAATAGCTAGCAGACAGGACTTGAAATGTTCACAACATACAGAAATGGTAAATACTCAAGGTGATGGATACCCCAAATACCCCAAATTCTCCCTTCCCTCATTCTGCAGACTCTATCACACAAGCATTTACAAAAGCAACGTCACTTAAATCCAGCCATTCAAAATTCTCCAGAGGACAAGAAGGGAAGGAAAAGGATTAACTGACAAGTTTGGAAAGAAAACCTGATCTGATACTTACATGGATTTGTTAAAGTTTCCAACAACTCCGGGAGCCTCCCCAGGAGTCGGGTAACGGAAACAGGGGTTGTTGGCATTACAGATAATCCCCTGAACCCAAGGAAGTGTTCCTGCAGAGGGCATGGCTTTATTTGGAAAATGGCCTGTTGAAATCGAGGAGTAGAAAAACACAGGGAGAAACATTAATTCTCTGAAGCGATTCTGAGGCTCCATTTATACAATGCTTCATGCCAAGTCTGTCCGTCCCATTCCCCACATCCCAGAGACCTGTCTCTTCTGAATAAATCTGACTCTCAGGTGGAAACTTGGCCTTAGATGTCATTCTTAATCTAGTGGACATCATCTGTAGAATGGAGTTCATGACACCAGCATTGGAGAAGTGATGAGAGAGTTCCTAAGCAGAAATCCCATGGCATCCTTAGTTCCTCTTGATGACCAGCCTCAGCTCTCAGACATAGAGGGGACTTGGGGATGCCCTAAGCCTATTTTTTCATACTCTAAGGAGGTAACTATGGTAAGATAAAGTGGGCCGGGCACGGTGGCTCACGCCTGTAATCCCAGCACTTTGGGAGGCCAAGATGGGCGGATCACCTGAGGTCAGGAGTTCAAGACCACCCTGGTCAACATGGTGAAACCCTATCTCTACTAAGCATACAAAAATTAGATGGGTTTGGTACAAAAATTAGATGGGCTTGGTACAAAACTTAGATGGGCTTGGTGGCAGGCGCCTGTAATCTCAGCTACTTGGGAAGCTGAGGCAGGAGGGTCGCTAGAACTCAGGAGGGGGAGGTTGCAGCGAGCCAAGATAGCGCCACTTCACTCCAGCCTGGGTGACAGGAACAAAACTCCATCTCAAAAAATAAATAAATAAGTAAGATAAAGTGACTGACAAAGAACACTCGCGGAGTCAGCTGGCATAACTGGGAGTAGAACCCCCATCTCCATGGTCCCAATCCAAGCCTCTTCCTCACACCTGCAGTTAGACTGGAATTTAGCTCATACCAAACCCCTCTGGTACTCTCCTCTAGTTTGCCAAAGATTTGTCAGTTTCACCTCCTCTGCCAGCTATAAAGCTCCTCAAGGGCACCAGAAAAATACGCGGGCTTGGGGTCTGATGTCGTCTGTGAAGCTTCGGTGTTTCATTGTTACCATTGTTGTTTTGTCCCTATATTAAAACAACGAGGCCCCATGCACTAGGCCATCCTCTTGCTCTCTTCTTTCTTTCTTACAATGAGCTTCTTACCAAAAGGATGATGGGACATATTTGGGCTCAGTCCTAGGATTCGATTTGGCACAGCTGGGTTTGTGGCCATAACACATGGATGCTGCTTCTAAGGATCAAGATTAATAGGCCCTGGACCAGGGGTTCTTAACCCAAGGACCTGTTCAGGTGTGGACAGAAAGGCCAGAGCTCCAGCTTCTATCATATTCTCAGGGTTATCTGTGACCCCAAAAGAGTTCACAGTTATCAAGAACCACAGCTCTAGGTGGTGAAGAACAAGCAGCTTCACAAACCAACTGGAATTCACATCCAGTCCCTGCAGCTTGCTAAGCAGCGACTTTGGCCAAGTCACTGGCCCCATACCGTCAGTTTTCTCATCTGTAAAGTGGTGATAAAAGTACAATTAACTTCACAGAGCTGTGGTGAGCATCACATGAGGTTTTGCAGGCAAAGCATTTTTGCAGAGTGCCTGGTGCGGGACAAAGGCTCCACAAATGGGCCTATGAGGATTTTTCAGGCACTGTGGGAGTGAATCTACCACAGCACTTACTCTGCTATTGCCCAACAGGAACACTCCTTCCATCTCACAGCTACCACCTCCCTCCAAAGTGGGAACCTTGTTTTATTCATCTGTTTATTTTCATACAAATGGGCTGAGTCTCCCCAGAAGTTAACCCAAAGTCAGGACTTGCTGCACTTTGGACTTCGGTATAGGGTCTTTCTCTTCTATCCATACTCCAACCAGAGAAGCAACATCCAAAGCAAGGATGTGACAAGATCTGATCACTGTGGCCACCCTCTGCAGGGACTCTGGCCTATTGAACATTTACACAGTTAATCTCCCTATCTTCCTGTTAATAGTTCAAGGAAAACCAAACAAGGCCCCTTTGCCTAAGTCAGCTGCTCTTCATTCGGGGAGATTTATGTAACCCAACCAAATACTCGAAGAACCAAAAGATTCTTCCCTTTCAACGCCAGGAGATACTGGCAATGTAGACAGAGTGGCATAGGTGGAAAGCAGCACAGGGCAGTGATGGTGAAGGTATTTCAGGTTATCCCTTAGCAGGGGCAGCAAAGGCCCTTCCTTGTACGTTGTACCCCATCCTATTTGCAAACAAAAGTAGGATCAGGACTAAGCAGTGGGTACACAGGAAGACAAATAATATAATGGACTCTCAGGACCCAGGGAAGGTTTTAAGACCTTGATAACTCTAGTTTGAACTGGGGAAGATTTACAGAGAAGAATTTCACACCAATCCTTTGTTCCTAGGGACAAGACACCTCTTCAAGTTTCGCCTTAACTTTTAACTCTGCCCTTCCAACTAGGTCCCTGGAGGGTGATGAGAACAGAAGGTAAGGTTGCAAGAAGTGCGTGGATGTGGCCGGGCATGGTGGCTCATGCCTGTAATCCCAGCACTTTGGGAGGCTGAAGCGGGCAAATCACCTGAGGCCAGGAGTTCAAGATCAGCGCGGTCAATGTGGTGAAACCCTATCTCTACTAAAAATACAAAAATTAGCCAGACGTGGTGGCACATGTCTGTAGTCTCAGCTATTTGGGAGGCTGAGGCAGGAGGCTCGCTTGAACCTGTGAGGCAGAGGTTGTAGTGAGTGGAGATCATACCACTGCACTCCAGCCTAAGGGACAGAGCGAGACTCCGTCTCAAAACAAACAAGAAGTGCATAGATGTAAGGAAAAGTCTCATTTACCATCTATATATATACAAGAATTTCAGAACTTTTCTGAAAATTTATAATCTGAAGTCAGAGGAATCTAGGTTAAAACTCAACAACTTGCCCAAGATCACAACCTCGGTGAATGGCAGAGGCAGGATACAAACACAAACTCCAACTTGTCTGTTGCCAAAGACATTTGCTATTTCCACTACATCATCCTGCCTGCTTGTAATCATTCCAGAAAGAATAGTCCAGTAGATGAAAAAATTGAGTTTGCCCTTGAAACTTATACTTCAGTGGCACTTGGCTTGACATAATGCTTAAATAAAATCTAATATGTATTTGCTCATCAATCAAAAAAATCTCTTTGGGGTTCCAAAAGAGAAAACAATTATCTCACAGGCATATAAATTGTGTACAAATTTCAGTTTATGCTTTTTTTTTTTTTTTTTGAGACACAGTCGCACTCTGTTGCCCAGGCTGGAGTACAATGGCATGATCTCAGCTTACTGCAACCTCAGCCTCGCGGGTTCAAACAATTCTCCTGCCTCAGCCCCCCAGTAGCTGGCATTACAGGTGTGCACCACCACGCCTGGCTAATTTTTGTATTTTTAGTAGAGATGAGGTTTCACCATGTTGGCCAGGCTGGTTTCAAACTCCTGACCTCAAGTGATCCACCCACCTTGACTTCCCAAAGTGCTGGGATTACAGGCCTGAACCACTGTGCCTGGCCCACTCTTTTCTTTTTTGGTGAAATCAGGAAATCATGTCTGAGAAAATGTTTCTTGAGCGGGGTGTGTGTGTGTGTGTGTGTGTGTGTGTGTGTGTGTGTGTGTATTTCATATGACTATGTGTGATGTGCACTAGATAATTAGCAAGTAAATACTGTTGCTATGTATTGTGAAAAAGATGGGACCAGGCCAAGAAACACAATTAAAAGGTGGCCCTGGCCCCATTACTTTCCTGGAAGAACAGTATCTCGTAAGCTTGTGTGTCTCGTAGGGGTATGGACTGAGCTGCTTAGCAGTAGGAAAAATCACTGGGGCAGTGAAACTGAAGTCCCAGCTACATTTCTCACATAAACATTGATCCTTTAGATTTAGCCATTTCTGCAGTGTCAATCCACCCACTGAGCCCAGACCTAAGAGAAAGACTGTGATTGTAAGATGATACATTGACAATAATAACATGAGTTAGGTATTACTATTCCCTTTTAAAAAGAAGCTGAAATCACTTGTCCAAGGTCATATGCTTAGTGAATGCTGACACCAGAATTCATACCCAGGTAACCTGACAGCTGGAGCTTGCGTTCTTAGCCACTACTGTATTTTCTATGCTCACTGTACAGGCTGTTATCAAAATACATGATTGACAGTCAGATGACCTGAGTTCTATTCAAGGTTGTTACGAGAATAAAATAATATTAGTAAAACTGAGAAGTTCTACACAAATGTTGCTTAAAATGATGTGTTCCATGATTTGCAACGTGTGATTAAGACATCATGCATATGGAAAAGACTAGGTGTTAAGGCATTATCTTAAATGTGCTTTTGAATCACCACTTTCTAAAATTATCAGTAAGGTTATTTTATTTTCATGATTTAAAAATGTGTAAAAGAGATGCTGGCTATTGTTATAATTACAAGTATCACCATTCACTAGGACTGAAAATAGTCTCCGGAGTTCATGCCTTATCAAAAACTGAGAAGCCTAGGTTTTTCTGATCCAAACCATGTGTGATGTTTCTCAAAGACGGCATCTTTGGAAAAGTCCAATTTAGCCCACGTTCATTGCCTGGATTTTCCCTGCCATTGGTGAGTCTCAGGTAACATCCACAGTTACTTACATTCATGTTGTTCATAGGGTGGGTAGCTCAGCCGAACAGAGATCAGAATCAGGAAGATAAATAAAGGCCAGGCCACCTCCAGCAGCAGCTGACACTGAGTGGAAAATAAGAACACTATAAATTTCAAAATAACATGGATGTCCAATGCTACTGGGATTTAGGAAATCCACAGAAAACTTCATTTACTAATTAATCAATTTATCCAGTCTCTCCCACCATTCTCTAAGCTTTAACAGAACTGTTTGGAGTTCCGACCTTTTAATACACCATTCCATAAACCTCTGTGTCTTCCCTTAGGTAAGGGAAGATGCTTCCTATCCTGCTTTATCTGGTTTACTTCTACTCATTCTTCAGGATGCATCCTGGCATAATTTCCTTTACTAAAATCTCAGCCTGAGCTAGAAGCCCTTCTCCCGTGCTACTCCAGTAACCCAGGCACACTCCTCCTGTAGCATTTTCCTGGAGCTCCTGAAATCATCTGTTTCTGTTGCTGGCTTCCTCAGCACACTGAGCACTCTGAAAGCAGGCACCCATCCGAGTCTCTCTGCATCCCCAGCCTTAGCACAGTGTCAGGTACATGGTGACTATGTTGAAAGGAGAGGACCAGGGCAACCTGCTGTGCTAAATACACACAACCCTTGCTCCTCTAATTGCACAGAAAGCTGCTCCCTATGGGGCAGAGAAGAGGGCTCTCAACAATGAAAATTCACACATAGTTCCGTATTGACCTGTGTGCATGCAGGACTGTAAAGAGAAGTCCTTCCCCATCTGTCCAGGTCTGGTCACCATCTTCTCCAATGAGTTAAAAGATCACTGAACTTATAAGCAAGCATGATACACTGGTTAAAGCAATGATGTTTCTGCAAAGGAAAACCCTGCCTCAGTGAGTTACTAGGGGATAAATCAGCACAAGGATAAGATGGAAATAACTAGACGTAATGTAACTGAGCCAGTAGTGTTCAGACAACTAGTTACATTGCCTGAAGTCTATCACCTCTCCCATTCCTTTCATTTCCGTATTTCAACATTGTAATCAACATAAATACCAAAGAGCCCAAAAGAGTCACAGGGCCTTGTGTTTAAGGGTAATTATAACTTATAACTGTGGCTTCAGAGTCACAGAGCCAAAAGAACACTGGTATGAAATCCCTTTTTGTCTTATTTTTTTAAAAAAAGCAAAAGATTGGGTCGGGTGCACTGGTTCATGCCTGTAATCCCAGCACTTTGGGAGGCTGAGGTGGGTGGATCACCTAAGGTCAGGAATTCGAGACCAGACTGGCCAACATGGTGAAACCCTGTTTCTACTAAAAATACAAAAAAAGTAGCTGGGCATAGTGTTGGGTGCATGTAATCCCAGCTACTTGGGAGGTTGAGGCAGAACTGCTTGAACCCAGGAGGCAGAGGTTGCAGTGAGCTGAGATTGTGTCACTGCACTCCAGCCAGGGCAACAGAGCAAAACTGTGTCTCAAAAAAAAAAGCAAAGATTTTTTTTTTTGAGACAGGGTCTTGCTCCACCGTCCAGGCTAGGCTATGATCTAGAGATCATAGTTCACTGTAACGTCAAACTCTTGGGCTCAAGTGATCCTCTGCCCCAGGGCTCCCAAACTGCTGGGATTACAGGCATAAGCCACTGCACTCAGCCAATGCAGAAATTTTTCTTGATCTTCAAGTCCTTATGTTTTTATGGAAAATTTGAAAATAAAAAAATACAGAAAAGTTTAAAAAGGTAAATATAAATCACCTTAATCCTACCTCTAAGAGATAATCCCTAGTAAACTGAACTAAAAATGGTTCTCTATTAATATCTTTTGTCTTTTTTCATGCTTACATAAATAATATTTTTTCTCTACAATATTGAGACTATGCAGCACATATACTTTTGTATTCTGCTTTTTCATTTAATATCATACTGGGAGAGCATTTCCCATGACATAAAATATGCTCTTAAAACATGTCTTGTAACGTCTACTTGATATTCCACTCTGTGAATAGATCATAATTTAACCTTTCTGCTCAATTGCTGGTGCTTCAGATTGTCTTGGGTGTTTTTTTTATTATTATTTATTTATTTGTTGTTTTATTTCTGATATAAAAAAAAAAAAAACAGTTTTTTATTTCCAAAGACCTCTGATATGGTTCTACATTAAACTCTTTTAAAAAATCTTTTCGGGGATGGACGCAGTGGCTCATGCCGGTAATCACTTTGTGAGGCCGAAGCAGGTGGATCACCTGAGGTCAGGAGTTGGAGACCAGCCTGGCCATCATGGCAAAACCCTGTGTCTACTAAAAATACAAAACTTAGATGGGCATGGGGGTATACACCTGTAATCCCAGCTACTTGGGAGGCCAAGGCAGGAGAATCTCTTGAACCCAGGAGGCCAAGGCAGAAGAATCGCTCGAACCCAGGAGGTCAAGGTAGGAGAATCGCTCAAACCAGAAGGCCTAGGTTGCAGTGAGCCGAGAGTAAGACTGGGCAGAAGGAAATATAGCAAGATAAACAGTGGATGTACTAGGATGATAAGAATATGGGTGTGGCTGGCACAGTGGCTCATGCCTATAATCCCAGAACTTTGGGAGGCCAAGGCAGGCGGATCACCTGAGGTCAGGAGTTTGAGACCAACCTGGCCAACATGATGAAACCCCATCTCTACTAAAAATACAAAATTAGCTGGGCATGGTGGTGCATGTTTGTACTTCCAGCTACTTGGGAGGCCGAGGCAGGAGAATTGCTTAAACCTGGGAAGCAGAGGTTGCTGTGAGCCAAGATTGCGCCACTGCACTCCAGCCTGGGCGACAGAGCAAGACTCTGTCTCTAAATTTAAAAAAAAAAAAAAAAAAAGGGTGATGTTTTTAATACTTTCCTGTCTTTTCTAAATTTTCCACAATGAGCATATATAAATTATCTCGTGGTACAAAAAAAAACACTTACCATAAAACTATCAAGAATAGTTTGCATAGACAGCACAACAGAATGAAAAATAAAGGCAAATGGATCCTTCTCTGGAAGAAAGCATGCTGACAGTGGAGTACTCAAGACCAAAGATGGGGCTGGTCTTGCTAATATTTCTGTAAATAATCCCAAAGAGACAATGTACTCCAAGCTTGGGAATGATATTCAGCCTTTTCTTTCTTTTCTTTTTTAACAGCAAACACCTTTTTATTCTATAGCTTATTTTTTAAGTTCAGATACACATCACATTCCATATCTTAAAGATATACAATTTTTATTTGTCAATTATACTTCAATAAAGCTGGGGGTGGGGGTGGGGAAGAAAGCAATTTTCTTACTGCCAAAGAACAAAACCACGACTCTATGAAGATAAACTTTTCTCAGGCCAGGCGCGGTGGCTCGTGCCTGTAATCCCAGCACTTTGGGAGGCCGAGGTAGGTGGATCATGAGGTCAGGAGTTCGAGACCAGACTGGCCAACATGGTGAAACCCCGGCTCTACTAAAAATACAAAAATTAGCTGGGCATGGCGGCGCGTGCCCGTAATCCCAGCTACTCAGGAGGCTGAGGCAGGAGAACTGCTTGAACCAGGACCCGGGAGGCAGAGGTTGCAGTGAGCTGAGACCACACCATTGCACTCCAGCCTGGGGCAACAAGAGTGAAACTCTGTTTCAAAAAAAAAAAAAAAAAAAAGGAAAGAAACTTTTCTCCCAGCTGAGCCAGGACTCCCTCATCATCTCAATTTCCCCAGGTACTTTGTGTCTGTATCAATCAGCTCTTGATACACCAGAGACCCTATTTATATATGAGCTTCTCCCTTAGGATCACTTTCTTCTTACTAAGCCTACCACATGATGGCTTTAAAAATGTTTGGTGAGTAAGTTAATGAGCTGAACTTTAGAAAATAATGAACATGGAAATATAAATCAGTTGAACCCTTTGGGAAAGCAATGTAACAATATGTATTCAAGAGCCATGTTTATCCCATTTGCCCAATTACTATTCCTGGAAATTTATCCTAGGAAACTGAACTTAAGATAGCAAAAAGCTATATGCATAAAGTTATCCACTCATTGAAACATTACATAGCAATGGGGAAATGATTAGATTAAAGTATGGTACATCTACTCAACAATATATCATGCCATCATCACAACAATGTTTATGAAACACAGAAATCATTAGCCATATAATATTTAGCGAAAAAAGCAGAACATAAAATTATATGCTGTTCCAAGCTTGTAGCTAAATAAAATCACTTACAAATTTAACAAAGACAGGAATACAACTTTTTTTTAAAATGGTATGACTGTAAATAAATTTAGAAAATACTAATGAGGCCAGGCGTGGTGGCTCACACCTGTAATCCCAGCACTTTGGGAGGTCAAGGTGGGTTGATCATGAGGTCAGGAGTTCAAGACCAGCCTGGCAAACAGGGTGAAACCCCATCTCTACTAAAAATACAAAAAATAGCTGGGCTTCGTGGCAGGAGCCTGTAATCCCAGCCACTCGGGAGGCTGAGGCAGCAGAATTGTTTGAACCCGGGAGGCGGAGGTCTCCATTGCACTCCAACCTGGGTGACAATGAGAGACTTCGTCGAAGGAAGGAAGGAAGGAAAGAAGGAGGGAGGGAGGGAGGGAGGAAGGAAGGAACTAATGAAATTAGGGGGAAAAAACGAAATGAAACAAAGAGTAGGAGTAAAATAAATAGTCATCACATCCTTGAAGCTCTGAAACTACCATTTGTACTTTTAGGATAAATAGTAGCTACCGCTTATTTAGGACCCAATATGTACAAGGCACATTTTATATTAATTACTTAATTTAATTCCCAGGTCAACTGTGTGAGATAGGAGACATTATTGTCTTCATTTTATATGTAGCAAGGCTAAAGCTGGAGGAAGGGTAAATCACAGAGACAGTCAGTAGCGGGGTTGAGATAAGCGGCCAATTCTACCCAACTCAGGAGGCCACATGACATTCGATTTGACACCACGGGAGACTCAGGTAGGAAATGGCCCCAATAGGTGGCATGGTCTAGAAATATCAACAGGATCCACAGAGGTAAGATGAATTCGCAGCTTGTAGATTTATAATACTTACAGCCAATACTGGGCACCAACTGTGTACTCAGGACGTTTTGTGTATCTCATCTCCAGTATTTAATTCATAATAACTCTGTGGGGTAGGTTGTATCATTACCATTTTAGAAGTGAAGAAACTGAGGTTTGAACAAGATATGAACCATAAGAAACTGCACCAAAGTTTGAACCCAGATCTACTGACCCTTTAGTATTTGCTTTTGTACCCACCACGCTGCCATCACAAAGCTACATTTGGGACATATACCTTTTAAGGTATGCCACTTAAAAGAAACCTAGCATTTGCCAGCCCTGCTGAGCAGTGATCTGACCCAATGAATC
This sequence comes from Piliocolobus tephrosceles, assembly GCF_002776525.5. NCBI lineage: Eukaryota > Metazoa > Chordata > Mammalia > Primates > Cercopithecidae > Piliocolobus > Piliocolobus tephrosceles. The sequence goes on along the minus strand of NC_045447.1, from coordinate 34,130,301 downwards.
AAGGCTTATGTTCCTGGACATCTCTACAGCCCCCATATCTAGGATCCTGTAGGGCAGCAGATGCTCAAAATATGTTGGTTGACTGAAAAAAATGAATGGATCTTCCCCATGGCAACTGACAGCAAAAGGCAAACAAAAAATCGTACAAGCCATTTGCAGCAGCTGAATGGCGAGTGTAAGCAGATCAGGAAAAGAGGTTAAAAAAAATTGATGATGATAATAATAATGGCTAACACTTAAAAAGGTCTTACTATGCATCAGGGTTGTGAGTGCTTTATATACATTAACTCATTTAATCATCAAACAATCCAATTAGTACTCCTGTACACATTTTAAAGAGGAAGCTGAGATTCAAAGAGTATTGCCCGATGGTCCAAGATTGGCAAATGGCAGAGCCAAGATTCAAAGGCACTCTAACTGAAGGGCTCTTTCTCTTTGCCATTATGGACCCCAACCTCCTTATGCACTGCGCCTTCACTTACCAGAGCATACAGACGCCTGCTCTCTCAAAGCCCTTGCTGAGCTGAGACACTAGCATGTATGAGTGAATTAAAGAGACTGTCTCCAAAGTTCACGCCACCTGAGCCAAAGAACTCACGAGAGACAAAATTCAATCTTTGCCCTTTTACCTTGGACCTCTAAAATTCTTCCCATCACTGAACCTAGAACTCACCTTCCAAACCCAGGGGAATGTTCCATGTATTTCTTTTCATAATAGCCTCCCTCTAGAAAACAAACTTGACTTCTGCCAGCATATGCCATTATGGCTACACTCATTAATAAAATCAGATTTCTCCTCCATCTCTAAGCTTAGCACTTTTCCTAAACATAAACCCTCATAAATAGCTTGGAAATGAAGTTGATCCTTTACCATTATAAATTCCTATAGAAAAGTCTTCTAAACCATGCTTTGGTACCTACCCACCCAACCCCATACCTCCCCATGGGGTGGGAAGACGGGGAGAAACATTGTTTTCAAAAGGCGTTTCTCACCAAAGTCAAAGCTGCTCTAAGAGTACTAAAGCACCACTTTGCACTTCCCATCTTGTTATTTCAACATGGGGATAATATGAGTAGGCACCGCTGGAGCAGATTTTCTTGATAGCGACCCTACTGACATTTGGGGCCAGATAGTTGTTGTGAGAGACTCTCCTATGAATTCTAGGAAGCTTAGCAGCATCCCTGACCTCAACCTCTAAATATCAGCACATACATTCCCAGGATTGTGACAACCAAAAATATCTCCAGATGTTATGTCCCTGGTGGAAGGGTGAGGGTGGGGTGGGGTAAGGTTCCCCGCTTGAGAACCACTGCTCTAGAATTATTATCAGAATTAAATGTATTTCACATAGAAGGCTTACCACAGAGTCTAGTACTTATCATTATGTTATTCAATATGCATCAAACCACTCTTGAATCATCATTCATAGTTATGCCAACATCTCACACACTACAGATGTTCACTGTCCACTTGATTATTCATGCCTGACTTTTGCTGCTGGCTGCAGAAGTTCATAGACCACAATCCAGTCACTCTGAACCCATTTCACTACCTAGCCTGAGGACACAGTTACGGTGCTCTTAAATTCTTGAGATTTATCCACGTTAATTCAAGGTTAGGGCAGCGCAAGGGCCATGTACAAAAAACAGAGAAAACTAGCAGAATAAAATTGGGCATTGGGCAAGAGGCTTCTGAATCATGGTAGCCAAAACAATGCACTCCATGCTGAAAAATGAAGTCACCATTTCTTAGTACTGAGAGATTCTTGACAATACAATGGGGCATGAAAAAGGAAATAAGAAGAATAAACATCAGAAAGGAAGAGATGAAAATATCCTTTCTGTTTATAGCATGGTCATAATCTAAGAGAACTGACAAAGTTAACTAAAAAGCTGCAAATGATTTGCAAGTATGGGTAAATTAATCAGAACCAAGGCAAATTCTCCTAAATAATAGCATTGCTATAAGCCTGTGAAAACCAGTTAAATTAACATAATGTGGGGAAAAGAGAATACTATTCACAGTGAGAACAGAAACATAAACAAAAAAACCTAGGTATTAACTTAGCCAAACGTGTGCTGCTTTTTTTTTTTTTTTTTTTTTTTTGAGATGGAGTCTTGCTCTGTCGCCCAGGCTGGAGTGCAGTGGCCTATCTTGGCTCACTGCAAGCTCCGCCTGCCGAGTTTTACGCCATTCTCCTGCCTCAGCCTCCTGAGTAGCTGGGACTACAGGCACCTGCCACCTCGCCCGGGTAGTTTTTTTTGTAGTAGAGACGAGGTTTCACCGTGTTAGCCAGGATGGTCTCAATCTCCTGACCTCGTGATCCGCCCGTCTCGGCCTCCCAAAGTGCTGGGATTACAGGCTTGAGCCACCGCGCCCGGCCACATGTGCTTCTTATATAAAAGAAAACCACAGAACTTTAGTAGGATAAATAAAGGAAGACGAGAATTCAGGAGAGCTAAGCTCTGCTTCTTGATGAGATAATTTAATATCCAAATTTCCCAAGCTAATTTATAGATTTAGCACAATTGCACTTAAAATAGCGATAGGGTACTTTTTCGAGCTTCATAAGGTAATAACACTCAATGGGGAAAAAATAGATGAAAATACCAAAAGATATTCTGAAAGGCAAAAAGGTAAGTGGAGGACAATGAGCTCCTCCATATCTCAGAATATTCATCAAACTGAGGGCACATTCTGGGCTCTATCAGTACCAAAACTAAAACTACATATCAAATAACCAAATGAGTAACTCCAAAATTGCTCCCTACACTTTTTTTTTTTTTGAGACAGGGTTTCACTCTGTTGCCCAGGCTGGAGTACAGTGGTATGATCATAGCTCACTGCAGCCTTGACCACCCAGACTCAAGCAATTCTCCCACCTCAGCCTTCCAAGTAGCTCGGACTCCAGGCAAGTACGGCCATGCCTAACTAATTTCCTTATTTTTATAGAGATGGGGTCTTGCTATGCTGCCCAGGCTGGTCTTGAACTCCTAGTCTCAAGCAATCCCCCCCCGACCTCAGCCTCCCAAAGTGCTGGCAATACAGGCATGAGCCACCATATCCAGGTTTTAATAAATGTCCCAAAAATAACTAGAAAAGGAATCACTATTTAATCAATAGTGATTATTTACTAAATAATCACTGGGATGACATGATATGAATATGAAAACAAATTAATTTTAGACCCATCCCTAACAGCATACATGCCAATGAGACCTGGGAAAACTAAAGCAAAATCTGAAAGATCACATCAGAAAAATGCTAGAAAGGGGAAACGATTTTTAAAACCAGACCTGCCTTCCCTGAACCACAAAGTCTCACACATTGACGGTGGCTACTTAAATTGGTTGGATCCTCTGCAAAGACATCTGATCATATACTTCACAGGCCATTTCCCTTCAACCTAGTAATCCTGTTCCTCAGATTTTGGCCTACACCAATGATACAAAAATAATAAAAGATTAAATGTATAGAATCTTTATAGTAATTTATTTGTAGCAGCACACATGGAACAATCTAAATGTTGGCAACAGGATTTGAACTTTAAAAACTGTGTTGATAGATTACTGCAAAGCTATCAGGAACATCAAAGGCATCATCCTACAGTAGATTTGGAGCCAAAAGATCCCAGCCCTCCTCTTAGCAACCTTTTCTTTTTCTTTTTTTTTTTTTTGAGACAGAGTCACCCAGGCTGGAGTGGAGTGCAGTGGTGCTATCTTGGCTCACTGCAACTTCCACCTCCCGGGTTCAAGCGAATTATCCTGCCTCATCCTCCCGAATAGCTGGGATTACAGGTAAGTGCTACCTCACCTGGCTAATTTTTGTATTTTTAGTAGAGATGGGGTTTCACCACGTTGACCAGGCTGGTCTCAAATTCCTGGCCTCAAGTGATCCGCCCACCTCAGTCTCCCAAAGTTCTGGGATCATAGGTGTGAGCCACCATGCCCGGCCATTAACTTATTAACAATACTGTCTTCATCTGTGAAACAGAAATTGCAATGCACACACCTCAGAATTGCTGTGAGAATCAAGAAAGTAATGGATATCAAAGTATTACTTTCAAAACTATAAAACACAGCCTACACATCAGAAATCATTATTCTAAATAAGAAGATGATTTAGAAATATATGAACATGCACATTAAATAATGTTAAATGAAAGAAGAAAACAGAGCATAAAATGGTCCATGTATATGTAATGATTACAATTGCTTTCTTGGGCCATTGTCATTCAAGTTCCCTCTATCCCAAGAGTCACCAGACAATGTGGCCTGACTACCTCAGGGGATCCTCTTGCATATAAAATAAAAGTAAATTCTCGCGGGGCACAGTAGCTCACGCCTATAATCCCAGCACTTTGGGAGGCCGAGGCAGGCGGATCACGAGGTCAGGAGTTTTAGACCAGCCTGGCCAATATGGTGAAACCTCATCTCTACTAAAAATACAAAAATTATCTGGGCATGGTGGTGGGCATCTGTAATCACAGCCACTAGGAGGCTGAGGCAGGAGGATCGCTTGAACCCAGATGGCAAAGGTTGCAGTGAGCCGAGATTGCTCCACTGCACTCCAGCCTGGGTGACAGAGCTAGACTCTGTCTCGAAAATAAATAAATACATACATAAATACATAAATAAATAAATACTAAAATAAATTCTCCTTCCCCAGTTTCAAGGCCCTGAATGATCTGGTCATGCCTACTACCAACTCATCCCCAGTCGGTCTTATTCACTCCACCAGTGCCACTGGCTTTCTCCTGTTCCCTGACCTAGGGGACAAGCACCCCCAGTCTCTCTGCCTGGAATGGATTTCCCTATCTCTAGGCCTCTGATCTTTGCCTGGCTCACCATTGCTCGAACTTCAGAGCTCTCAGCTTTAATGTCACGATCTGTCATTCTAAATGAAATCCCTAACCACATCTGCTAGTATCTAACACCAGTACCACAGTTTGTCGGGTTTTTTCCTTCATAATCCTCATCACAGTTTACAGTTATATTTTTATTTGCATGATGATATGTTTCACATCGGCTGGCCTCACTGAACTGTAAGCTCTATGAAAACAGTACTCATGCCTGACTGCTTCACCACTAGATACCCAGCTAACCATTCCACAAGTAATAGGTGCTTAATAGATATTTATCCAAATGAAACAATAAATTTCTATTTGTTTTAACTTTCTTCATTCCGTAGAAAACTAAAGCTCTGGAGAAAGGAGTTTTCCTAGGCCGTTGAGACAGATGGTGGCCAAGCTGGGATTGGAATCATGACCACTGCTGCCAGTCCAGGAGTAAGGACAGGGAAGAAATGTGTCAGGTGAAACCAGAAGTGGGGAAAGGATGCAGAGCATTTCCATCTACTCTGCAAAATTCTCTAAAAGCTCATAAATGAGGAGTTTTAATTTTTGGATAGTTCATTCTTTTTCATTAAAGAATGCCCAAAGAGTGGTACTCTGGCTGGGGGTAGTACCTCATGCCTGTCATGCCAGCACGTTGGGAGGCCAAGGTGGGTGGATCACTTGAGGTCAGGAGTTCGAGACTAGCCTGGCCAATATGCTAAAATCCCGTCTCTACTAAAAACACAAAAATTAGCCAGGTGTGGTGCTGTGCGTCTGTAATCCCAGCTACCCGGGAGGCTGAAGCATGAGAATTGCTTGAACCCGGGAGGCTGAAGCATGAGAACTGCGTGAACCCGGGAGGCAGAGGTTGCAGCAAGCTGAGATCGTGCCACTGCACTCCAGCCTAGGTGATAGGGTGAGACTCAGTTTAAAAAATAAAAAATAAAAAATCACAATTAACTATTTTCCCAGCCACATGACTAGTCAGATCTATTTGAGAAAATTAATAATAAAGGCAAAAGAAAAGAGGCGATATGGCCACTCTCACTTTGTCCAGTTTGTTCCATAGGGACCTTGGCCTCTGAATCAGGCTAAAACCAGATGAGGATCCTGAAAGTTCTGAAGTTTTCTTCCCCTTCCTGTCCCCAGCCCTGTTTGTACTGAATACCTACCACCCACACAAGTTAACTGTTACTTTGGAACCAAACTGAGCTTTGCACCCAACTTTCACAACTCAATTCAATTTATTCTTTGCCTAACAGAAACAGCGGAAAACTAACCCTGGCTGATGGTCCCCCGTGAGTCTGCACAATGGGGGCACAGGAGACGGGGGGACCCAGGAGTTACCAGCAAACCAGGACACAGAATGAAACGGCAAGGACTGCCTTTCAACAGGGTTGCTCTGGGGTATACTGTTCGGCTCCACGCCAAACATAGTGTTTCTATATTCCTGGCAGCAGCAGACAGACTTTATGTATTCTTACTATTCTTCCTAGTGCAAGGGAGCCTCCCAAGGCCTGCAAACTAATGGGCCTTAAGACATTTCCCACTCATTCAGTAAATACTTACTAAGCATGTCCCAAGGGCCAGGCTCTGTGCTGGGCTCTAAGGCCAAGCGTATACACTCCAGGATCTCAGGAGACAGCACTGCGCAATGAACTTCCATACACTGCAGGCAACAGCTATCATGGACTGCTAACTTCTTCCCCTACCTAATGGGCAGGGCTGGTTCTCACTATGTGAGCTAACAAGGTGGCCCCACAACCCTTAAGAGGTTCTGATGTCTAAACAATATAATCTAGAAATCTAAACCAGGTGGATTGGGAAGCAGCCATCAGTCAAAACTTGAGATTCCGAGACACAGGCACTTTAGCATACAGAGAGAGCAAAGCAAAAAAGGATCTGCAACTGGAGGGCCACCAGAAGACTGGTTCTGGTGCTACTTTCTTGACTGACCAACGCTGGACACCTATGCCCCCCTGAACTCCAGTTCTGTCAACTGTACAAGGCGTAAGCCAGATCTTTCCAACTCTAACAATCTAAGCATCAGCAACCTGAAATAAATCACATTTCTTTCTGATTCAGCAAAATACACTTCCTTTAGAAATCAGGAAGGGAGGTAAGGAAAACAGACTAGCAGGCAGTGGTGTAACAACTTAAGCCCCTTTGTGTCAGGGTGTTGCATCCCATTTCCTTCTTTAACAAGAACTCTGCCACAAGGCTACAAACTGCCTTTAGCTAAACTTGCCTCTCTCTCTAATCCTAACACTTCTAAACCCATCTGCAATACCCAGCAAGAAGCAACAAGACCAATGGAGTCTGGCCCAATTTGAATGACCCAACCCCACATCCTGTTGCAAGATTCCTTCCCTGGCTAAGCACGGAAAACCTCTTCTCTGCCCTTTCTTCTACCTTCAAGTTGCTATGCAGTTGCAAAAAAAAAAATAAAAATAAAAATAGTTTGGAGGAGGGAAGAAAAGTCTGATGGGACAGACTGAGGCTTGGCCCTAGTCCTAGGGATCTCAGCTTCTGGTTGCAGCTCAGTTGCTGGCTGGGTGACCTTGGGGAAATCCCTTTCCTGCTTTCTCATCTGTAAAATAAGGGGTTCAGACTAGAGTACCCCAGAGCCATAGCCCTCCTTTCATTGCCAAGATGATATGATTCTTCCCACTACTCATTAATAGACACGTAACATGGATAAACCACGGCAGAGACAATTTCCCAGCAAGTGGGCCCCTTCCACCAGGATAAGAAGGGGCAGGAGCCCTGGACCACACCATAGTGAAGGAATAAGAGTAATGACGGACATATAGGACTAGAACACCAAGACTTGGGAATAACCACGGAAGGCAGGGAGAAAGGCAAGGAAGGAATCAGAAACTTCAATATTCTCAGATGGGGGATAGGCAAAATAATGATACCACTGCAAAGCAATTTGGCACAGTGAGTTAGAGTGCTAGCTCCAGAGTCAGATGATCTGGATTTGAACCCTAGCTGTGCTCCTTGTTAGTAGTGTGGACCTCAGACAAGTTACTTAACCTCTCTGAGTAGCCCGTTTCCCAGCTACAACATGTGGAAATAACAGTACATCACAGGGCCTTAAAAGGAATAAATCTAGTTAATAATGCCTAATCAGTTAGTGCCTCGCACATGGAAGCTCATTCTAAGTGTTTGATTTGATTATATTAATATAATATTATCTTATTATACTTTACAATTACAGAAAACAGATAGGATCCATAGATTCTAGTCCCTGTTCTCTCACTAGAGACCTGAGAATTCAGGTTCCCCATTTGTAACAGGAGAGGCTGAACACAATCAGTTTTTCTCAAATGAAGACCTGTATACACATTGCTGAGGGATTATATTTAAGTTCTCTAAGGATTTTAAACACTTTATTTTCATTTCAATCGTCACCTAAACCAAGTCTAATAAACACATATGGATTTTTTTAAATGCTTACTTTAAAGCCAAGTTCTGGCATAAGATTTCAAAGCCCAAGTTTACATTTGTGTTTATGATTGTGTTGGCACCAGTATAATTGTAGCAAACTCATGAGAATGGAACAGGTGCGGACTCAACTTATAAAAGATGAGACTGGACCCAATGAAAGCCAAATACTATCAAATTAAGGTCGTACAAGTAGAAACATAGGTGGAGAATTCAATCATTAGTACATGATAATATAGACTGGCCAAACTCCAAACGCTCAGCACGACAGCATTTACTGCCATGCAACTTATAATTTGGTTTCGGCTGAACAACAACTGCCTCACCATATTTAAGGTATTAATTTGAATGGTATTGATTGGATAATTTTGTTTGCACTTAATTTGTAAATATGTGTGGGTCATGTAGTTGTATAATAATAGCCTATAAGAAGTTTATATCTACTTTTACATATGTACATATTTAAGTAACACTATAATAAAAAAGGAATTTTGTGAACAAAAGGGTGCTTTGACACTTTTGTTCTTTTACAGACAGTGCAAGCATTATTCTAGTTTGAGGAAAACTGAATGAAATTCTCTCCAAAGTCCCGTGTAGCCCTTTGAATCTCAGAAAGATGATCATTTTTGTAACAGACATGTTAAGCTGCATTAAGATAGCCAAGTGGGGATACTGGCTTAGAATCCAGTAAAAAAATAAATAAATAAATAAAGGCAGAACAGGAACAAGAGACGTAGAAACTAACTACAGAGAAATGCATCCTAGAGATGGGATCTCTAAGGAAGGGTGTTCAGAGATAGACAAAGAGCTGACGTCTGAGCTTCAGGGAGTTCACTCTGCCCTAGAGCCCTCACACCCCTCTGTGGAACAGTTCCATTCACCTGCACATTAAAGATGATCTCCAGATTGCTCAAAACATTATTGGCCCATCTGGGAAGTGAATGGCTTAGAACCCTCCGCAGAAATAAAACAAGTCTCAGTTATTATATTCCTCCAGGCCTGACACAAATCTGTAAGGAAAGAATCCAGATTGACACCAGGATACCCAGTATTGATCTCTAAGAGTGGGGCCATTAACTCGCTTTACTCACAGCTTTCAGAAATACAGGGGCCCATTAGGGGCTTCTGGAGAGCCAGGTGGCTCCCACGGCTGCGGCAAAAGGAAAAAGTGGGGTGGTCAGGCAATTTGGTGCCAGGTCTTAGGGATCAGAACTCATACCTGGGCACCAGCACAAACCAAATCAACTACTTCTACCTGGCTGTAAATCTGCCCTCTATGATAAGCCACACGCCATATCCGGACCACACAGTCCTGTGTCCATAAGAGCCAGATTCCATTAATCCCTGTGTGAAAACCAAACAGCTTCCTTCCCTCCCTCCCTCCTCCAATTCCCAACTCAAAACCACAAGAATGAGAGAACCCCCCCGAAAAACCCAAGCTTACTGTTTGTCTTCTTCTGAAAGTGAGGTTCTTCCACAGCAGCAACCTCAGCTGAGGCCAACAAGCCATGTTCCCTCAGCCAGCACCCACAGCGTGTGGGTCGGAGCCCTGGAAGGCAGCGGCCAGAACTCACAGCAGGGACGCCGTGGCTGGTCATTAACTGAAAGATAAAGCAGGAAGGGAAACAGCCGTCAGTTATTGCTGCAAAGCCATACACCAGTGAGGACTGCTAATCCAGCCCTCTCAGCTGAGACCTCCAACACACAGCTCTGCGTCATGACTGCTTCTCAATGGGTCATGAGTCCCTAGCTCCCAGCCTCTGGGTTCACCCACAAAGAGGGATTCGGGAGGTGTTCCGACAGCAGGCTAGGAGCTAGTTGTTATGGTCCTAATCATTTAGTTCCATGGATGTTATCATTTGGGAATGAAGAATGCATTTCTGAAAATAGACCTCTCTCAGGTGGCTAGAACACTGAGGATGGAAATGGCATAGTGGAATCCCAGAGACCTAACTCTTCTCTAAGAAAATGCCTCCCCTTACTTAGAAAGTCAGCAGCATTTGTAAATTTTGCCTCAAACCTGGAGCGACTTATACTATTCCCTGAACTTCCTTACAGACTAAATTTTCAGTGGGTTACACAACTGAGTCCTTCAAAAGATAAAAAGCACCATTGACCAGGCGTGGTGGCTCAAGACTGTAATCCCAGCACTTTGGGAGGCTGAGGCAGGAGGATCACGAAGTCAAGAGATCAAGACCATCCTAGCCAATACAATGAAACCCCGTCTCTACTAAAAACACAAAAATTAGCTGGGTGTGGTGGCAGGCGCCTGTAGTCCTAGCTACTCGGGAGGCTGAGGCAGGAGAATCGCCTGAACCAGGCAGGTGGAAGTGCAGTAAGCCAAGATCGTGCCACTGCACTCCAGCCTGGCGACAGAGCAAGACTCCATCTCCAAAAAAAAAAAAAAAAAAAAAAGCACAGTTTCGTAATCTGGAAAGCCACAACATACCTTAGATGAGTGTGAGTAAACACCAAGAAAATGCCACCGACACCTGGCTCTCGGGTAATGAGGACAACCCTAGAGCTGTGACTCTGGAAAGAAAACGGTATCCCATGGAGAAACAAGTATGCTACGGCAGGCTCAGGGCATCAACTGTGAAACCAACAAACAAGCTCCCACAGTCAGCACATATGCACACTTCTGGCCTCGTTCCACCTGCACCTGAACACACTGCCCCCCTACTCCGTTGGGTGTCACAGGTGCCTCCTTGGAGGACCGTTTGCCATGCTAGGGCAAGAAGGTCTTCTCATGAACAAGGGATACTACTTTCTGTGTGTCCCAGCGACCCATGCAGCAGTTGCCCTTATTTAATGCTGGAATAGTCCCAAGTAGTTATACTAAAGTTAAAGCTGGGGAGGGGGCAAACGATGAAAAATGGAAGAAGGGAGGACACACAGGTGAAAATTCGGCCCCGTTGGCACTTGGTAGCCATGAACTCTCCTAGCTCTGCTTATAAAATGGCTCAGTGAATCACTATGGCCTCTAGAGGAGTCAGGGCAAGAGTAGGGTGGGACACTGGGCATGAGGAACAAGGAGCAGAAGGAACTAAGAATGCAGTAACGAGGTATGGATATAAAATCAAGCACTAGACTAGAAATCTGTGAGTCCAAATGAGATCTCATGCCAAGGTCAGTCTCTAGTAGAACAATACCCTTTTATCTCCCACCCAACAAGGACTTGGATTAAAACTTCTAGAAAAGTCAAGAGATTGGAGGAAATTGCAGTGTCTCAGAAGAAAAGACAGCCTACCACTATGTATTCTAATTCATTCACTGACAGTCCAATAAATCAAGAAATTCTCTGAAATAGTAAACCTTAGGACCTATTTCTTTTCTTTACCATTTGCTCAGCAAACTTCTAGAAGGACACACACCTCCAAAGTTTCTTACTCCAAAAAGAGGACGAATTAAAGCAGCACTGCATCAGTTTGTTCAAAGATGACAACAGGCAGCACAGCACTGGCAGCCAGAGCAGCATTGGGAGACACATGCTTGTCATCCCAAATTGTTTTCTAAATGTCTCAGGATGGAGCTTGCATTCCAGAAACACTGAAATAATTCACCAGATTTTTCTCATACGGAAGCTGCTCTCCAGGAATCACTTCGTTGACTTAGAAGCTACATGAACCTTTTCAGATCCCCAAGGTAACACTGAGGAGGGTACAATTAAAAAAGGAAAAGTACCAGAAAGAGCCCAGGCATGAATTAGCCCCGGCTTCAACTATGTGCCCCTGGCCAAGGCTGTATGCTCTCTAAGCATCAGTTTCCTCATTGTAAAATGAGGATGACAATACTTACCTTGTATGGTGTTCTGTGGATTCAACGTGATAATATAAGTAAGTTCCCAACACAGTACATGGCTTAATGTAAGTGCCAAAGCAATGTGAGTTCCCTTCTCCCCATTTATCTTTCTTCATTCCAACAATATCCTCTAGCTGAGAAATGGTTATATCCTGTCTAAACAGGACTTTCCATTATTTCTAGCAAATCCATTGTGGGTTTCTGGAAAGGTAGGAGGGGCAAAGCAGGAAGGATGAAATCTTAATAGCCAAATGTTGCAGTACCCAGAGCCAAATCCAAATACAGAATATCACCTCCCCTAAACCTTGAGTGGAGAAGCTCAAAGGAAGAGAAGACACACCTCTACACAACGTTCATGAGAAGAAGGGAAGGATGAGTTTTCCTGGACAGCATTTTCTTGGAAGTAAAGTATCTGGGTTTCCAAAAAAAAGAAAAAAAAAAGGTTCTGACTCCAAGGACTCTCCAGGAAGCACACGGAGAAGGTTGGTAAGAAGTAGCATAGAGCCACAGTAGAAAGTTCTACTGTGGCTTTGCTGGGCACAAATAGGCAAGCTTCCTGCTCCAATTCCTCCCGCCCACCTTGACACTGACCTGGCCTCCTGCACAATTTGCTCCCTCATCTCAGAACACAATGATCAATACTGGGAGCAATTCTGTCCTAAGAGGAGGGTTTGGCAAGGCCTGGCCCCTTCTGCTCAGGTAACTGAAGCCAAAGGGACATTTCCACATCAGTTTTCCAAGTTAGTGAACAAACAAACCAAAACCAAAAAAAAAAAGAAAGCTATAAAAGAGACAGTACTATGTACTAGATATCTCAATGTTTCAAATGCAGCACACTCACTTCTGCCTTCATACACATTTCCAGTTACTGGCTGGAAAGGATCCCACTTCACAGTCATCCCAGTCAATAGGCCACTCTGATCCTGCTCCTAGATGACCACAACCACCACCTCACTGGTCTCCCATCCATTTGCCACAGAGCACCCAAAGTTACTCAGCTAGACCAAATATCTGAATATGCCACTCCCCCACTTAAAACCTTTTGCCAGCTCCTCAGCACCTGAACGTAGAGTCCAGTGCTCACCAAGGTCTACCTGGCCTCCCTTCTGGGACTCCAGCCTACTCTCTCACCACTCCCCACCTGCTAAGCAATGCCCTGGGTGTGTGTACAGGCTCAGAATATGCTGCACGCTGTCCTACCACTGGGACTTCACTGGTGACTTCTCTTGTCTTAAGACACTTTTTCAAGCACTACTGGCCTGGCTAACTCCTAGGTCTCAAACTTAGGTCTCCACTTCTTCAACGTCCTTTCCTGATCTCCTCCCCCACAACTGACATGTGGGTTCAGAGCCCTTCCTACGTGCTCCCTAGGAAGGCTGGGCTGTGAAAGAAGATTTCTACCTTTTGAGTCAGAGCAGGGACCATTCCTGTTTCCTTCATCCCTGTTTTCCTTAGATGCAAAAGGGTCCTGGCTTGTCGTAGACGCTCGGGGATGTCTGCTTAATTAATTAAGAGATGGACAGGAGAAATAGGGTGCCAGAATTCAAGGGTGGTAGCACTCCTGGGCCTGTGGTAACTCATTTCTCAAGCTTGATTAAATGATTTGGGCAAATTATCCCCAGAGAGGGAGCTCTGTGTTCAGCAGCTTCCACCATATGCTTGAAAGTCACAAAGGACTGCTGAGCTTCCCAGGTGACTCCTGGGGCTTCCTGAAAAATGTAATAGACTCTAAGTCTGCTTCCCATAACCACCAGGTTTAGCTAAGGACTGGGCAGCCCCTAAGGCCAGCAGGGCCATGCAGTCGACTTTCTGCCCGTCCTCACCCTCAAGACCAAGGCACACTCTCTCTGGGTCTCATCAGTCACCCAAGTGATCACCCCTTGCCAAAATGTGACAATCTCCACACCTCAGCCTTGTTTCATACAGTTTGGGCATGGCAGAAGTGACTGCTGGAAACCTTTGGCCAATTTTTTAAAGAAATTTTAACTGCAAATGCCACTGATATTTTGAAGTTTTTAATATCTACAGAATACAACGGACTGCTAAATTAAAACCTTCCCAAATAAGCAAAAACACTCATCATTAGTTGCAGAGAAATGCAAATTAAAACCACAATGAGGTATCATTACATGCCCACTAAATTAAAAATTAAAAGTGCTAGCGTGTGTATGGAGACACTGGGACTCAAGACACTGTGGAATTGTAAAATGGAAGAGCCACTTTGGAAAATAGTTTGACAGTTTCTGCTAAAGTTATATATAGTATTATGATATGACCCTGTCATCCCATCCTAGGTATTTGTTAATATTTATAGAAGCCTTATACAGAATAGCCAAAAACTGGAAACAATTAGTTGTCTAAAAGACCATCAACTAGTGAATAAATAAAACTGGGGCCAGGCGCGGTGGCTCATGCCTGTAAACCTAGCACTTTGGGAGCTGGAAGCAGGCGGATCACCTAAGGTCAAGAGTTTGAGACCAGCCTGGCCAACATGGTGAAACCCTGTCTCTACTAAAAATATAAAAATTAGCTGGGCACGGTGGTGGGTGCCTGTAATCCCAGCTACTGGGGAGGCAGGAGAATTGCTTGAACCCAGGAGGCGGAGGTTGCAGTGAGCCAAGATCGCGCCACTGCACTCCAGCCTGGGAGACAGAGTGAGACTCCTTCTCATAAATAAATAAATAAATAAACAAACAAATAAATAAAACTGGGACACTTACTCAGCAAGAAAAAAGAACAAACTACTGATACATGTGACAACCTGGATGAATGCCAAAAAGCTAATGCTAAGAAAAATAAGCCAGACACAAAAAACTACATACTGCATGATTCCATTTATATGACATTCTGCAAAAGGTGAAAAGAAGGGGACAGAAATCAGTGCAGTGGTGACCAGTGGTCATGGGTGGAGGCAACAACAGACTGAAAAGGAGCATGGCAGTGACAGATACATATGTGTATCCATATTTCAAAACTCATCATACTTTTGTAAAGGGGAAGTCTTACTTTGTGTAAATTACACGTCAATAAATCTGAACCAAATAAACCACCTTCCATTATCATAATTAACATACCTCACAAGTCATAACTTGGAAGACCTAAGAACTGGATAGTATAAAGCCTGATTATTGCGTGATCTCCTTGGAAGAGGAACGTTAGATAAATATTCATTACCACTTATGAATTCCATAAACAACTGCAGCCTTAACTCTGCAGGGCTCCCATGAGCCACAACAAATATTTATCGAGTGCCTATCACATGTCAGGTGTGTTCCAGACCTCAGAGATTCAGTGGTGAACAACAGAAGCAAAGTCCCTTCATTCATGGGGCTCCTATTCTACCAGGGATGGGGAAATAGACAAATAATAGTGGGTTGTTCAAGCAGTGGGTGGTGGTGGTAGGAATGATGAAGAAAAATAAAGCAGAGTAAGGGGACAGAGAGTAATGGGGCGGAAGTCATTCCTTTCTGATGAAGCATCTTTAGGACAATGAACTGAGACAGTGGACCATATGCTACCCACAAAGGGGTGGTTTAAATGACAGCTGGGATTATAAATGATTTTTACTTTTCCCTAAACCAAAACCTGGAATACCAGACAGCAGACAGATTCAGTGATGCTGGCAAAAGAAACACACACACACACACGTTCACAGGAAGCTGGCTGGGAAGGGAAAATGATGACCCTAGTTACCAACTGGCACCTGTTCTCCCACTTCTTCCTCACCAAAACATTGTGCCCTTTTGAACTTGACATGCACATTTCCAGGAGAGATGAGAGATGAGAATTATAAAGAAGAATAAAGGGGCCAGGCGCGGTGGCTCACACCTGTAATCCCAGCACTTTGGGAGGCCGAGGCGGGTGGATCACGAGGTCAGGAGATCGAGACCATCCTGGCTAACACGGTGAAACCCCGTCTCTACTAAAAATACAAAAAAAAAAAAAAAGATGCCGGGAAAGGGGGGGGTTGCCTGTAGTCCCAGCTACTCGGGATGCTGAGGCAGGAGAATGGCGTGAACCCGGGAGGTGGAGCTTGCAGTGAGTTGAGATCCCGCCACTGCACTACAGCCTGGGCGACAGAGTGAGACTCCGTCTCAGAGAAAAAAAAAAAGCAGCAGCAGCAGCAAGGGGGAGAGAGGATGACACCAAAAAGACAAGATAGGAGGAATTTTCCGCATCTGGCATAGCCAAAAGAAAAACAGGAACTCCTTCCCGTGACTGCCCTCTACCCTTCTGCAGCACTAAATCTGTCTAGGGAAATACAGCGAGGAAAGAAACCACATGTATCTGTACAGCTACCAGAAGCTCTTTGCTTGTGCAGTAACAAAAGGACTGGCCGGTCTTCTTCCTTCCCGCAAGAACACTGCCAACACGTGAGCTTTAGTGCTGGGCTCCCATCTAAGGGTGACAGTCAGCCCTCATGCCTGAGCCAGGGCAGGTTCCAGAAGAGGGAAGTCGCCAAGCAGGGACCATTCAAGTGTCACATCTCACTGGGACAGAGAAATTGGCCCCTCTGGGTGGAAGAGGAGAGGCTTCCACAAAGTCATGCTCCATTTGACTGTCGTTATTAGTAGATAAAATCTCTGAAGACTCACTCCCACTACACCCCTGCTGCAATCTTATAGAGAGAGCAGCTGAGGCCTCCCCCAAAGCAAGTGACTTGCCTAGCATTAGACCTGGTTTCTCAAGAAGTAACTTTTTCAACAACTCTTATATGCCCCTTCCCACTAAGCTATTTCTCCTATGATTTTGTTTGTTGTTCTGAATGCATTTCTCAAAGTTCTATCCAAATAGTTCACATACCCAAAATGTGCAGTTAGCAACTAATTTTCATCTTTCAAAAACAATGATTATATGAAGGCTATTTCATTAAACCTTAAACAAATAAGAGAGAGAGAGAGAGTGTGTGTGTGTGTGTATGTGTGTGTATGTGTGTGTATTCCACTTTGTTCAAACTTCCAAAAAGTTACCAGAAGTGAGATGGAAGTTGAAATTTCCAACAACAGCTATCAATATATCTCTCTTTTATTATTTTGTTTTATTTTATTTTTGAGATGGACTCTCACTCTGTTGCCCAGGCTGGGGTGCAGTGGTGTGATCTCTGCTCACTGCAACCTCTGCCTCCCGGGTTCAAGTGATTCTCCTGCCTCAGCCTCCAGAATAGCTGGGATTACAGGTGCCCACGACCATGCCCGGCTAACTTTTTTATATTTTTAATAGAGACAAGGTTTCAACATGTTGGCCAGGCTGGTTTCGAACTCCTGACCTCAAGTGATCTACCCACCTCAGCCTCCCAAAGTGCTGGGATTGCAAGCGTGAGCCACCACGCCCGGCCTCAGTATCTCTCTCGATGAGGTTGCTTCTCGATGTCTTTTTCGTAATTGAGGTATAATAGAGAAATAAAAATGTTATATATTTACAGTGTTCTAGATGTCTTATATCAAAAACAGCTTGCCAGTAAACTACAAAGCAGGAGGTGTATTTCAGTATATCAGATATGAACTGAAAATACATTGGTGCCAAAGCTCTGATTGCCTATTCATGAGATGTTGACGCAAAAGCAAGAATCACAGATGTGACTCATGTGCCTCATCTCCAGAGAGACGCACAGGGTCCTACAATATTATTAGGACATGAAACTTCTAAGCCCAACAGAACATGCTTGCTTTGGAAAAGGTCGGTTTTCTAATTGCCTGTCTGATCATGTGTCTTTGGATCGGTAGCCACGTTCAGGGACAAGCCTAACAAAGTTACAGAAGGCCAGGAGACCTGGAAAGAACCCATGATTGAAGACGGAACGTGGCTGCTGTGGGGGTGGGAGGGGATTTTGAGTCATCCTGCAATTTCTCCCAGGCTGACCCATCAGCTTAATTGAGCCTGAAGCTAATTTGACTGCCTCAGTTTAACTTTTCTGGTCTCCAGATGCTACTGGGCCCTCTATCCTTAAGCGTATCCTTGCTGGGATAGCCTTAAATTACACCTCCTCACACTCCTGAAACATTCTATAGATCACAATTCCAGGAGAACTGCCTTGAGGTTAGGAGTTTGCAGAAGGGTCATGGGCTGGTACTCTCCCCTGAAACTATGTTCCTACTTTTAATGGCAGCCCTTTAATAGTCAAATTTGAGAAGCCAAAAGGGGTAAGAAATCCTCCAAGGTAAAAGTCAAGGATGAAGCAAAGTTATCCAATCATTCCAGAGGAATTCTATCATTCTAAAAGAGGTTCTGCTATCACACTGCCCATTTAAAAATATATAGGTCCAATGAATTTTATTAATTCCAATAATCTGTAACTTGGGTGCAGTTTTTAAAGTACCAAATGCATTATACTTACTTGTTAGTTACAACAAGGTAACAGGTAACTGTACCTCCTTCTTTCACTTGAATATATATCCAATTTCCTAGACAAAATTGTTGCTAACAGCTAATTTTCAAAATAAAGGCTATGAATTTGTAAAAACTGAAACAAGAAATCCATGAATATTGTACAAATCTATAACTAACTTTTGAGAAGCATAATTCTTCATGTTGTCTGTCAACAAAATAATTTTACAGGAGATCCTGACCGGGTGTGGTGGCTCATGCCTGTAATCCTAGCATCTTGGGAGGCTGAGGCAGGAGGATCACTTAAGCCCAGGAGTTTGAGGCTGAAGTGAGTTATGATCATGCCACCATACTGCAACCTGGGTGACAGTGCAAAACCCTGTCTCAAAAATAAACAAATAAATAAGGAGATCCTAAAGGTTTAACTCCATCTATATCATGTCACTGATACTTGGACAACCAAAGATCCTATTTATCACCCTCAGCATTCCCATTGCCACCAGCTAAATGGTCCCAGGGCTTCTAAACCTCACAAGAGCCAGGATTTCTGAAAGCAGATCTGTCCTGTACCCAAGTCCTTGTTTCATCACTGTAGAACTACGAAGAAACTCTAACAAAACGTTAGAGACAGGCTCTCTTCCCCTGCTGATTTCCACTAAGCAAACACGGAGCAACCTTCAAAGGAAGACTTCAGCAAACAATACCACTATTTGCCTTTTCCCTGGTCAGGGGTATGTAGCACATAGAAAAAAAGAACCTTTCCTCTAGAAAAGAAATCAACCTTTCAACATTCTATGTCATAGAAAAAAATCAATTTTTTTCAGCCACAATCATAACACCAGAATAAAAGAGATCTGAAGGGAAGGGATTAGTGAATTCATAAACACCCTGAGCTACAGAAACACAAGCAGGCAAGCCTCTATCAGCAATCCTTTATTTGCAGAAAAACTTGGTTGGATAATGTTCCCTGCTGTTATAGGATGGTTTTCCAAGAGAATTTTGGGAGAAATGGTTTAGTGACTATATCACCAAAGATCATTTTGTTTGGATTACATCTCTGAAGAATTAGCATCTTCAGATGTGCAACCTTCTCTCAGCCTGAAGGATTTATATTTATGAAAGTGCTCAAAGCATTTGGGGGGGACAGGCAAACCCAAATCTTAGTCACTGTCTTTATTTCTTTTCCTTTGGGTCTATTCTACTATGCAGAAAACTCCCCAAATCCTTACTCCTTTGTTGTCTTGAGTTAATTGTTTCAGCAGGAAGAAAGGAGGTTTTAGAGTCAGAGAAAGCTGGGTTTGAATCCTGACTGCTACTTATCAGCTCTGGCACCCTAGGGACTCTGAGCCCCTGTATCTTCTCCAAAAAATAGAACTGATAATGTATGTAAAACATTTATCCAGTTCCTGGAACAAAGTAAGTGTACAGTGGCTATTATCATGATTAATGCTGCAGTATTCATCAAAGGTGGGGCAGAGAGTGGATGGTTTATTAAAGGAATCTCTTTCCTGTCATCTTTGTCCACAGAAAGACACTATGTCTCTTAAGGGCCTTTCCAGAGCAAACTGGAGCACTCTCTAGTACCCAGTGCATTGGTAGAGGTGAAAGCATTACAGGGTATCCTGTTGCCACTTCTGACCATTGTTTCACTATAAAACCCCCTCTTGGGGGTCCTCATCACTCACTTATCCTATTTTCTCTATATTCTCACGGAGGTTGCTCTTATTTTTCATAGCACACTGCCACCTTCCTTCAAGTTTTTAGCACCTGACTCAGTTTTCCTGTCCATCCCATTTCTTCCAACTTCTCTGTCCATTAGAAATCTCTACTAGAAATCTGAGCCTTGGCCAGGTGCAGTGGCTCATGCCAGTAATCCCCGCACTTTGGGAGGCTTAGGTAGGTGATCACCTGAGGTCAGGAGTTCGAGACCAGCCTGGCCAACATGATAAAACCCCGTCTCTACTAAAAATACAAAAAAGTAGCTGGGCATGGTAGTGGGTGCCTGTAATCTCAGCTACTCAGGAGACTGAGGCAGGAGAATCACTTGAACCTGGGAGGCAGAGGTTGCAGTGAGCTGAGATCATGCCATTACACTCCAGCCTGGGCAACAAGAGCGAAACTCCATTTCTGAAAAAAAAAAAAAAAGAAATCTGAGCCTTATAATTCCTCCATCTTTTCAGCTCTGCCTACAATATTCTCTAGTATACTAACTTATCAGTGATCCCTGATAAATTAAGCCATGTGCAACAAGCTACTGTGTCTCACCATCTTTCTACTCGCCACTACACTGAGCCCATGATACCCAGTGCTCCACAAACATGCTTAGAATGGAAGTAAAACCTCAGGGATAAGATAGTTAAAGCAGATTCACTACAGTAACAAACCAATCAAGAAACTGCAATGAAAGTAAAGGTTTGGGTGACAAAATTTCCAGCTGTGTTCTAAGAAACATAACTTCAAGCAGGAGTGCATTTAATCTGATTTTCCTCAAAGCCTCTCTAATTTGTAGGGAAAGACATTCATTTTCATTAACTTCATGTGAGCTAGAGAGAATCTGTGATTGAGGCTCTAGAACCCCTGGTAAACATGCCAGCAAGCAAGGGCACCTTCCCCGGAGGTTCAAGCTAGAATGTAAGACTGTCAGCATTGGTAAGGAGTCTTGAACTCTAAATCCACAGGCTCAAGTCAGGAACTCAGGAAGCCTATCAACACCTGGATACAATTTTGCCACCTTAACACTTTATTCCCTTTACTTGTGCCAAACTGAGTTATCCAGTCTCCAGGCTCTTGTCCAGTTCTAGTTCATACAGTATCAGCAGCCTTCTCCAGAATGTCCTTTCACCAGCCAGCTCTTGAAACAGTCATATGTCATATGTGCAAGACACTTCTATTTCTGCAGCCCAGCGAGGGCCAGCTAACTCGGTTAGTGAGAATTTAATCAAAGTTCCAGGGCAAGCACAGAGACACAGAGTCTAAGTCTTGCCCTCCGAAACCTGCAACCAAACTCCTTCTTTAGAATAACCAAAACAAACCTTCTCGCTGGTTGCCTCACTAAATTAAGAGAAGAAAGGGGAATAAGATCACAGGTTTAAATCCACATACTTGTGATTCTGAAAAACAAAAACTTAAGGGTGTTTTTCTTTAAACATTGACAACACGAACTCCATGAGGTCTGAGAGGATCCTACAAAAGGATCTGTATTATTTCAATATTATCAAGATTCCGAGTGTTCCTTATAGAAAGAACTACTGTTATTAAGATTTTCACAAATCAAACATTCTGTGTGCCAAAGAACAAAGTGGGAAAAATGAAACTGAATTATTGGGTTGCATTTTTGCTAGCCTCCTTTTCTCAACCGTAGTTCTGAAAAATTCACACAATCCAATCCACCAAGTAACAACGCGCTCTCATTAGGTGAGAGCTGGTGTTGGTCACACACTCTATGAACTAGAATTGGACAATGTCCCAAAATGGAGTGCCATCTGGGGTCAGAGTGCCATGCTCTTCTCTGCAGACTTTAGGGACATGTCCACTCTGCTTAATGGAAGCCACTGGAACCAAGTGTCAGACAGCCCTCTATTTGCTCCACAGAGGAGAAAGCCACGCTCTGATCATGTGAAATGTGACTGGAACTGTAAACTGAAAAATGGCACTAATTTCACTAAATTTGCAAATCCTGCAACAAGACTAACAACGGAATAAACAATACTTGACCAAAGGCTTTCTTTATCGTGAACTTAAGGTTTTTACTATAATTAACACAATCATTAAAGTAAAAAATAAATAAATAAAAACGCTGCCTTGATTCCCAGTTAATTTTAAACAGCCAACATCAACATCAGGTTCCACGCTTTTGCATAAAGAAATAGCCTTTAGGAAACTCTCAACATTCAGGATTTTGTTCTGATTCAGACTTACAAAGAACAATTTTTATTTGAGAGAAACAAAAAATTCCAATTGAAAAAATGCCTTAAGATTCAAATTGGACCAACAGACAGGAGAAATAAATGAGGCCAGTCCAACATTTAACATTTGAGTGTCCATTTTAAGCTGAAACGAACAGACGTCTAGAGATACAATTTCTTTTTTTCTTTCCTAGGGCGCTGTAATAGTTATCCTAAATTCCGATATAGTATGAAGAAGCCTGGATTAAAGAGGCAAGAGACTAAGATTTTAATTTCCAGTTAATGGCATCTGGAGAATAAATTTAACAAGCCATTCTACCACTGTGGGTAATGGAACAGAAAACAAGTCTTTTTTTTTTTTCTTTTTTTTTCTTGACACAGAGTTTCGCTCTGTCGCCCAGTCTGGAGGGCAGTGGTGCAATCTCAGCTCACTGCAACTTCAGCCTCCTGGATTCAAGCAGTTCTTCTGCCTCCACCTCCCAAAGTGCTGTGATTACAGGTGTGAGCCACCATGCTCAGCCAGAAAACAAGTCTTTTTGATGAAGAAGCTGAAGTCGATGATCTTCTGAGTCTAAGAAAACTGCTTGGGACTTGGGTATCTAGTAGCCATGGAATATACATCCCAAAGAGCTTAAGAAACTGTAACACTAGACCCCAACATCAAAAATATGTTGCTATTTCCTCCCACATTGCTGGTAGGGGTGCAAACTGGGACACTTTGGCAACTTACATTAAAATGCTATGAGAGAACAGGGGAAGCATTCCTTAAAAGTTCTAGGAAAGGTGTTATGGAGGAGGTAGCATGAGAAATTCAGCCAAGTGGGAAAAGCACAAACTTGGGAGTCAGACAGACAAGAGTTTGAATCTCTGGCTCTGCTATTAGCCAAATATGGAACCATGAACAAGTTATTTAACTTCTCTTTGTGTCAGGTGCATCATCTGAAATATGGGGCTAATATAATAATAGGCAAGCTCAGTATTTCCTCAAATGTGGGAGAGTTACACAGGATGAATTTAAGTGATATTCAGAGGATTTTAGGAGATGAACAAGCACAATATTAAACATTGAACCACATCATGAGAAAATATGGTTCTTTTCAGCGCTTCTTCAGCCTATATAACATTCTTATTACATTAAGGAGTAAGCAACTGGGTGCGGTGGATTCTAGCACTTTGGGAGGCTGAGGTGGGTGGATCTCCTGAGGTCATGAGTTCGAGACCAGCCTGGCCAATATGGCAAAACCCTATCTCTACGAAAAATACAAAAATTAGCTGGATGTGGTGGCATGCACCTGAAATCCCAGCTGCTAGGGAGGCTGAGGCAAGAGAATCGCTTGAATCCAGGAGGAAGAGGTTACAGTGAGCCGAGGTGGTGCCACTGCACTCCAGCCTGGGCAACAGAGCAAGACTCGCCTCAGAAAAAAAAAAAAGGAGTAAGCTTTTGTTTAGTCTTCCTTTTGACACCTCTTTAATGCTTACTAATTCCCTTTTCAACAAAGTAAGATAAGTCTCATGGTCAGGTGGCGCCTTTGGGAACCAATAGTTTATCTTATACATACACTGTAAGAAAAATAATTTGTCTTCATCCTAATTATTTTTAAAATTACCTTTCATTTATAACTGATACTGGTTTTCCAATTACAGGTCAAATATAAAGTTATTTTTAAATATATTGATGATTACAAAAATGTGAGTCAATTTCTGTAACTTGAGTGGGCCAAAATGTTACCTATCTCAGAGTTCCAGTGAAAACTAAATGAGATCATATGTAAGGAGAACCAGCCCATGCTGTGTTCCATCACCCACGGTCTGGCTGATGAGTAAAATTTCAGTAGGTGAGGAATATAAGTAGAGGATCGAGTGTGAACCAAGGCAAATACAAGAGATGGACATGAGATTCCAGAACAATGAGGAGCCAAACAATACCAGGAAGGGGTTCCTAAAGTAGATGATGAAAACCTGTAGAGAGAGACTACTTTAACAGGTACCAAACCATACTTAAACGTTAATCAGTCTAGTGAGAAAACCAGCTATAGTTCCTTCAAGCATGTGTCTTATAATCCAGGACAAAATTGTCAAAATGGGTCACAGCCTTATTTCAAAGAGCCTTGAATGCCAAGCAAAAAGAGATCAACAATGGTGGCAGATTCTTAAAAGTCTTCTGACCTCTGTCCAGCACCTAGTACTTTCCACAGTACATGGTGTTGAGAGGTGACAATGTGCTAGCAGCCCTCACTCTCAGCGCCTCCTCGGCCTCCGGCCTCGGCGTCCACTCTGGCGTCCACTCTGGCGGCGCTTGAGGAGCCCTTCAGCCCTCCGGGGCACCATGGGAGCCCCTCTCTGGGATGGCTGGGACCAGAGCCTCCGACCTCTGCTTGCGGGGAGGTGTGGAGGGAGAGGCCCGGGCGGGAACCGGGGCTGCGCTCCGGCCAGTGTGAGCTGCAGACGGCGCGGGCGCGGCGGCCCCGCACACGAAGCAGCCGGCCGACACCACGGCCCAGGGCAGTGAGGGGCTTAGCACCCGGGCCAACAGTTGCAGAGGTTGCGCCGGGTCCCCCAGCAGTGCCTACCAGCCAGGGCGCCACATTCAAGTTCTCGCTGGGCCTTAGCTGTCTCCCCGCAGGGCAAGGCTCGGGACCTGCAGCCCGCCATGTCTGAGCTCCTCTCCCTGCAGTGGGCTCCCGCCCGGCCTGAGCCTCCTGCTCTGTGGCTCCGCGGCTCCGCCCCCTGCTCCATGGCGCCCAGTCCCGCCAACAGCCCAAGGGCTGAGGAGTGCAGAGTCGGCTCCACCTACAGCCCCCGTGCACGATCCACTGGGTGAAGCCAGCTGGGCTCCTGAACTGGAGGGTGACTTGGAGAAGTTTTATATCTAGTCACAGGATCGTATGTGCACCAATCAACACTCTGTGTCTAGCTCAGGGTTTGTAAATACACCAATCAGCACTCTGTGTCTAGCTCAGGGTTTGTCAATACCCCAATTGGTACTCTGTATCTAGCTAACCCAGCAGAGACTTAGAGGACTAGCATCCTGTGACTCTGTCTAGCTCAAGGATTGTAAATGCACCAATCAGCACTGTGTGTCTAGCTCAGGGTTTGTAAATACACCAATCAGCACTCTGTATCTAGCTAACTAGCACTCTGTAACTCTGTCTAGCTCAAGGATTGTAAACGTACCAATCAGCACTCTGTCAAAACAGACCAATCAGCTCTCTGTAAAACTGACCAATCAGCAGGATGTGGGTGGGGCCAGATAAGGGAATAAAAGCAGGCTGCGTAAGCCAGCCAGCAGTAAGGGGCTTGGGTTTGCCTGTACCCTGTGTAAGCTCTGTTCTTTACCTCTTTTTAGTAAGTCTTATTCCTGACTCTTTGGGTCCACGCTGTGTTTATGAGCTAAAACACTCATCATGAAGGTCTGCAGCTTCACTCCTGATAGCAAGACTACGAACCCACCAAACAGAAGAGGCTCCAGACACATCGGAACATCTGAAGGAATAAATTCCAGACACACCATCTTTAAGAACTCTTAACACTTACTGCGAGGGTCCGCGGCTTCATTCTTGAAGTCAGTGAGACCAAGAACCCACCAATTCTGGACACAGTGTTTAACAAACATTTGCTGAACAAATAAATTTCTGTTTAATAGCACTGTCTATTAATGCATTTAATTTTAAAATATATATATGTATTGTTAATAATAATATCTTCCTCTTCCTTCTCTCTCCCAGTACCAGAGAATAGCCTAACCCCAACTAAGATAAACTCTGCCACCAAACATGCCTGGGAGTGGAGAAGGGTCTGCAGGTCAGTGTAAGCTTATCAGTCTGGGCCTTCACGTTCTCCCTGCCTTTCCAAGGAAAGCTGTTGCTTGCATCAGTGCTGCCTTTATGTCAAAGTGTATCACCTAAATACCAGATCCAACAGATTTCAAGCCACCACCCTCCAAAGACTTGCTTCTTCCAGAAAACAAGCTTGGCTTGACTCTTGTCAAAAAGAATTATTCCCAACCTGGCATCCTATAAGAAGTTTGCAAAGCAAGGGTGAACAGGGATATGACATCCAAACATCTCCCTAGCGGCTCCTTCCCCCTCCCTGCCCCTGGCCAGAAACCTCTTCCTCCTTTTACTCCTCCTCCTCTCTTAATTTGTTATGATCTCTCAAAGAAATTCAGGACAATGTTTTAGAAAGCTTTGTGTCTTACCCAGCTACCCCCAGTGAGGGTCTTCTGAGATACTTAAAACTATCCTCATGAGGTATAGTCCAATTCTCCTCCTAGGATGGGTACTAGCATTCTATTATTGAAGGATGAATGAGCCTGAAGAGTTGGTTATGTTTTCCTTTGATTACCTATTGGCTTAACAGGACTCCACTATAAGAAGCAAAACTTAGGCTGGGCGCTGTGACTCATGCCTGTAATCTCAACACTCTGGGAGGCCGAGGCGGGCAGATCACAAGTTCAGGAGTTCAAGACCAGTCTAGCCAACATAACGAAACTCTCTCTCTACTAAAAAATACAAAAATTAGCCGGGCATGGTGGCACATGCCTGAAGTCCCAGCTACTCAGGAGGCTGAGGCAGGAGAATTGCTTGAACCTGGGAGGCAGAGGTTGCAGTGAGCTGAGATTGCGCCACTGCACTCCAGCCTGGGCAACAGAGCGAGACTCTGTCTCAAAAAAAAAAAAAAAGCAAAACCTCTACTCAAAATGATGTCTGAGATGGAGAGTCCAATTTTATTTTAGAGAGATTTTCCAAATGGTGAGTCAGAAGCAAGAACAGTATCTCACTAAATCATGTTTACTCAACTGAAACTTATTGAATTAAACCAACTCCTCCTTCCTTTGCATTTCAGATGAGAACCCTTTCTGGTTCTGTGATTCAAATCTTCATTCAGTCAAAGCAGGTAAATAGGAAATTTCAACAGCTTTCTCTACTCCCTCTCATTCCTTTCTTCTGTCATTGATCTAATCAGGAATGCTCTCAGGCATTCCCTGGATATTTCTTCTTTACCTCTCAAAATCCACTTGGCATGTTACACTAATGCTCAGCATGTTCCTCAGATCTCTAGATGGCTCTAATTAAAGGATCACCTCTTCTAAATACAGACCTGGGGTTAGAGGACATAAGAGCTTGAAGGACTCTTTAAAAAAGTCAAGTAGTAACATTTTATAGACCAACAACCTGAAAAACAGAAAAGTAAAATGATTTGTCCAAGGTCACACAGCTTCTTAATGGGTTTGTGGGCATTCACGAACACCCTGTAATTACACATAAAATTTGGATTATATGAGCTCATGTGTATTTTTTCTGAAGAGAAAATCCATATCTTTCTTCAAAGAAGTCAACAATCTCTTCCCCAAAATATAGTAACCACTGACAATTATATGCATATTTGAAAAAAAGTTTAACTAAAATCCAATTGTTCCAAGTCTGAATAGTAATATGAATTGGTGATCTAGAATAAGAGTGGAACCTAATTTAAGAACTGTTACTGTTATCATCTTTTTTTTTTTTTCATGTCTGGGACATCAATGCAAGTAACATGGGATAAAGACAATTTGATGTGGAAGTAAACTATAAAGCAAGCTTTTTTTTTTTTGAGATGGAGTCTCGCTCTGTGCAGTGGCATGATCTTGGCTCACCGCAATCTCTGCCTCCTGAGTTCAAGCGATTCTTCTGCCTAAGCCTCCTGAGTAGCTGGGATTACAGGCTTGCGCCACCACGCCCACCTAATTTTTGTATTTTTAGTAGAGACAGGGTTTCACCATGTTGGTCAGGCTGGTCTCGAACTCCCGACCTCATGATCCATGCGTCTGGCCTCCCAAAGTGCTGGAATTATAGGTATGAGTCATCGCGCCCGGCCTAAAGCAAGCTTTTAAAATCACTGAAAACACTAGTATGAATAAATATCACTATGGGCCAAGCATTATATTATATGGTTCACATTATACACACACGCAAATGCCTATTTTACAGATGATGAAACTGAGGCAAAGAGTGATCAGCAACTTGCCTAATGTCAAATATCCATCAGTAATAACCAGAATTCCAATCTATATTAATTTGATTCTGATATCCATATTCTTTTCCACCAAT
Organism: Piliocolobus tephrosceles; assembly: GCF_002776525.5. Taxonomy (NCBI): domain Eukaryota; kingdom Metazoa; phylum Chordata; class Mammalia; order Primates; family Cercopithecidae; genus Piliocolobus; species Piliocolobus tephrosceles. Next base: position 34,101,897 of record NC_045447.1, on the reverse strand, counting down.
ATTTGCATCTACACTTCAAGATGTCCTAATACTAATAATATATTCTATTTACTTATTTAGGAAGAACTAAATCAACTCTCTAAGGTAGCTTCAAGGAAGTCTTTCATAAACGGTTCAACTACTAAAAAGTTCTTCCTGGAAAATGTCATAAACTAAATACCAACTATCACAAAATATCTGGACTTTAAGACTAGCCAGATAAAATGCTTTGACTTCCAAATACTTCTTGGAAGTTGGATTTGGCATAGAAAACACTGGAGAATGTTAAACAAACACCCCCCAAGAAAAGACTTCAGAGAAGAATAGATCCAATGCATATGAAGTTACTCTGTTTTTTTAAAAGTGTTTAAATATCTAAATTATTTAGTGAGTCATCTCACTCTTATTAACAAAAATAAATTAATAATCAACTCAAAGTACTTGAATACGGAATGCCACAGACTAAAGCATTTTCTTAAATCACAGCTGCCTCAGAAACGGAAATGAAACTGAACGAAACAGAAATGTTTGTTCTACAAAAAGTAACCTGGCCTAAATAACTTAAGTATGCACTAAAATTTCTCAGTCTAACATAAACCTAGCCTTAACTACAGTTGTTTCTCACATAATTCTATTTCTAATGTTTTTCTGTGATTAGCCTGTTATCTCAAGTAGTCTTTTAGAAGACAGGAAGCAAACATGAGCTTCCCACTCTCCGTGTTGGACTTACTTAAGTCAGCATTTATTAAACTTTTTCCATATTAAGTGGGATGAATTAAGGCCAGGGGAGAATGAATCAAAGACCTCCCTCTAGAGAAGCATACACTCATGAGGAAGACAAATAAACGTTAACTATAATAAAAAAACAGTATTAAATACATGACACAAAGAGTGCTGTAATCCAAGTCTAATGGAAGTAAAAAGAAGGGGATGTTACTTTCAACTCAGTGATGGGAAGGAGTGGATCCAGAAGAGCTTCATGAGGAGGGGAGCATTTAAATCGGGTCTTAAAGGAGGTTTGCAGATGCTAAAGGGTTTTGTACCAACTTTGTTTTCAACATGGGAAAGACAGGATTTCAAACTTCGTTTTGTTTTGGGAACAAAATCCCATGCTCCTCCGCTGTTGGAATAAATGCTCTTCGCCTGAATGCTATTTGTGGTCTTCGTAGAATGGAGAGTAACAGAAAGCCCTACCAGAAATCAATTTTATGTAAGCTTTTCATTCTCTGGCTTCAAGTATTTCTAAAATGTACCTTTCTATGCAGGCTACTTATTCAGGCAACTATTTTCAGGTGAAGATACTCAAATGAAAATAGAGAATCACTTTTGGCCTTTTGCTAATATTTCATGCATCAAAAATTTAATAGTCTGACAAAGTGTTTACCATGAGATTGGTAAACTCACGGAAGCCAAACTGTCTGGGATGCAACTTCAGCTTCACTACTTACAAATTCCATAATCATCTACCTACCCTGCCTATACCTCAGTTTCCCCATCTATAAAGACAATAACAGCACCTATCTCACATGGTTCTCATGAGAATGAACTGAGTTATTACATGAAAAACTTAAAAACATATCCAACATACCATAAATCAACAGTAAATGTAACTATTTTTACCAAGAGGTGTTTTCAAAGAGTTTTTCTAATTTGCTATATCAATTAATAAGAAAGGCACTTTCTCATCCTATTTCACTTTTTACAAGGCAGACATTTTTTTTTCAAGACAGAGTCTCACTCTGACACCCAGGCTGGAGTAAAGTGGCATGATCTCAACTCAGTGCAACCTCCGCCTCCCAGGTTCAAGCAATTCTTCTACCTCAGTAGCTGGGAATTACAAGCACCCGCCACCACGCCTAGCTAATTTTTGTATTGTTAGTAGAGACAGGGTTTCACTGTGTTGGCCAGGCTGGTCTTGAACTCCTGACCTCAAGTGATCCTCCTGCCTTGGCCTCCCAAAGTGCTGGGAATACAGGAGTGAGCCACTGTACCCAGCTAACAAGGCAGACTTTGAAACTGTGTATATTTTCCAAAAATATATATATCTTAAGAAAAAACTAAATTTGATTTCTAAACAGTAACAGCAGTAACAGACAAATAGCTTATTTCAAAAAGCCCACAACATCATCAAGGATAGGACAAGCAAGAATCATATTGTATTATAACAAATTTTGACAATCACCAAAGTTAGGATTTACAACTAAACTAACAGTTCACTTCTCTTTTTCCTGTGTTTCTTATGCCATTACAGCCTAATACTCTATCATTCCATTTTCTATAGATCACATGGGAAAACATTTTGAGATCACACAGCTATTCACAACCATCTGACTAAAGCAATAGCATAGTTTTCATTATGAACCAAGTAAAAAATTCGAATTGAGTAAATTTTATTCTATTATTTCCAGGATGTTGCAATCCCTACGCAACCAAGGTTTCAAGTTAAAGAGAATTTGGCTGATCCACTCACAGCAACAAGGAAAATATGATGCAGGCTGTAGATTCTGATAAGGATTATAGCAGATGAATGTAGAGAATGTGGTGAGCATCCTTGAAAAGCTCCCTGGTTGCAGCAGCTGAAATGTTAATACGGGAGTTAAAGAACTCTGGAGTTTATTGGCTGCGTTCAAATCTTAGCTCTACCTCTTGCAAGGTATATGGCCAGAGACAAATTAGCCTCATCATTTACTTAATCTTGTAAACTAGGGACAATAAATGGTTTTGTTGTGAAAATTCAATTAGCATTTGATGACCTGCACAGTGGCTTATGCCTATAATCCCAGCACTTTGGGAGGCTGATGTGGGAGGATCCCTTGAGCCCAGGAGTTCAAGACCAGCCTGGGCAACATAGTGAGACCTTGTCTTTACAAAAAATTTAAAAATTTAGCCAGGAGCAGTGGTGCATGCCTGTGGCCCCAGCTCCTTAGGAGGCTGATATAAGAGGATCACTTGAGCCTAGGAGGCTGAGGTTGCAGTGAGCCTTGTCTGTACAACTGCACTCCACCCTGTGCAACAGAGCAAGATCCTACCTCAAAATAAACACAATAAATGAATAAACTTGTGAAAAACATTTCAAATAGTACTTGCCACACAGTGCTATATATGTATCTATTAAACATTGCAATAACTTTGGCCATTCATGGTGATATCCACATGTAGATATGAAGATGGTTGCATTTTTTAGAGTAGGCCTTCTCTCAGCATAAACAAAACAAGTGTTCAGAATGATCTTTTAAAATTTGACGCTAAATGACCGTAACAACTATTATAATCATATTATTTATTTAATATCTGGATAGTTAAAAAAAAATGTATTTGAGGCCGGGTGTGGTGGCTCATGCCTGCAATCCCAGCACGTTGGGAGGCCGAGGCTGTCGGATCACTTGAGATCAGGAGTTCGAGACCAGCCTGGCCAACATGGTGAAACCCTGTCTCTACTAAAAACACAAAAATTAGCCAGGCGTGGTGGCGTGCACATGCAGTCCCAGCTACTCAATCGCCTGAACCCAGGAGGTGGAGGTTGCAGTGAGCCGATACCATGCCACTGCACTCCTGTCTGGGCAACAGAGCTAAACTGCGTCTCAAAAGAAAAAAAAATGTGTCCAGGGTACATTATAGGCCTGTACTCGTAGAAATATGAGGGTGGAGATTTCAAATGCTCATCTGCAGAAGAGACAACATATCACAGATGTCCAGGTTACGGTCAGATATGTCATTCTGGAACACTGTGCAGATGCTCAAATATAGATTCCTAAACTGCTCTGATGACAGTAGCAATTCTAGTCCCTTAAATGGCTTGTAGTCATCATGAAGGCTGAAGACCCTCTTCCCCGGTGGGTCTGATCATACTGTTGGTTCTCAAGCAGCTCCTGTGTATCCAATGTTTTCCTAAAATTCCCTAGCATTAATTATTTTAACGGTTTGTGGAATGATTTAATGGTTTGTGGAAGCACTGGGGAAACAGGCTGACAATGGAAACTTCGTATTTGAAAAATATTGTAATATCTGTAGAGGTTCTACTCAGGAATACTTTCCATGCTTCCATACTTTCTCTGATTTAGGAGAAAGTTTCTCAAGAGAATGATATTCTCAACAGAAACGGAAAGTTTCTCAACAGAAAGCCTCCATCATTTTTATGGTAGGTATGAGAAGAATAGGCTGAAATAAAAGGGGAGATGAAAATTTAAGGACTTTAAGTTTTGTTTGAAAAGAAGATCATAATTTAGGTCTGGGTTCTAAACTATGGCCGTTAAAAAAAATGAAAAAAAAAAAATCAAGAAAATTCCACTCTTTAACTTGCCGGAAATTTTTGTGAGGTTCTCTTCGTGGGAAGCAGGGATTCGGCCATGGAGGACAAGAGACTTGCTGATTTCAGTACCCAGAAAGTTTTTTAAAATATGAACTTTGTCCACTGTGAGATGAATGAGCATATACTACCCATTCTCTTCTTGGGGTGTCATTGAAAAGTCGGATTTTAAAAGCTAATGGTATCAGTGCTGCAAAGGCAGGCCAATTACAGACAGTGCCAGGCAACTTTTTTCTTTATTTTCTTATTTTTAATCTTATTTCTTTCCTTCTTTTTGATAAAAGATATACCTAAAGAGGCGCCTACACACAACCCTGGCACCGTCCGCCGCCCCAAGAACCTTCCTGATTTACCAGTGGCCTGGGAGTTGGCAAACACGCTAACAACAAAAAAAACCCTCATAGTTCCTCCCCATCTGCAATCACCGGTCTTCACCGGATTCACAGCGAGCAAAGACACCTAGTACAGCCGGCCGATTCCTAGGTCCTCCGGCCAGGAGGCGCTGCGGGCTAGTCTCCGGGGGCCACTGCAGCCCGCGCGCCCAGCACCCCCACCCTCAAGGCAGAGCCCAGCCCAGCCCCGCGGCGGAGCTCCGAGTTCTGCGCCGCCTGCCAGGGTTATTCCCGGTCATTCCACGGCACCACCTCGCCCCAGCTTCTCCATCTGCGCCCAGGCAGAAGCTGCCCCAAGAGACCAGGGGCAAGGGTCTGGAAGATGGGGCGGCAGGGAACGTGGGGGAGGGAAGATTGGGCACCCCACCTCCGGGTTTCCGCAGGCTCTCCTAAGTCTCGTATTTAGAAGAAACAAAACTCGGCCGGGCGCGGTGTCTCACGCCTGTAATCCCAGCACTTTGGGAGGCCTAGACCGATGGATCACCTGAGGTCGGCGGTTCGAGACCAGCCTGGCCATCAAGTTGAAACCTCGTCTCTACTAAAAATACAAAAATTAGCTGGGTGTGGTGACGCGCCTGTAATCCCAGCTACTCAGGAGACTGAGGCAGGAGAACCGCTTGAACCCCGGAGGCGAAGGTTGCAGTGAGCGGAGATCGCCCCATTGCACTCCAGCCTGGGCGACAGAGCAAGACTCAAAGGAAAGAAAAAAAGAAAAGAAACAAAACTCGTTCCGCGCTCTGCGCCAGGGACACCAGCTCGGCTGAGCGCACGGAGACTGTAGGCAGGACCTCCCTACCCCTCAGGTCAAACAAAGCCCCAAGGCCTCTAGTGAGTAATAGCACCACGGCCCTCGTTTGGGACACCTCCAACTCGAGTTCTCGGGGAAAAAGGACGCGCTGCTCCAGTCCCGGGGTGCATAAGGCAGATTCCCAGGTCAGAACAGACCAGCTTCTTAAGAACCAAGTGAGGACTCAGTGCTGACATTTGTCTCCATAGGTACTGGCCGACCCGCAACCAGAGGGGTTTCTAGCCAACTCAGGCCCCTCCGAACAAAGAAGCGCTCCGTGCCGGACCTGCAACTCTCCCCACCCGGCAGCAGCGCCCTCAGCACGCCCGGGCACCCCCGACCCCTCTGAGCCCGGGGTACTGTGCCCGGGTCTCCACGCCCAGACATCCTGCCCGGTCTCCACCGCCCGGCGAGTCCCAAGCGCAGCAGCGCAGTCCTGGGGTCGCCAGAGCTCGTCCTAGGACATCCTCTCCCCATTTACGCCGCCCCGGGTCCCATTTGAGTTGCAAGTGGTGGGCATGCGGGGCTCCGGATCAAAGTCCCCGAAACCGAGCGCTTCCCGAAGCTTCCTTGGCCTCGAAACAAAACAATAACGCCCAATAAGTCACTGGAGAGCCTCTTACCTGTTTTCCACTTTTGTGTTTGCGTCTCTTTCTCCTACCCCTTGACAAGCCTTCCGGAGAAGGGGAGAAAACAGAACGAGGGGAAAAAACAAGGAGCAAAGCGCCCTGAGAACTGGTCCTGTTGGTGCGCGGAGCCCCCCGCCCTGCTCTGCCCTGCCCTGCCGCAGCCCGGGAGAGAAGGGTCGGCTCGGCTCTGCGGGTCCCGGCCCCACTCACTCTCGCTCGCAATTATGGGGTTTTTGCCGAGACTAGTTCCTTTTATAGATTCGGCTGCCTGGAGCGCAGAGGTTACTATCGGTCAAAGCCTGTTCTCGCCTTCCTCCCCGCCCCATTCCCGGCCTCTGTTTATGTAGTTCAGTCACTCAGCAGAAAGCACGTGGAGCCGCGGCCCGCCCCTTAAACGGGCGACGTTCAGCCGCCTGCGAAACGGCTAGGGGGTTGGGAGGAGGTGGGTGGGGTGGGGTGAGGTGGGGGTGGAGGGTGCATGAGGTGTCTCAGGGTCCGCGGTCTGCGCCCCCTGTCCCCGCCCGGGCCCGCCGGCCTAAGACGCGCGGGAAGCGCTGGGCTCGCGGCTGCGCCGCAGACTCTCTAGTCCACGTTCCCGGCAGCCAAGGGCACCAGTGGAGTTTGCTTCCTCTAAATATTGTTTTCCGCAATTTTTTTTTGTTTTCCTTTTGTTAGTTTCCTCAGCCGGAGGGAGGGATTGGGGGGGAGAGAGATTGAGACTGAATCCCCCTCAGGACGCCAATCATGTTGTCTTTTGGTTCCTTTCAAAGACCTAGGCTGGTCCTCTGGGTAACCGGCTGCTTTTGTTCCCGCCCCCCCCTCCCCCCACAAACATTGACTTTGGTTTTTGATAGCGACCTGCTGCCTTCGAGATTCCCAGCCTGAGCTCCCCAGGTCCCTCAGAGGACCCGAGAGGAACATCTTACTGCTTCTCTTCATAAATTGAGAGGAAGGAGGCCACAAAAAACAAAAAAAACCAAACAGACAAAAACACAGAACAGTATAGACCAGCCCTCTTTTAATTTTCATTATATTGATCAGCCTCCCTGTGATAAAAACGCAGGACTTGTATTTAGCTTGTATACATTTGTAAAGTGCAGTCAGAATTGCAGTCGTGTAAAATTATGTAGCCACTCCAGACCTCCAACTTCTGTTTGCCTTTGTCTGTAGAGAGCAAAACCACCCAAAACATTGGAGGGGCCAAAAAAAAAAAAAAGGCAAGAGTAGGAATGCATTCCTACACACCATATGTCTAAATATTTAAGTCATCCATCAAGCCAACAAACTAAATGTCTCCTGCCTTGACAAAGATACCTTTGTAACCACCTTGAAGGGCAGATTCACATTTAGACTCTTCACAGTTTGACCTGAGTTTTGGTCAGAATGAGGTGTCATGAGAGAGCACCCCAAGCCTACTTCTCTTCCCACGTCCAGCTCCATTATATTCCAGAACTCCCACCACCTGCATGCAGACACTCAGCTGCACAAGCCCCCTCCAGGCTACAGTCAACAGGATCTCCAGGCTACAGCTAAACCACAGCAGTGGTTCTATCAACACTCAGGACAGACCCATAGAAGAGGCCCAAGCAGGCCCTGGAAGTGCACGTGGAGGCCACAAGGCAAGGAATTCTGGAGTCCCAGGTACTCATAACTCTGGGTGGCATGGCCCCTTTGCACCATGGGCACCATGGCCCCTTTGCCCTTAGAAAGGGATGGATCTGAGCTGGGCACAGTGGCTCATGCCTGTAATCCCAGCACTTTGGGAGGCGAAGGTGGGCAGATCACCTGAGGTCAGGAGTTCGAAACCAACCTGGCCAACATGATGAAGCCCAGTTTCTACTAAAAATACAAAAATTAGCCAGACATGGTGGTGGGTGCCTGTTATCCCAGCTACTCAGGGGGCTGAGGCAGGAGAATCGCTTGAACCTGGCAGGCAGAGGTTACAGTGAGCTGAGATCACGCCACTGCACTCCAGCCTGAGTGGCAAAGCAAGACTTCATGTCAAGAAAAAAAAAAGAAAGAAAGAAAGGGATGGATCTCAGAAAGGCCAGAGATAAGCTTTCTCAAGTTCAAGGCCCAAGAGAGGGGACCCCCTTGCCTCAGTCAAAGAATAACCTTGGTCAATAAATTGAGTTTTGGGGTCAAACTTGATAACCACATGATGAGCAATTTAGGGAAAGTCTTTCTGCCTCTGTTTCATCTGGGTTTTTTTTTTTTTCTTTTTTCATCTTTTTTCCTTCCTTCCTTTCTTCCTTCCTCCCTCCTTCCCTCCCTCTCTCCTTCCCTCCCCTCCTCTTTCTCTTTCCTTCTTTCTTTTCTCTCTTTTCTTTCTTTTGACACAGGGTCTTGCTCTGTCTACCCAGGCTGGAGTGCAGTGATCCAATCACGGCTCACTGTAGCCTTGACTTCCTGGGCTCAAGCGATCCTCCCACCTTAGCTTCCCAAGTCGCTAGGACCACAGGTGCATGCCACCTCACCCATCTAATTTTTGTATTTTTTTGTAGAGACAGGGTTTTGCCGTGTTACCCAGGCTGGTCTCAAACTCTGGAGCTCAAAGGATCCTCTGGCCTCAGCCTCCCAAAGTGCTGGGATTATGGGCATTAGCCATTGTGCCCGGCCTGTTTCTTCATCTTTAAAATGGAGAGATGTCTGTTCTGTCTTCCTCACAGGGGTTTTCTGAAACTAAACTTTGTTGAAACCTTTGAGCTCCTTGGCAGAATGGTGTTATAAAAGCAGAGAGTGTTATTAAAAGGTGGTATCTTTCCTAGCATGATTTTAGAGAGTAATTAGGTCTCCCTGACCCTCCATCTCCTCTCTCCTTCCTCTCCTACCTATCTGAAGTCGACCACCAAAATCATTCATTTTTGTTTTCTTTTTTTATTGAGATGGAGTTTCACTCTTGTTGCCCAGGCCAGAGTGCAATGGCACGATCTCGGCTCACTGCAACCTCCGCCTCCTGAGTAGCTCAGATTACAGGTGCCCGCCACAATGCCCGGCTAATTTTTTGTATATTTTAGTAAAGACAGGGTTTCACTATGTTGGCCAGGCCAGTCTCAAACTCCTGACCTCAGGCGATCCACTCGCCTCAGCCTCCCAAAGTGCTGGGATTATAGGCATGAGCCACTGTGCCCAGCCCAAAATCATTCTTTTTGAATTTTGAAGCATATAGTTCCAAAAGGTATGAAGGAAATCGCTTAGATTGCTCTAATATGGGAATGGGCAACAGTTAAGCCCTATACAAAGAAGACAAAGATAAGATACTACAGAAAGGGGATGAGCCCAAGAAAAAAAAAAAATCAAAGTCCCAGAGAAAGAACAGCCATTGATTCTAAATACATAAGTCTATGGCCCCAAGCCAAACTTGTTTCACTAAGAGCAACCTATGGTTTCAAGAATCTGGTCATCCCCCACAGTGAATACATGAACACATTGTAATGTTTGAAATGTTTATTTTTCTTGTTGATCTCTACTGTTAGAAGAGCCCAAACCTCCAAAGTGGCTAAATGATTCGGCCAGTTTGTACACAGGGATGTAAGTTTGCTGACACCAAGCTCATACTTTACAAATGTGATATCTTTATAAGACAAAAATACTGGCCTAGGCAGGGTGGCTCACCCCTGTAATCCCAGCACTTTGGGAGGCCGAGGCGGGCGGATCACGAGGTCAGGAGATCGAGACCATCCTGGCTAACAGGGTGAAACCCCATCTCTACTAAAAATACAAAAAGTTAGCAGGGTGTGGTGGCGGGCGACTGTAGTCCCAGCTACTGGGGAGGCTGAGGCAGGAGAATGGCGTGAACCCGGGAGGTGGAGCTTGCAGTGAGCTGAGATCGCTCCGCTGCACTCCAGCAGAGTGAGACTCAAAAAAAAAAAAAAAAAAAAATATACTGAATATCAAAAGCTAGAGCCTAAGAGATGCCCCTTGAAAAAGAAGCTTACAAGTGTGAATTATCTTCCCTCCAGCCCTTAGATTGGTTTGTCTTTTAGTATATTTCAATGAGCTTCCGTCTCCCCATCCCATCCCTGCCCCCAGCACCAACACCAAAACCCCAAGCCCCTCCTCTAGGTGACTCCTTCCAAATACACAGGAAGGCCCTTCTTTGTTGCTGTTTTTCTGGAGAGGCTGATTCTGTAAACGTAGCCTGGGTGGCTTGAGGTTCTATTCTGAGATGACCCTGGCATCTTCTAATTACAGAATCAACCTTCAGGCAGCTGTGGCCTTGCAGACTCTGCTGGAGGTCATGGAACTACAGAAATGCTCAATCTTATCATTCTATTGAGGGTTTTAAATTGGAGATTACCTAAATGGCATTGCTTGCGGGTTGCTTTGCTGTATCTCTTAACTCATCTGCGTAAATGTACATGTACACATTGTTTAAAATACAAATGATTTTCACTGCACCTGAGTTTTTTTGGTTGATACTCGTACTGGTTGCTAGAAACTCTGAAATAGAGTAATGCAGGAAGTCAATGAAGAATAAAAAATCATGTATTCTAAAATGATGTTTTAAGATGAATTTATTATGATTAAGAAGACCCGGTGGGTCACGGTGGCTCACGCCTGTAATGCCAGCACATTGTGGAGCCAAGGCGGGCAGATCTCTTGAGGTTAGGAGTTCGAGACCAGCCTGGCCAACATAGCGAAACCCCGTCTCTACTAAAAATACAAAAATTAGTTGGGCGTGGTGGTTTGCACCTATAGTCACAGCCACTCAGGAGTCTGAGGCAGGAGAATCACTTGAATCAGGGAGGTGGAGGTTGCAGTGAACTGAGATTGTACCACTGCATTACAGCCTAGGTGACCCAGTGAGACAGTCTCAAAAAAAAAAAAGAAAAGAAAAAAGAAAAAAGGCCGGGCGCGGTGGCTCAAGCCTATAATCCCAGCACTTTGGGAGGCCGAGATGGGCGGATCACGAGGTCAGGAGATCAAGACCATCCTGTCTAACCCGATGAAACCCCATCTCTACTAAAAAATACAAAAAACTAGCCGGGTGAGGTGGCGGGCGCCTGTGGTCCCAGCTACTCGGGAGGCTGAGGCAGGAGAATGGCGTGAACCCGGGAGGCGGAGCTTGCAGTGAGCTGAGATTCGGCCACTGCACTCCAGCCTGGGCGACAGAGCAAGACTCCGTCTCAAAAAAAAAAAAAAGAAAAAAGAAAAAAGACGAATACCTAATAGCTGAAGTCTTGGAGAATTTCTGGAAAGTGAGAAATGCCTCAAAATAAAATAAATAAATAACAAATAAGAGGGATAAAAGGACCTACAGTTCAAATTGAGCTAGCTTAATTCCAATACACAGTTAGACACAGAAACAAATCGAGCAATCAATGGTCAAATAAAAATGTACCAGGAACCATCATTATTTGTGCAGTAGACCATGTATTGCAGAGGCTCTCAATCAATTCAATTTAATTGGACCAATGTGATCCTATTCTGTATTAATGTGGCTCTTGTTGACATGCAAGCAAGATTCAAAAGTATTATTGCTTCTGGACTTGAGTAAGATGTTTGTTCCGTTTGTCATTGGGATCAAGAGGTTAGCCTTGGCTGGGCACAGTGGCTCCGGCCTGTAATCCCAGCACTTTGGGAGGTCGAGGCAGGTGATCACTTGAGGTCAGGAATTTGAGACCAGCCTGGCCAACATGGTGAAACCCATCTCTACTAAAAATTCAAAAAACATTTAGCCATGCATGGCGGTACATGCCTGTAGTCCCAGCTACTTGGGAGGCTGAGGCAAGAGAATCGCTTGAACTGGGAGGCGGAGGTTGCCATAAGCCAAGATCATGCAGCTACACTCCAGCCTGGGTGACAGAGCGAAACTCCGTCAAAAAAAAAAAAAAAAAAAAAGCCTGCTGGATTACACATAAATACTGTATAGTCCACTGGATTTCTAGTTGATTAGTGAGTGATAATTCTTTTTAAAGGCACCCTTCCAACCCTCTTTCTTTCAGGCTAACCCCTTAAGAGCCAAACTGCTGGAAAGATTTCATCTCTACCCCCTCCCTTTTATTAACACCTCAGCCACTGCAGTCAGATTTTCACTCTCACAGCTCTGGATCTATTGTGTTCAAATTCATTAATGACCTCCTTAGAGAGAGGGAGGCCAGGGACGGGTTGGGGGACAAATGAGATCTCTTTTTTTCTTTTTCTTTATAAAATATTTTTAACATAGAAAAATAAAGAAAAAATATCTTAAGCTCAGAAAAACCACTTAATTGGTAGTGCTGTTGACCTCTTTTAAATCCTTAGGCTATTCAGTCTCTGGTATTTGACACTACTGACCACACTTTCCTTCCTGAAACTGATTCCTCTCTTTTATTTCATGAATCTGGTTCTCTTCTGATTCTTCTGCCTCTTTAACTACTCTTTTCCTGACTCTTCTTTCTTTATAGATCTCCTAATACTGGTTTTCTCTTTTCATTTCTACTTGCTCTCCTAATCAATATTATTCACTCCCTTGGCCTCATTTAAGCCCTGTACTGCCAGCTCTTACCTCCTTGCCAGGCTCACCCACCGTGTGCCCTGTGCTGCCTGGTAGAATATCCAGCAGCATGGTGTGTTGGAGCCGGCACAGAAGTTCACAAGAGTTGTTTTTGCATATCTTTTTTTTTTTTTTTTTTTTTTTTTGGCATATCTCTACCAGCTAGCTTGAAATCTGCCAATGGTATGAATATTACACCATTAGAAATCCAATACAAATCAGTGTCGATGAAAAGAGTAAAACTCTGTAAAATATTTAAAGAGATTTATTGTGAGCCAAATATGAGTGATCCTGGCCCGTGACACAGCCCTCAGGAGATTCTAAGAACTTGCACACAAGGTGGTCGGGGTGCAGCTTGGTTTTGTACATTTTGGGGAGACATGAGACTTCAATCAAATAAGTTTAAGAAATTCATCGGTTCAGTTCAAAAGGCAGGGCAACTTGAACTGGGGGCTTCCAGGTTATAGACAGATTTAAAATTTTTCTGGTTGACAATTGGTTGAGTTTATCTAAAGACATGGGATCAATAGAAAGGAAATATCTGTTTTAAGATAAAGGATTATGGAGACCAAAGTTCTTAGTGTGCAGAGGAAGCCTTCAGGTAGCAGGTTTCAGAGAGAATAGATTGTAAATTCTTATCAGACTTAAGGTCTGTGTTGATGTTAATACCAGAGAGGCATAATGAGGCCTGTCCGACCCCTACTTCCCGTCATGACCTGAACCAGTCTTTCATGTTAAATTTTAAGAGTGACCTTGCAGAGGAGGAAGTACATTCAGATGGTTGGGGGCCTTAGACTTTTATTTTTGATTTACATCAGGGTTTTGTTTGGCTTGGTTTTTGTATGGAAAGCCACTTGTTAACATTTATTAGGACAAAATTTTGCAGGTCATTCTACAAGTAAATCCAAAACAAACAAATTTCTCGTCTTTCCTTCAAATCTCCTTCCACCATCTGCCTTTTTAAAAATTTTCATTTGATGACATCATCATCCAAACATTCACTATGGGAAATCATAGTCATCCTTGCTTGACTTTTTCATCTGTCTCTATCCTTCTCTTCTCATTTGAAAAAGCACCAAGGTCAGGTCAAGTATACCTCCCAAATATTTTTTTAATTCAGCATTTATTTTTCATCCGCAGTGTCTAAGTCCAAGCCAAACATCTGGACTTCTGTGTTGCAGAACCTCCAAACTGCTGTTCCTGTCTCTAGTTTCTTCCCCTTCCTATTTGTCTTCCCTACTGCAATAAAGTGATTTTTTGGCTTGGGCAGGGGGGAACAAGCAAACCAACACAAAAACAATCTAATCATATCTTTTCTCCCTCCAAAAAAATTTTTCTTTTTTTTTTGAGATGGAGTCTCACTCTGTCTCCCACACTGGAGTGCAGTGGCACAATCTCGACTCATTGCAAACTCTGCCTCCCAGGTTCCAGCGATTCTCTTGCCTCAGCCGCCCGAGTAGCTGGGGTTACAAGCGCACACCACCACATCTGGCTAACTTTTTGTTTTTTTAGTAGAGATGGGGTTTCACCATCTTGGCCAGGCTGGTCTGAACTCCTGACCTCAAATGATCCACCCACCTCTACCTGCCAAAGTACTGGGATTACAGGCATGAGCCACCGCACCCAGCTCATCCCTCAAAATTTACTATGATTCTCCTTTGCTCACAAAGGGAAAAACACCCTCAAAGTTCTGTAAGAAGACCTACAAAGGCTCTGAAAACACGAAACTGGAAGGCCTTTGAAGCCTGATCATATGACCTGCTTCCTCCTCCATCCTCTTCCATCCACACCCCACCCCTTAGTCACCCCCATTCTACCAACTTACGACTGTCCTCATCATACTTTCCCATTGCTTGGAAACCCTTCCTCTCATCTCCACTCCTGTCATCCTGTTACACTTTTATTCTAGAAGCAGTAGGAAAGAGGGGCAGAAAAAAGTAAGAAATTCACTTCCCTCATTAAATGGAAAGTTGTGAGATAGAGGGTAGATAAAGAAAGAGAGATTTTTAAGTATCCAAATGAATAGGCAAATATTACCCCCAACTCAGATCCAATATCAAGTGTAACAATAGATTCACAGAAGGCAGTACCCTTAAATTTGTCAAGAAAATAATTGGACTCACGGGATTAAAAGAAATCAAGCGCTTATAATACAAGTGGTGCATCCGCATTTCTTTCCTTATTCACAGTACTTTTTTGACACTTTAGAATCCATATTCCTGGTTGTGATTTCTGGGATGAGGGACTGTTTTATTTCTTAGCCAGGAGATTTTCTTCTCCCTGACATATTAACAAGAGAGTAAGTCACTAAAAAAAAAAAAAAAAAAAAAAATCCTAGGAAATGTTTCAGATACCTTTTTCTATTAGACTTCTAGAGAGATAACCCTCTTTCTCTTTCAGCGTTTTGGGAACGATTTCTTCAGGAGTGCATGGTTTTTCCTTTGTTGTCCTCAATAGTCTGTGTTGTTTTGACCCATCCTTGCCCAGTATGCTTTATGACTTCTGAAATTGTCTAGACAGAAGAAATACTTTTGCCTTATCAAAGGGTGAATGTGGAGATGTGCTATGACCCCACTGTGGGAGCAGGACTTTTATTTCCCTTCTGTATTTCCATTTTTCTGGTGACTGATGTCCATTGAAATCTGAGCAATTTCTTAGCTGGCTACTTATCCTGATATGTAAATTAGTGGGGAATGAGCTCCATTCATAGAGGCCTGGGCTTGCCATAGAGCTGACCCCAAAGCTGGTTTCCTCTTGAGCGGCTCAATCACCTAGCAGAGGTCCAACAGGAAGTCCCCACATCTGCCTACTCACCACTGGGATTGGAAGCCCTGGACACACTGCCTGAATGAGAAAAGAAAGCTAAATTGGGGGTGCAGTCTTAAGGTATCTAAGGAAAATAGAATAGGAGGTTGGGGAAAAGAGGGAAAATAATGTAACCATACTCATAAAAACTGAGGGTGTGAGTAGGGTGCAAAGTGGCCCAACATTCTGATAGTTTAGCAAGACGTATCAAGAGGCTTTGGTCCGGGACCAGTGGCTCACATCTGTAATCCCAGCACTTTGGGAGGCCGAAGTGGGAGGATCACCTGAGGTCAGGAGTTCGAGACCAGCCTCACCAACATGGAGAAACCCCGTTCGTACTAAAAATACAAAATTAGCCAGGCGTGGTGGCGCATGCCTGTAATCTCAGCTACTTGGGAGGCTGAGGCAGGAGAATTGCTTGAACACGGGAGGAGGAGGAGGTTGTGGTGAACCGAGATCACGCCATTTCACTGCAGCCTGGGCAACAAGAGTGAAACTCCATTTCAAAAAAAAAAAGTATTTGGCCCGCTAATTTTACTTGGAGGAATTTATACTAAGGAAATATCCAATAGTATGGTAAAAAAGTTATGTTCAAGAATATCGTCACTGTTGAACATTTAAAAAATACTTAATCATGTGATAGCAATTCTAAAATACACATTGATAAATTCACATGATAGAATGCTACATAGCCATGAAAAGTGAAAATAATGTTTTCAAAGAGCTGTGATGTAGAAAACTGCTCATGGTAAATGCTAATTGAAAATAAAAACAAAGCTATATTTATGTGTATCATTCACATTCAGTTAAAAAAAACTGTCACTATATCAAAAACCTTTTTCATTGAATATATGTGCCTAGAAAAGACTAAAAAAAAAAAAAAAAAAAAAAAAAAAAACACCCAGATAGGTGCTAACAGCAATTACCTGTGGATGGTAGGATTAAAGGTAATTTTTTTCATATATGTCTGTATTTTACAAAATTTATAAGAAAAACACATACTCTCTCTCTCTATATATATATATATACACACACACGTATACATACTATATATATACACATTTTTTTTTGAGACAGGGTCTCACTCTGTTGCCCAGGCTGGAGTGCAGTGGCCCCATCTCGGCTCACTGCAGCCTCCACCTCCCGGGTTCAAGGGTTCAAGCGATTCTCCTGCCTCAATCTCCTGAGTAGCTGGGACAACAGGCACCCACCACCATGCCCAGCTAACTTTTTTCTTTGTAATTTTAGTCGAGACAGGGTTTCACCATGTTGGCCAGGCTGGTCTCGAACTCCTAACCTCAGGTGATCCGCACACCTCGGCCTCCCAAAGTACTGGGATTACAGGTGTGAGCCACTGCACCCAGCCTCATATGCTATTTTTTAATTTAGAAAAATGATATGAAAAATAGAGTTTGTCAAAAAAAATAGAGTTTGTCAATAATTAGTAGGAGGAAATAGTTTATAAATGCAGAAAGGCAAACAAGAAATTACCACATGGAAAAAGCAAATCCTAACATATTTTAAAAGTATGTGTACATAGTAACAAAGAACAGAAGAGAATTTGGAGAGACAAAAATAGTTAAGACAGATTTGATGAGTAGGTAAACTGTGAAAGAATATAGAATTTTAGACCAATCATAAGAGTTTACTACTAAATGAAAGTCCTGTGTGTTTAAACCTTTCTGCTTATCTGATCTTCTGATTTATCCTTCTTATCTGCAGAACATATCTGGGTGTCCATCAGCATGTTACTTCACATCTCTGTGCTTCAGTTTATTCATCTTTCAAATGGAAGCAATATATAGAAGCTGCCTTATAGGGTTGCTCTGGGTATTAGATGTGTAATACATGTGAACTGCTTGGTACTGTGCTTGGTATATGGTATGCGCTCAATAAATGATAGTTGTTTTATTATTGTCATTTATTATCATCATCATCATAATTAAATATTATCCTAAGCAGCAATATGTTTTCCTCATAGTCCAGCAATAATAATTGTGAGTCCTTTCCAAAACTCCAGTCTGCAAATTTTAAATTAATATTTTCAATTAAATTAATCAGTATGAATCATTCACCAGCCTGGAGTTCAAATATGGTCTCCCTCTCTCCTCTCTCTCTCAGACGTGGGAGTCTTGATTTCTCACCCAGGCTAGTGTAAAACAGCACGATCATAGCCACTGTAGCCTCTAACTCCTGGGCTCAGGGGATCCTCCTGCCTCAGCCTGCCGAGTAGCTGGGATTACAGACGCCCGCCACCATGCCCAGCTAATTTTCGTATTTTTAGTAGAAACAGGTTTCGCCATGTTGGTCAGGCTGGTCTCAAACTCCTGACCTCATGATCCACCCGCCTCAGCCTCCCAAAGTGCTGGGATTACAGGGTTGAGCCACCACACCTGGCCTAATCCCTGATTTCCTCCAACAGTCTGCCTTACTCCTTTATAGTATATCCCTCCTAAGTAGCTGGGATGACAGGCATGCATCACCATGCTTAGCTGATTTTTTTAAATTTTATGTTTAGAGATGGGGTCTCACTATGCTGCCCAGACTGATCTCAAACTCGTGTTCTCAAACAATACCCCTACTTCAGCCTCCCAAATCACTGGGATTACAGGCACAAGCCACCATGCCCATCTCTCATATTTCTTTTTAATTTTCTATCTACTCACCCAAATACTCACACATTTATTAGCGGAAAGTCCAGTATCTCTTTGATATGATACCACTCCCTCCTCTTTCTCTCTCTCACTCCCCCTCCATCTATCAGAATTGCCTCAAAGCCCTGGGGTTCTAGAGATATGGGAAATCCAATCTGTTCACTATTGTGCTCCATATTTTTAGGGGTCAGTTGTGCTGTCACTAGCACACAGTAGCATCACTGAAGACTGGTTGCACACCAGGGGCCCACTGGCCACACCCAGCTCTCTGACACATGGTTTGGGCTGAAGAGCGTTAGTATATTGCTTGAAATAGCCAACAAGGGCCGGGCGCGGTGGCTCATGCCTATAATCCCTGTACTTTGAGAGGCCTAGGCGGATGGATCACCTGAGTTCGGGAGTTCCAGACCAGCCTGACCAACATGGAGAAACCCCGTCTCTACTAAAAATACAAAATGAGCCATGTGTGCTGGTGCATGCCTCAGCTACTCAGGAGGCTGGGGCAGGAGAATCGCTTGAACCCAGGAGGCAGAAGTTGCAGTGAGCCAAGATCACGCCATTGCATTCCAGCCTGGGCAACAAGAGTGAAACTCTGCCTCAAAAAAAAAAAATGAAATAGCCAACAAGTTTGGAAATGTCACATGGAAATGTTTGTGTTTCTCATTTCTTTTGAAAAGGTGGAAGATCTGACCACACAAGACGTATTTCCACACAGCAACAATCAGCTGGTACTGAAAAGCTCTCTTTAGATGGAGCAGGCTGTTTGCACTTTGCAAAGTCCTCACTAATCCGTGTTTTTTGTTTTGTTCTGTTTTTGTTTTTGACATAGAGTCTCACTCTGTCACCCAGGCTGGAGTGCAGTGGCATGATCTTGGCTCACTGCAACCTCCACCTCCTGGGTTCAAGCAATTCTCCTGCCTCAGCCTCCCAAGTAGCTGGGATTACAGGCACCCGCTACCATGCCCCGCTAATTCTCATATTTTTAGTAGAGACAGGTTTCACCATGTTGGTCAGGCTGGTCTCAAACTCCTGACCTCGTGATCCACCCACCTCAGCCTCCCAAAGTGCTGGGATTACAGGGGTGAACCACTACACCTGGCCTAATCCCTGTTTTTCTCCAACAGTCTGCCTTACTCCTTTATACTATATGCCTGACCCCTTGTGGCCCCTTGGCCTAGAAGTTCATGGGGAGTAGAGGCAATTACACAAGTTGATGCTAGTGTATACTGCACCCTGAAAATGTGATGAGGGAAGTGGCTGAGAATATAAGTGCAGTGGGGAGTGAATTACCTAAATCTTGGTAAGGTTAAACCTAGCTGATTGTCCTTTTACAATACTATATAACTAAATTTTCATTTCTGTGACAGTAATAAGAATTGCATCTTGTTTTTTGAGATAGAGTTTCACTCTTGTTGCCCAGACTGGAGTGCAATGGTGCAATCTAGGCTCACTGCAATCTCCACCTCCCAGGTTCCAGCAATTCTCCTGCCTCAGCCTCCTGAGTAGCTGGGATTACAGGCACCCACAACCACACCCGGCTAGTTTTTGTATTTTTAGTAGAGACTGGGTTTCACCACATTGGCCAGGCTGGTCTCGAACTCCTGACCTCAAGTGATCTGCCTGCCTCGGCCTCCCAACGTGCTAGGATTTCATGTGTGAGCCACCACACCCAGGGCCAAAAGTTGCATTTTTTTCTTAAAGATTGTCACCCTTAGTTTCTACTTTTGCTAGTTTGTATCTGATTTTTTTAGGCACATGCTTATGATTGTAACTGAACACAACTTGAATCACAAAGCAAAGAAAGACATTACAACCCCTAACAAAAACAACAGTACTCCTCAAAAATCTCACCCTTCACCAATATCAAAGGCATAGTAAATTCAGCAGGGAAGAGTCAAAGAGATCAGAGGCAACACTCTGTTGGTAACTGAAAATGAGACCAAAGATTACATCCAAACCCATAAGAGCCTAAAGTTTGACCCAAGTGCCTTTGTTTATTGAATGGAACCCTGTAGACAAACAAAGGAAGCGAAATGAGAAACACTACCCCTTCACTGGGGGTGCACAATAAGACAAAAGCATTCCCAAATGAATCTTCAGTGTGTGGGAGAGAAAGAATTTTGAGTGACCTAAGATTCAATGAGATAATAGCACCTTATATTTCTGTGAAATATTTGTCACCTTATATTTCTAGGAAATGATCAGTGTGTCATTAAAAAATGTAATACAATGAAAACGAAGCTTGAAGTTTCACACTCCTCATTTTCTTAAAACCATGCAAAGGCAAACAGAAATGTGATACTATGAGATTTCAAGGAAACTGCAGAGTCACAGTAATTTGATTCTAAAAACAGATGCTTGACAAGAAGTTATATTTAAATCAACCATCAATCTATCAAGACATAATTTCTAAAGTTAGTAATAAATAACCTTTCCATTTCATCCTCCCAATCACCATATACAAATAATTATGCTTTATGCTAAATAAGGTACATTATTTGAGGTATTTTTTTTTTTTAGACGGAGCCTCGCTCTGTTGCCCAGGCTAGAGTGCAGTGGCGTGATCTTGGCTCACTGCAACCTCTGCCTCCCGGATTCAAGCAATTCTCCTGCTTCAGCCTCCTGAGTAGCTGGGATTACAGGTGACTGCCACCACACCCGGCTAATTTTTGTAGTTTTAATAGAGACGGGGTTTCACCATGTTGGCCAGGCTGGTCTCAAACTCCTGACCTCAAGTGATCCGCTCTCCTCAGCGTCCCAAAATGCTGGGATTACAGGCGTTAGCCACCGTGCCTGGCTGAATTTACATTATAAATATCAAAAGCAATGCCTCAAAAATGTGGAAGAGTGTTTGTAACCCACACATACTGGAGGGTAAAAATTTAAGCCATGCAAATAATATTGTTGATCTTAGCAGTTCAAAAAATATGCAGCTAAATGCTCTCTTTTGTAGTGTATTTTGGCAGGAAACTTTGGAGGATGGGGTACAAAATATTTGAATAAATCTGTTTTGATCCAGGAAAATTTTAACATGGTCTAAAATACGAACCCTCAAGCTTTACATGAGTTTTTGTAAAAATTAAAATATATTTTTTAAATATATCTGTAATACATGCTCATAATCAAATGTCCAGACATAACAAAAGTAGAAAGACTATAAAAAAGATACCAGGAAAAAAATGAGAATCATTATAAACCCACTTCCCAGAGATAATTCTGTCCATTGTACCTTCTTCTAGAAATTGTTTCCAAACAAGTTTATTCCATATATATTATTTGTAATCTATTATTTTCACTACATTATAGTGGACAATTTTTCATGTAAACAAATACAGATTTTATCATCATTTTAAATGAATGTATAATATTTCACTGTACCTGTGTACCACGACTTGAAAACAAATTCCTACAGATAGACATTCTGGTGTTTTGTTTTGTTTTGTTTTGTTCTGGGGACAGGGGTCTCACTATGTTGCCCAGGCTGGCCTGAAACTCCTGGACTCAAGTGTTCCTCTCACCTTACCCTCCCAAGTAGCTGGGACCACAGTGCACACCACTTCACCTGGCTGGTTGTACCTCTTCTTTATAGTCATTTAAAAAATGCAGCCATGATCATCTTTGTATTCTCTTTGCACACATACACAAAGTTTTTTTTTTTTTTTTTTTTTTTTTTGAGATGGAGTCTCACTCTGTTGCCCAGGCTAGAGCGCGGTGGCATGATCTCAGCTCACTACAACCTCTGCCTCCTGGGTTCAGGTGATTTTCCTGCCTCAGCCCCCCGAGTAGCTAGGACTACAGGCGTGTACCACCATGCCTGGCTAATTTTTGTATTTTCAGTAGAGACGGGGTTGCCCAATGTTGGTCAGGCTGGTCTCAAACTCCTGATCTCAGGTGATCCACCCACCTTGGCCTCCCAAAGTGCTGAGATTACAGGTGTGAACCACCACACCTGGCCCCCAAAGATTCTTTAGCATTGTTTTGCAAAACTGGGATTGCTGAATAATAGAACAGACAAACTTTGCATATTGACACACATAGCAAAATTGCCCACCATAAAAGTTGGCATCAATGTGTACTCTCATGAACAAGGTGTTAGAATGCCCAGGTTTTTTTTTTTTCATTTTCGGAGAGTAAAAATGACTTTTTCTCTTTTGGTATACAGTATAACACATGTATAGATTTGTGTTACCATGACCATAATCAGGATGCAGGTCCATTTCATCTGCCAAAAAAACTCCCTTCCATGCTCTTTACAGCCACACCCTCTCCACACACCTAAATCCCTGGCAACCACTGAACTATTCTCTGTCCCCATAATTTTGTCGTTTCAATAATGTTATATAAATGGAATCCTAGAGTATGAAATCCTTCAGACTGACTTTTTTTACTCAGCATAATGCTTTTGAGATTTATCCATATTTGTTGCATGCATCAATAGTTCTGGGGTTTTTATTATTATTATTGTTATTGCTAAGTAGTATTTCATTACATGGTTGTTGCGCTGTTGGTTTATCCATTCACACATTAAAGGACATTTTCTCTCAGTTTTTGGCAGTTATGAATAGAGCTGCTATAAAGATTCACTTACAAGTTTTTTGTGTGCAAGTATAAATTTTCCTTTTCCTAGCATAATACCCAGGAGTGAAATTGCTGAGTCATATGGTAAGCGCATGTTTAACTTTACAAGAAACTGCTAAACTGTTCCCCAGGGTGGCTGTACCATTTTGTATTCTCATTAGCAATGCCTGAGGGTTCCAATTGCTCCATATCCTTTCCAGCACTTGATATTTTCAGTATTTTTTACTGTAGCCATCCTAATAGATATATATAGGTATGAGCAAGCCTACTTTTTCATCCCTTTGTCAACAGTCTTATCAGTCTTTAACTTATGCCCACTATAATGTATTATTGTTTTGATTTATATTTTCTTTGATTATACTGAAAAATAATCAATATGGATTAAATAAAGATTTGAACATATTTTCATGTTTATCGGTGTTTAAAATCCAATGTTTATTCTTTTCTTATTTATTTGTTAAAAGCTCTTGCTAAACCAAGTGTTTCAACTTTCTCACTGTTACATATGTTGCAAATATTTTTACCAGATTGCAATCTTATTTTAATCTGTAAATCTTTTCCTTTAGGGCTTCTGGCTTTGCTGTTTACAGATTCCTTCTCCATTTCAAGATGATAGAAATACTCAACCTCAAATTTCTTCAAACACTTTCATAAATTATTAAGCATTTGACTTTATTAGTACCAATCCCCTCTGCCCGAGTCCAGTGAGGAGAGACTCAGAAATGGGTTAAAGGTTACCGGAGTCAGCTGTACTTACTGTTTGATAATGAAAACTTTTTTCAAAAAGTGTTTCCTTGTCAGCAGGGATGATTGTATACAACCACATCAAAACATTAAGTAAAATATTCTGCTGAGATTTAAAGGAAAAAGTCAGAGACACAGCAGGGGTAGGAGAGACACTGTCCTGATTCTTTTTGGGAAGGATGGGGTGGGAGCGAGGAGAGACTCCCTAGTGAAACTTTGCTAAGAATTAGATCTCTTTAGGCCAGGCGCGGTGGTTCACGCCTATAATCCCAGGGCTTTGGGAGGCCGAGGCGGGCGGATCACTTGAGGTCAGGAGCTTGAGACCAGCTTGGTCAACATGGCGAAACCTGGCCTGTAATAAAAACACAAAAATTACCTGGGCATGGTGGTGCACGCCTATAGTCCCAGTTACTTGGGAGGCTGAGGCAGGAGAATCACTTTAACCCAGGAGGCGGAGCTTGCAGTCAGCCGAGATCGGCCATAGCACTCCAGCCTGGGGGACAAAGTGAGACACCATCTAAGAAAAAAAAAAAAAAAAAAAGAATTACAACTAATTACAGATTTTGCCTTTGCTACAGGTATAGCTCAAATCTCCCCCTAAACAGTTGGTGGCGTAGTCAAGGATACCTGGGTCAGTGCCTCAGAGCCCTCGACTTCTTTGATCTTTTCTCCTTTTCTGTCATGGGCCTTACCATCTCCTGCTGCAATGAATTAATATCCAAGCATTTGCTTTGTAGAACATCCTTACAGATGCCTTTCTCACAAGTAGTGTTTCCTGCTTTTCCTTTGTGCTGTTTACTCTCTTGCATATTAATCTTTTTTCTGTAGTTTGCTTCTCTGGCTCTCCTCAACACCAACCCCGGTCATGGAGCCTCTTCCTCTGCCTTTATCCTGAAGATCACTTTTAGGAAAACCTCTGCTTAGTTCAGGCCATTCACCTGCCTCAACCTCCGTAGCAGCTGGGACTACAGGGGCCCGCCACCACACCCGGCTCATTTTTTGTATTTTTTTTTTTTTTTTAGTAGAGACAGAGTTTCATCGTGTTAGCCAGGATGGTCTCAATCTCCTGACCTCGTGATCCACCCACCTCCGCCTCCCAAAGGGCTGGGATTACAGATGTGAGACACTGTGCCGGGCCAATTAGTTGTAACTCTTTAGTAAAATCAACTAATGGTTTGTCTATATGTTATAAATATATTATAAATAAATAATTCCCAAAGGCATTCTTTTTTTTTTTTTTTTTGGAGATGGAGTTTCACTCTTGTTGCCCAGGCTGGAGTTCAATGGCACAGTCTCAGCTCAATGCAATCTCCAAGGCCTCCCGAGTTCAAGAAATTCTCCTGCCTCAGCCTCCCAAGTAGCTGGGATTACAGGCGCCTGCCACCACACCTGGCTAATTTTTGTATTTGTAGTAGAGATGGGGTTTCACCATGTTGGTCAGGCTAGTCTCAAACTCCTGACCTCAAGTGATCCACTTGCCTCAGCCTCCCAAAGTGCTGGGATTATAAGTGTGAGCCACTGCACCCAGCTTTTAAGGCATTCCATTCTTAAAGATTGTTTAAGAATCCCGGATGTTCGTCATTTATGCAAAAATTCCAAGTGCCTGTCATATCCAAGATGGAAACAAAAACCATATCCTCTCACAAGTTCTACCTGCATACTTGCCTACGTAGTAGAATGGAAACAGAGGATTCCATGATTGGGCCTGAAAATAAAGATGTTACCAGCGTATATGTTATCATCATCATTATCTTTAGAATGGTTGCTTAATTCATATTTTATTTTATTTTATTTTATTTTATTTTTTTGAGACGGAGTCTCACTCTGTTGCCCGGGCTGGAGTGTAGTGGCTGGATCTCAGCTCACTGCAAGCTCCGCCTCCCGGGTTTACGCCATTCTCCTGCCTCAGCCTCCCGAGTAGCTGGGACTACAGGCACCCGCCACCTCGCCCAACTAGTTTTTTGTATTTTTTTTTTAGTAGAGACGGGGTTTCACCATGTTAGCCAGGGTAGTCTCGATCTCCTGACCTCGTGATCTGCCCATCTTGGCCTCCCAAAGTGCTGGGATTACAGGCTTGAGCCACCGCGCCTGGCCTAATTCATATTTTAGTATCATCATTGTCAAATAGTGAAATGTTTATAAAATGTCAACAATTTATCCACAAGCTACAATAAGTGAAAGCAATGAGAAAATTATTAGGATAATTAGAGCTAAAAATAAAGTTCTTTGTATAAGCTTGAAGACAGAATCTCTGAATGCCTATAATTATCTATCTGATGATGTTAACAATTGCTTTAGGCATTTTTTTCAGTAAACACTTATGGGGTACCACCCATGTCCCATACACTGTGCTAGGTCCTACCCATGCTTTGAAGTAGCTCACAGATTAGAAAAGGGAGAAAGAAAGGAAGAATTAATATTACATGAAACAAGCTATGATGAAGGTAGAAGCCAGGAGCTGAAGAAGCAAAAATGAGCGACGACTCAGCCTGAAAAGTCTGAGAAAGTTTCATAGAGGAGTTCACAACTGAGCTGAGGGTTTCTTTTTTTCTTTCCTTTTTTTTTTTTTTTTTTTTTGAGACAGAGTATCGTTCTGTCGCCCAGGCTGGAGTGCAGTGGTGCAATCTTGGCTCACCGCAACCTCCGCCTCCCAGGTTCAAGCAATTCTCCTGCCTCAGCCTCCCGAGTAGCTGTGGGATTACAGGCATGCGCCATCACACCCAGCTAATTTTGTATTTTTAGTAGAGACAGGGGTTTCTCCATATTGGTCAGGCTGGTCTCCAACTCCCGACCTCAGGTGATCTACCCACCTCGGCCTCCCAAATTGTGATTACAGGCGTGAGCCACCGCGCCCGGCCCTGAGCTGAGGATTTCTCCAGCGTGCCTTTATGCCTTTACCCATTCAAAGGTTAGAAGAGCTTTCCAGGGTGGATGGGTAAATGCATAAAAGCACAGAGAGCAGGGCAAAATAAGGTGGGTGCAGGCAAAGTCACTTACTGGGGCTGGAGTCCAGGAAAGTCGCTCAGTAGGAAATGGCATCAGTGAGGTAGGAAGGCTGTCCCAGGCCAGCTCAGGAAGGGCTGAGGAGCCATGCTAGAAGGCCTGGATTCACTGTGTCTGCTTCCCTTCTTTAGCCTGATATAGGCTTATAATGAAAAAGGTCGCTATCTTCTTTTGTCAAGTGAACCAAAACATCCTCGCTCTTGAGACACTATAGTAGGTAAGTGTGAACACTCTGAAACCAAGCGATCTGGTTTTAAATCCCAGCCTTGACCCTTGAGTAGCTGAATGACCCTGGTCAAGTTATTTACTGTCTCTGTGCCTCAGTTTTATCATTTATAAAATGAGGGTAACAATAGTACTGCCACATAGGTTTGTGGTAAGGATTCATGAGTCAATAGAGTCATGCATTGCTTAACTACAAATATATTCTATGAGTCCTTAGGTGACTGTCATCATGCAAACATCATAAAATAAACTTACACAAACCTAGATAGTATAGTATACCACATTCCTAGACTGTACAATGTAGCCTATTTTTCCTAGGCTACATAACCGTATAGCATGTTACTGTACTGAATACAGTAGGCAATGGTAATACAGTGGTATTTGTGTATCTAAACATAGAAAATGTACAATAAGAATACAGTATAAAAGATTTTTTTTTTTTTTTGAGATGGAGTCTTGCTCTGTTGCCCAGGCTGGAGTGCAGTGGTGTGATCTCAGCTCATAGCAAGCTCCGCCTCCTGGGTTCGTGCCATTCTCCTGCCTCAGCCTCCTGAGTAGCTGGGACTACAGGTGCCCACCACCACGTCTGGCTAATTTTTTATATTTTTAGTGGAGATGGGGTTTCACTATGTTAGCCAGGATAGTCTCTATCTCCTGAGCTCATGATCCGCCTGGCTCGGCCTCCCAACGTGCTGCAATTACAGGTGTGAGCCACCACGCCCGGCCTAAAAGATTTTTTAAATGGCACACCTGTATAGGACACTTACCATGAATGGAGCTTGCAGGGCTGGAAGTTGCTCTGGGTGAGTCAGTGAGTGAGTGGTGAGTGAATGTGAGGGCCTAGGATGTCACTGTACACTACTGTAGACTTTATTAACACTGTACAGTTACACTATACTACATTTATAAAAAAATTATTTAATACTAAATCTTAGCTCACTGTAACTTTTTAACTTTATAAACATTTTAAATTTTCAAACGTATTTATTTATGTATGTATTTATTTATTATTTTTTGCCCAGGCTGGAATGCAGTGGCACTATCTTGGCTCACTGCAACCTCCGCCTCCCAGGTTCAAGCAATCCTCCAACTGAGCTTCCTGAGTAGCTGGGATTACAGGCATACACCACCACGACCAGCTAAGTTTTTGTATTTTTAGTAGCGACGGGGTCTCACCATGTTGGCCAGACTGGTCTCAAACTCCTGACTTCAAGTGATCTGCCCACCTTGGCCTCCCAAAGTGCTGGGATTATAGGCGTGAGCCACCGCGCCCAGCCTTTATTATTATTTTTTGAGGCAGGGTCACCTAGGCCGAAATGCAGTGGTACAATTATAGCTCATTCAGCTTCAACCTCTTGAGTTCAAGCAATCCTCTCACCTCAGTCTCCTGAGTTGCTAGTACTATAGGCATGTACCACCATGCATGGATAATTTTGTTTATATTTTGTAGAGACAAGGTCTCACCATGTTGTTCAGGCTGGTCTCGAATTTTGGACTCAAGCTATCCTCCGTCCTCGGCCTCCCAAAGTGCTGGGATTACAGGCATGAGCCACTACACCCCACCTGATTCATTCATAATAACACTTAGCTTAAAACGAATACGTCATACAACTGTACAAACATTTTCTTTCTGGCCAGGCATGATGGCTCACGCCCGTAATCGCAGCACTTTGGGAGGTCCAGGAGGGTAGATCACCTGAGGTCAGGAGTTCAAGACCAGCCTGGCCAACATGGCAAAATCTCATCTCTAGTAATAATAAAAAAAATATTATCTGGGCATGGTGGCTCACGCCTGTAATCCTAGCTACTCGGGGGACTGAGGTAGGAGAATCACTTGAACCCAGAAGGCAGAGGTTGCAGTGAGCCAAGATTGTGCCATTGCACTCCAGCCTGGTGAGAAGAGTGAAACTTCATTTCAAAAAAAAAGAAAAAGGTGATCTCAGACCCACAGGTCACTTCTGAACTCTAAGGGCAGGAACCAAATAATGGGACGTTCTCTAAACCTCAGTGCATCCAGCAGCACTGTTTTGGTGAAAGAATTCTGGTCACCTTAATATTAAAAAGAACCTTAGGGCTGGGCACCGTGGCTCACGCCTATAATCCGAGCACTTTGGGAGGCCACAGCGGCTGGATCACTTGAGGCCAGGAGTTCGAGACCAGCCTGGCCAACATGGTGAGATGCCGTCTCTGCTAAAAATACAAAAATTAGCTGGAGGTAGTTCCAGCTACTCGGGAAGCTGAGGCATGAGAATCGCTTGAACCTGGGAGTTAGAGGTTGCAGTGAGCCAAGATCATGCCACTGCACTCCAGCCTGGGTGATAGAGTGAGACTCTATCTTAAAAAAAAAAAAAAGAAGAAGAAAAGAAAAACCTTAGCTTCACTTGCCCAGTGAGGATGTATTAGTCCATTTTCACACTGCTGATAAAGACATAACCATGACTGGGTGATTTATATAGAAAAGAGATTTAATGGACTCACAGTTCCATATGGCTGGGGAGGCCTCACAATCATGGCAGAAGGCCAAAGGCATCTATTTATTTTATTTTGTTTTATTTATTTTATTTTATTTTATTTTTGAGACAGAGTCTGGCTCTGTCACCCAGGCTGGAGTGCAGTGGCGCAATCTCGGCTCACTGCAAGCTCCGCCTCCCAGGTTCAAGCAATTTTCCTGCCTCAGGCTCCTGAATAGCTGAGACTACAGGCACCCACCACCACACTCTGCTAATTTTTGTATTTTTAGTAGAGACAGGGTTTCACCATGTTGGCCAGGATGGTCTCCATTTCCTGACCTCGTGATCCACCTACCTCAGCCACCCAAAGTGCTGGGATTACAGGCGTGAGCCACTGCAACCCAGCCGCAAAGGTAAGTCTTACATGGTGTTGGTAAGAGAGAATGAGAACCAAGTGAAAGGGGTTTCCCCTTGTAAAACCAGTAGATCTTGTGAGACTTATTCACTACCACGAGAACAGTCTGGGGGAAACCACCTCCATGATTCAATTATCTCCCACTGAGTCCCTCCAACAAGATGTGGGAATTATGGGAGCTACTATTCAAGATGAGATTTGGGTGGGGACACAGCCAGATTATATCAGAGGACATATAAAAGGTGAGAGAAACTGAGGCCCAGAGAAGTCTAGTGATTTGCCCAAGGTCATTTTCAGTGACAGAGGTAGAGTCTAGGACATTTGACTGCCAGGCAGTCTGCAGACAGGATGATTAAGTCATAAAGATGCCAGCATATTTATAGCAAACATTGCATAGTTGAATAGCTCAGGTTTCACCTGCCTGTGACTAAAAATTAGGTCGCATTATGAAAATCTCCTAATCTTTGTCAGCTATGTAGCTTTACCTGCTTATTCAAGAATTTATCCCCCTCCCAAAGGCTTCCCTACCCACGGTCTTCTGCTTTGTCCTGCCCAGGCACTATCTGTAGCCCCACAGCCCCTTATGGAAGGTGCAGACTCTCTTAGACCTACTGTGCCCTGCAGGTAGTGCAGCTCCACTGAGTCTTCCCTGATTTGCCATCGAGTTCTGCAGACATTTCTGCTGCCCAGTCTCTGAGCCAGAATGAGCCCTATGGCCTGGGGACTGGGGCTGGGGCCACAGTGGAAAGGAGGGCACAGGGCTTGCATCAGCCACATGCCTTTGACCACGCTGGTCCTGAAGCAGAACTGTGTGTATCGCAAGCCTCCCCAATTTTTCATGAATTCAGCTTCTCAGTTACCCTGGTGCCATTCCCACAGGGACTCACAACCAAACCCTCAGCTGTGAGACCTTGCCTTCCTGTCCTTCCATACTCTTTATCTCCCCCATACTTCCCCAAATGCCTCTGCATACACACACACACACACACACACACAAACACACACACTAGCAAAAACAACGCCTTCTTCCCCAGTCACCAAAACAGAAAAAGTGCACACGAATGTGTTTGAACTTGTACAAAGAGGCCTTTGGAAGAATGTAGTTGCCTAACTTGAGCACCAGAAGTATCTGAGTCCTAGCTCTGTCTTCAAGAAGATAAGTCCCTATAGCTGTTGAAATCATATCATAAATGGATAAGAAGCTTAAATAAATCACTTGTGTGTGTGTTGGGGGTGGGGTGGGGGGTAGGCATCATTTCTAAGCAATGCCTGCCTTAGCTTGGGTTCCCCCAGAAGCAGGAGCTGAGAAGGAATTGGGTATGGGTGTTGTATTTGAAGGACGCACCAGCGAGGAAGCAGAGAGTGAGATAAGAAGAAACACCAGAAAAGGATATTGCTGTGGTCTGAATGTGTTCCCCAAGATTAATGTGTTGGAAGCTTAATCCCCCATGCAACAGTGTTGGGAGGTGAGCCTTTTGGGAAGTGTTTAGATCATGAAGGCTCTGCCCTCATGAGTTGATTAATGCTGTTATAAAAGGGCTTGACAGAGGGAGTTTGGTCCTTTTTATCCTGTCTTCTGCTGTGTGAGAACACAGCGTTCCTTCCTCCCACGACTGCAGCATTCAAGGTACCATCTTGGGGACAGAAGGCAGCCCCCACCAGAAAACTAAACCTGTCAGCACCTTGAACTTGAACTTCCTAGCCTCTAGAACTGTACAAAATTTATTTTTTCAATACGTAGTTTATAAATTACCCAGTCTCTGGTATTTTATTTTAGCAGCCTGAATGGACTCTGACAGGCATGTTAATAAGTAGAGTATTGAACTGTGGGCTCTTGGGGCTCCACTCGGGACCCTCCACCCAGAAACTATGAGGAAATTGCCTCAGAATCAGAGCCAGGACTAGGGTAGAGTGAGTGAGGTGCCTAGGGAGAAAAACCTAAGGAGACACTCACTCTCAGGGTAGGCCAAGTTCAAGTCATGCAAAAACAAGGTTAGCTCTGCTCAGCATCATCCCATAAAAGAAGAGGAAGACTGAGGATGTATCCACTGATTTCCATCTCCCATTGGTTGTGAATTTCCCCCCAGGTGCCAATCCCCCTGCACTCCTAGACTGATCCTGTTTGAGGCCTTGTCAGCTCCTCATGGTGCCAAGAAAGCCCCTAGGCGGAGAAAAACAGAGTTGCAGGTGTGCAAGGTGGGAAGCTGCCTATGTTCTCGAAACTGCCTGCAACTGCTGCCAGTGAGCATGGGCGGCAGAGGTGAGAGAAGCAGAGCTTCATCTGCATCTGCTGTTACCCTGCAAGTGCCAACAGTATCTTGAATACACATCAAAATTATGAAACCCATGTGTAGACCCCAGTATTGCTAAGTAATTGGGCCTCCTATAACTCAGCCTGTCAAAACTCAAAGCAGGTTGAAGGTAAAGACATGCTGCACTTAAAAGTACAAAACATAAATGATAATGCTAAGATTTCAGAAATATAAACCTTAGGAAATTTAAAGTATTGGCTTCCTGGTCATTTCCTTGGAAGAAAGAGGCCATATTTTATTGTTTTCTACTTTTTAGGGCTTTGGAACATTCAGAGGGTCCCACACTGCACATACTTTATGCAAAATTCAAAGAGGGAGAAATCCCTTTACCTACCTACGCTCTCTCTGTTCCTCTTTCAAATTAGACCTTGGCCTCCACTACTTCACGGAAAAAGGAGGCTTAACAAAAATGCAAAGAGAAACACAAGGTAAGTTTTTCCTTTGAGCTTACAAGAGCTTGGTTTTAACAGCAATTTAAATGGTTTACAACAGTAATTTGACTATACCTATTTTTCCCATAGTTTCTGTGAAAATTCAACTGTACTATAGTATACTCTCAGTGAATGAGTGAATGAAAAAATTAATGAAAGAAATAATTGCAGGTTATTATAATAGTGAATTAGTGGTAGAAAGGAATTTAGACAATAAGAATATTAGGGTCTCTAATTTGCAGTGCTGGAACCGGACAAGAGGTAGGGTTGGAAAAGAATCAGTGGTAGCAGATGGGGGACTCTGACGTATCTTGTGGCAAGTTGATTATTGGAGGCCTCTAATTACAGAGACTCAAGTCTCTCCTGTTGTGGGTCACTCTGTATCTCCCTGAAAACAACCTTAGTCTTTCTTGGTTTACTCTCTTTTCTGTGGAGCACATCCTCCAGTAGCTTCTTGAGAAAGTTAACATTGGAAATAAATTGTTCAAGATATTATATATCTTTCTTCCAATCTCATATGTTATTGGTAGTTTGAGTAGAGGATTTAAGGTTGGAAAGCAGTTTCCCTAAGAATTTCAAAGATACTGCTTCATGGTCTTCTAATGTCTAGGGTTGCTATTGAGAGGTTAAATGGCATTCCAGTTCTAAGTGCTTTGCACTTGATTAGTTTCTGGTTACTTCTCCTTTCACTGGAAGATGTTAAAATCTCTTTAATTCAGTGTTTTGAAATTTCACAGTAGTTTGCCTGGGTGTAGGTCATTCTTCATTCACTGTGTTGGCCACTCAGTGAGACCTTTTATTTTGGAAACATGGACTTCAATTCTGGAGCATTTTCTTCTATTTGATAATACCCCCTTTTCTTCTCCTTCATCTCCTTGTCCTTCTTCTTCCTCTTATTTCCCACCCCTCCACCCCGCTTTTTTTTTTTTTTTTTTTTTTTTGGCTCTTATTCTGAATGTTGCTTTTAATCACATTTGGATTACTGATCTTCCCATTTTCTTGCTTACTCTCTTTTCTCTTGAGTTGCTTTTATGTTTTGTTTGTCTATTTGTTTCTTTCAGAGGGTCAGTGTATGAACTGGTGGATTTTACTATATGATTGGACCTAGCTCTAGGATTGCATTTGGGGGATTCCATATATGTTATCTCTAGTTATTTTATTTGGGATAGACCAGTTTCTCTGAAAAACAATTCTTTAATCTCCTATCTGGGGAGATAAAAGCTTGGCTATTGACATTCTGAGAACCTCTCATAAGGAGAGAGCTGCTAGTTACTAGGAATTGGGGAAGTCATTCTTACCAGTTTATATACTTGCTGTTAATCCCCCTCTCCCTGGGTCTGGTATTCCCAAGATGGGCATCTCTGGCCATTTTACTGGGTAGGGGGAGAAGTAATTTATTTGGATTTTTGTAATGAAGGGAGAAACTGGGTGATTTATTGCTCTTCACGCAGACTTTTTGACCAATCTTCTTCCTATGTTCAGCTGCTCACCAGGGCTTCCTGTCTCTAATTCTTGAGTCTTTTGGAGATTCTGCCACACAAGTCAGCTTCCTTCTTGTTGACTGGCCCCTCTGCCAGCTCCTAGTCTCCACCTTTCTTTTCTCCAAGTCTGTTACTTTTATCCACCAACTTTTCATCTTCCAGAATTTTGTTGACATGACTCTCTTGCGGTCATCTTATCTCTTTTTCCTTATGAATTTTTGCCTTTTTAATTGTACTGCTGCGTTAGTTTGAGTCTTTTGAAAAGCAGATGCCATGTTTGGATCAGATATATAAGAAATGTATTTGGGGGAAGGGAAAGCAGGACAGCCTCTGACTGCAATGCAGGTCGGATGCCCGCAGAAGGGAGAAAGGAAGAAATCAGGATTGGGTAGGAAGAGTCCAGGACTATCTTACAGTTCCAAGGAAAAGTTGACAGGCAAATGGGAAGGCTTCAGGCCAACATCACTCACTGGAGGAATCTTGTGTCTCACAGTAATGGGCTTGCATTAGTAGTCCCACCATGCACCATCAAATAGCTCACAGAAAGTGTCGCTTCATGTAAGTGCAGAGAATCTAGAGAGGCAGCAGCTAAAGCCACTGGTGACTCATACTCTCTAGAGCAGAAGCTCTGAAAAGTACATTTCCATGGAAGCCACCATTATCATTTGAAGAGGGAATGAAAATAAAATAAATGTTTAATCCAACATTTTTTTCTTTTCTTTCTGTTTTTTTTTTTTTTTTTTTTTTTTTTGAACATGGTGTTTTGCTCTTGTTGCCTAGTCTAGAGTGCAATGGCGTGATCTCAGTTCACCACAACCTCCACTTCCTGGGTTTAAGCGACTCTCCTGCCTCAGCCTCCCGAGTAGCTGGGATTACAGGCACACACCACCACGCCTGGCTAATTTTGTATTTTTAGTAGAGATGAGGTTTCTCCATGTTGGTCAGGCTGGTCTTGAACTCCTGACCTCTGGTGATCCACCCACCTCAGCCTCCCGAAGTGCTTGGATTATAGGCATGAGCCACCGTGCCTGGCCTAACACATTTAATAAGAAGTCTAGTTTATTCTCAACAACTATAACCTGCCCTCTACCCCTACTACTACATTAAAATTGTTGTTGGTCTAGTTAGCGATGAACTTCTGGGTTACTAAATATAATTGTTATTGTTAATAAATAAATTATTAATTATTAATGACCCCTTAGAACAAAGTACAAAAGAGAGAGAGAACAAAATAAGAAAAGAGATAAAAGATTAGGAGGTAGTGGTATTGAGGAAGCTGGAGAAAGGGGTGTATGCATATAGAAGAGGCAGAAAGGAGATAAAGGAAGAGAAATTTTGGAGAAAGAACAGAGATGGGTAAAAAAAGATTTCTATCAAGTTTTGTTCAGTAGTGTGCAATTACCCCTTTATCTCTCCCACAAAACCTTCAGTAAAATTCCATGTTATTCATTAATAACATCGGCATTGATTTTGACAGTTATTTGGGACACCCATTGCCCAGAGATTCATGTTATAGAGAGTATAAGGGAGAATACAGAATGTCAGGAGTCCAATTGCCTCAGTTACTCAAGAGCCTGCCTCATCAATTCTCTACAGCCTGTATTACCGGTCACCTTTCTCCTCTTCTTGAAACAGTCTTCCCTTGGCTTCTATGATGCCACACTTCCTGGTTTTCCAAAGACTTTTCTAACTTATTTTATCACTCATTTTGTGGAGTCCTCTTCCTTTTCCTCATTCTTCAAATACTGGTGAACGTCAGGGTTTCTTCATGGCTTCATTTTCCCCTGTCCACCCAACTCTTCTATTGTTATCTATAAATTCAACACGCTGATGACTCCCAGATCTTCTTTCAAAGGCCAGGCTTCCTATATGAGTTCTAAACACTTATATCCAATAGCCTACTGGACAGTTCCACTTGGATGTCCCGTAAGCATTCCAAACTCAAAACAGGATCCATCAGCATCCCATTATCCCATGTCCCAAAACCATTCCCCTTCTTGCATCCCCTATGAATAACCACACAGTTACTCAAGGCAGAAATCTTGTTCCTATCCTTGGCTCCTTTCTCCCTCTCCCACCAATCAGTAATCACCAAGTCCAATCAATCTTAACTGTTCAGATCTCTGGACTTTGCCATTTTCTTTCCACCCCCCTCGCCAGTACCTTAACCCACTTCATCATCACCTTTCACCAGATTACTCTAACAGTCTTTAAACTGGTCATTTATTGCTAGTCTTACCTCCAACCCTCCTCCATACTAAGTTCTTTACACTATAGCAACAGTGTTTTTTATAAAAGGTAAATATAACTATCAACCCTTGCTTAAAATATTTCAATGATTCCTCCATGGCCTGCAAGGTAAAGTCCAGACCTCTACAGTGGTATACAAAGTCATTCATAACCCCCTCTCCAGCATCGTGCCTTGCCATCCGTTCTCATAATCTACATCTGGTTCTACCAAATTCACTCTATTATAAACTTGCTCAGTTCTTTCTTTCTTCCACAAGTACTACTCTTCTCACTGTGCTGCCCCCATTCTCCTGGCTAATTCCAACTCACCTCTCAGAGATTAGATTATATATAATTTCTCTGACCCCTACCATTGAGTTCAGTGTTATTCTTAGGTTCTACCCGCGCCCCATTGCTTACGCTTTCTACTTAACACTTTTCCCACTGCATGATAATTGTCTATTTTCTTGTGGTGGTTTTAAAACACATCTGCATATTGACACTTGTCCAGTGAGGAGGTGGAATCTAATTCTCCTCTCCTTGAATATGAGTGAGATTTTGTCACTCTCATGAGAAATGGAATCCAGCAGGAGTGATGCTGTGTGGCTTTTGAAGCAAGGTCAGAGGAAGCCATGCACTTTCTGCAGGTTTCTCTTGGAACCTGATCACTCTGCAGTGAAGAAGGGGAAAGGCTGCAGACAGACTACGTTTCAGTCTTGTGGCCACAGCACCAGCCAGG
The DNA here is from genome assembly GCF_002776525.5 of Piliocolobus tephrosceles. NCBI lineage: Eukaryota > Metazoa > Chordata > Mammalia > Primates > Cercopithecidae > Piliocolobus > Piliocolobus tephrosceles. The sequence continues at coordinate 34,065,260 of NC_045447.1, read as the reverse complement.
TCTCAGCTGACAGCCAGCATCAACCTACAGACAGGTTACCGAGCAGGCCTTCCGGTGACCCCAGCCCTCCGCCTTTAAACTTCCTCAGAAGACATGGAGCAGGAATGAGTTGATGGGATGAGCCCTGCCCAAATTAGACATTTGTGAGCAAAATAAATTATTATTTTTGTTTCCAGTATTAAGTTTGGGTGTCTTTTTATGTGGCCATACATGGCAGAAGCACTTCCCGTTTTCCTAGTACATTCCTGAAGGTAAGGACAGTGGCTAGTTAACTAACGTATATCCAGCACCTGGCACGTAACAGGTTCACATAATGTGAATAGAACATGGATAAGAGCATAAAATATGGTTTCAGATTTTGGAAAGTAAGTTCAGGCTGGGTGTGGTGGTTCATGCCTTTAATACCAGCACTTTGGGAAGCCGAGGCAGGTGTATCACCTGAGATCAGGAGTTCGAGACCAGCCTGGCCAACATGATGAAACCTGTCTCTACTGAAAATACAAAAATTAGCCATGGTGGTGGGTGCCTGTAATCCCAGCTACTTGAGAGGCTGAAGAACGAGAATCACTTGAACCTGGGAGGCTGAGGTTGCAGTGATCCAAGATAGTGCCACTGCATTCCAGCCTGGGTGACAGAGTGAGACTCCATCTCAAAACAAAACAAAACAAAACAAAAAACAAAAAGAAAAGTAAGTTCAGGCCAGGCATGGTGGCTTATGCCTGTAATCCCAGCACTTTGGGAAGCCAAGGCGGGTGGATCACCTGAGGTCAGCCTGGTTCAAGACCAGCCTGGCCAACATGGTGAAACCCTGTCTCTACTAAAAATACAAAAATTAGCTGAGCATGGGGGCATGTACCTATAATCCCAACTACTTGGGAGGCTGAGGCAGGAGAATTGCTTGAACCTGGGAGGTGGAGGTTGCAGTGAGCCGAGACTACCACTGCACCTCAGCTTAGGCAACAGAGCGAGAGTCCATCTCAGAAAAAAAGAAAAGTGAAAGAAAAAAGAAAAGTAAGTTCAGAGGAAGAATGAGTTCCACTGAAAAGATGGAGACCATTTTGAGATTTGGGGAAGGAATATGAAGAAAAACAGATGCTATTGACATAGGTCTCATAGCTAAAAGTGGGCTTTTGCTTCCTGGACCATTCTTTTTTTTTTTTTTTTTGAGATGGAGTCTTGCTCTGTTGCCCAGGCTGGAGTGCAGTGGTCCAATCTCGGCTCACTGCAATCTCTGCCTCCCAGGTTCAAGCGATTCTCCTGCCTCAGCCTCCGAAGTAGCTGGGATTACAGGTGCACACCACCATGCCCAGCTAATTTTTATATTTTTAGTAGAGATGGGGGTTTCACTATCTTGGCCAGGCTGGTCTTGAACTCCTGACCTTGGGTGATCTGCCTGCCTTGGCCTCCCAGAGTGCTGGGATTACAGGCATGAGCCACCGCGCCTGGCCCTTCCTGGACCATTCAATGTTTATGAGAGAAGAAACAATATGCCAATCTTTATTTGACTAAAGGTTTGTTTCAGCGTCGTTAACTGTAGAACTTAGTTGCCCAGAATGAGGAAAATCACATCCTGCTATAACTCATGGCCTCAGAATGTACAGATATGAATCTGAGGAACAATTTATAAAATAATTTAATTTGTTCTATATGAAGAGGGGAGCCTTAAAGACTGTATAAAACTTAAGAGCTATGAATTGCTGATAAAAAGCAGAATCCCAAATCTTCCCTTAGCTCTTTGGGGATTTTCTTTGCTTTCTTGAGTTAACTTATAGTTATTACCTGTCAACTCCCTTCCAAGAACATTACCCATAACCTTCTGTGGTCTATATATAAAATCCTGACTTCCATTCTTTCCTAAGACAATTTCCCATGAGGATATCTGTGGTTAATTGTATGTGTGTGTGTGTGTGTGTGTGTGTGTGCTGGTAGCAGCTGTACAGATTAACACTTTGGTAAAACTAGAAAAACACCCTCACCATGCACTATCTAGTCATATTGTCTTTATCTCACATCCAAAAGGCACCTTCTCTGGGGAGAACCACAATGTCAAGACTTCAAGCCGGCCAAGCCCAAGCCAGACCGTCATGGATCAGTTGGTTATCGGGTACCTCTGGGGATATCTGAATGCTTCCTATCCACACCTATAAATGGCTATAGGAATCCTGAAGACTAGATTCGTCTGAAAGTTGGATCAGATGTAGCAAGAAGTATTGCTAATTGGAATTCACAAGGGTAGCTGCTTAGTGAGTCAGTGCATCACAGGAAAGGGAGTGAGATTTCACTCCTCTGAGAAATACCCTTGGCAGAATTCTATCATTATTTATGACTTAGATTCCAGGATACATGAAGAAGGGATGGGGGACAGTTTTTTTGCAGATGGAAGAAATAACATTGCCTCAGAGCCAAATGTTCAATTTTTCTCCGACACCAATCAATATGTGATTTGATTGCCATAGTTAGTGCTAATGTTTATTCAGTGACAATCTAGGAGACGTTTCCACCTGAAGAAAGAAAAAAAAGTATATATACTTTTACATGTTTATAAAAAAGTATGTAAATACACACACATATACATATATATATGAATATGTACTTATTCACCTTATTAGATAATTCAGATTCCTTTGTTGTCCATAATCAATTGGAAAATCTGTTCTGGGTACAGTTAGTACATTATTTTATTTTATTTTTATTATTCAAGGTGGAGTCTTGCTCTGTCACTCAAGCTGGAGTGCAGTGGCCTGATCTCAGCTCACTACAACCTCTGCCTCCCAGGTTCAAATTATTCTCCTACTTCAGCCTTCCAAGTAGCTGGGATTACAGGCGCCTGCCACCACGCCCGGGTAATTTTTGTATTCTTACTAGAGATGGGGTTTCGCCACGTTGGCCAGGATGGTCTCGAGCTCCTGACCTCAAGTGATCTGCCCACCTCGGCCTCCCAAAGTGCTGGGATTATAGGCATGAGCCACTGTGCCCGACAGTACATTATTTTAATTCCTTCCTCACACATTCAGCAAGTGTTTGGAGGTCCCATATGTGTCAGACACTGCGTTAGACACTTGGGAAACACGAATGAGTAGGGCAAAGTTCTAGCCCTCAGGGAATTTGAGAAAGCTGAACATCTGAGGGAAAATCTTAGCACAAATTAGAATCTTTAGCACATAGGATCTTTGATTATTTGGTATTCCAATAAATCACTGAATAAATAGATTTCATAGTCTTAAAGGCACATAATAGGTACAAGACAAAAATATTCCTTAATTTCATGAGTCTAATTAGAGTACCTTTTGGCCACTATTCACTATCTTCCTGCATGGGCATGGGGTGTGGTTAAATACTTAGCAGTAATAGTAAGCATTCTTCAAGTTAATTCACATAACAATAATGAATAAATAATACAGATAGGCTGGGCGTGGTGGCTCACGCCTGTAATCCCAGCACTTGGGAAGCCAAGGCAGGTGGATCACAAGGTCAGGAGTTCAAGAACAGCCTGACCAACATGGTGAAACCCCATCTCTACTAAAAAAATACAAAATTAGCCGGCTGTGGTGGCACATGCCTGTAATTCCAGCTACTTGGGAGAGGCTGAGCAGGAGAATCGCTTGAACCTGGGAGGCAGAGGTTGCAGTGAGCTGAGATCATGCCATTGCACTCCAGCCTGGGCAATAAGAGTGAAACTCCATCTCAAAAAAAAAAAAAAAAAAAAAAATATATATATATATGCACACACACATACATATATATATATATATATACACACACATACACACACACATATATATATAATCTTGATATTCATTGTATTTGTTGTCCCTCAAAATGTTGTGTAAGGGCATGTATACATTTCATTTGAGTTATTGATAAAACTGCAAAGTTTTAGAGCCCTGTGGCATGCCATTATAGACCTCCTTTGAAGTTGCATTTGGCCCATTAATAATGTTTAATTAGCAATGGATCTGTCATCTTTTTTTTTTTTTTTTTAGACAGAGTTTCACTCTTGTTGCCCAGGCTGGAGTGCAGTGGCACAATCTCGGCTCACTGCAATCTCCGCCTCCCGGGTTCACGCCATACTTCTGCCTCAGCCTCCCCAGTAGCTGGGACTACAAGCACCTGCCACCACCACTCCTGGCTACTTTTTTGTATTTTTAGTAGAGATGGGGTTTCTCCATGTTGGTCAGGCTGGTCTCGAACACCTGACCTCAGGTGAGCAGCCTACCATGGCCTCCCACAGTGTGGGATTATAGGCGGGAGCCACCATGCCTGACCTGGATCTGTCATCTTACCATTCAGTTTGAGTTCACTCCATCTTATCTCAAGGAAACATTTTATCCTGACTGAAATCAAGATACACTATTTTAAAAAAATCTATCTTCTCTGTGTCAACTCTATCGTGAAAGGAAACAAGGTTAGTTTGGCATGGCTTGTTCTTAGTAAACCCATGCTGTTTCCTGTGCTATGTGTTTACAAACCATCTGTTCACCATCTGATGCCAGAGACCGAACATCAAATTCACCAATTTTATTATTTTTTTTCCTGTCTTAAAAGTAAGATTTATTGCATGCAGAACTAAATTTAGTTTTATTTTTATTAATAAAACATAACAGATTTGGGCAAGACTTTGAATATAATACATTTGCAGATAAAAATATATGTTTATGGCTTGCAAGGGCCCTGATTCTATCACAACTTGAAAGTTGAGAAAACATGAGGCTCTAACCCATATGTTGCACCCCATGGGTTGCTATGCCACTGTATCCATCACTGTGTTTGTGTGGTGTTTCCTTTGGTGTCCTTTGCTGCTCCTATGTTTAATACTGGTGATAAGCACAAAGGCAGAGCCTAAACCTCAGACATACACAAGGCGTTGATGCAAATGATTTAATAACTGGTAGGAAAAGCAAGGTGACATACTAGAAAGAAATTGCACCAAGATAGCAGCAGCCAAACAGCAGCTGTCCTATTCCAGTGTGGATGCAAAATAAATACTACCTAGTAAGATGGGAAAGGCCAGCAGCAACCTATATTATATTATTCTATTGTACCCCACCCTGACCCCAATATGTAATGTAAATTCCATAGTTTATGGAATGAAACCAAATAAGCCCACATTTCCAACCCCTACCACCCTTTTTTTTTTTTTTTAATTAAAAGCAATAATTGTGAAGGGAAAGTGAAGGTAAAATTTTGCTCTTGTAACATTGATTTTGTTTCTTTTTTGAAATGGAGTTTCGCTCTCATTGCCCAGGCTGGAGCACAGTGGCGCAATCTCTGCTCACTGTAACCTCTGCCTCCTGAGTTCAAGCGATTTTCCTGCCTCAGCTTCCTAGCTGGGACTACAGGCATGTACCATCATGCCTGGCTAATTTTTGTATTTTTAGTAGAGACGGGGTTTCACCATGTTGACCAGGCTGGTCTCGAATTCCTGACTTCAGGTGATCCGCCTGCCTTGGCCTCCCAAAGTGCTGGGATTGCAGGCGTGAGCCACCACACCTGGTCTTTATTTTTATATTGAATGTGCTCTGGATCATGAAGATAAGAGCAGAAAAAGTGACAGAAAGTAAAACAACTAACTCCTGCTGCACCTTGAGCTGGTCTGCCTGCCTCAATGAAGCAGGCAGTTGAATTTGTGTGTGCATCCAAACAAATCCACACTGCATTGGTTTTCCCTCACATGCCTTGCAATTTCATGTTTCAGGAATTTTATATTCCTTTATGTAGGAAGCTGACAATCACAAATGAGCGTCCTTAGAGTTTTTTCTAATTTTTATGTGCCTAACTATGCTTCATCCCACACCCTTTTTATCTTCTCTCCTTCAGAAAAATTCTAATTGGACACCATGGAGTGAGTTTTCCTCTCTAGTTCAGATTATATTTTCAAAATTGCTAGAAAAACACCAACATTGCCTCACTCCCAGAAAAAATATTACAAAGCAAGTCTCCTCTGTACAGCCAAATTACTGTCATGATCACACAGGAAACAAATGCAGTTACCCTCTCTTCTCAAATTCTTAAGTAATTGAGGGCAAGGACCAAGAGAAAGAAAAACAAAAGTTGCTTTGATTGGGACTTTTTTTTTTTTTTTCAGACAGAGTCTCACTCTGTCACCCAGGCTGGAGCGCAGTGGCACCATCTCAGCTCACTGCAAGCTCCACCTCCCGGGTTCACACCATTCTTCTGCCTCAGCCTCCCAAGTAGCTGGGACCACAGGTGCCTACCACCACCCCCAGCTAATTTTTTGTATTTTTAGTAGAGACAGGGTTTCACTGTGTCAGCCAGGATGATGTCGATCTCCTGACCTCGTGATCCACCCGCTTCGGCCTCCCAAAGTGTTGGGATTACAGGCATGAGCCACCGCACCCGGCTGGGAAAAATATTTTGAGAAGCATTACGAAGATGTGAGGTGTCTGACATAGTAAATTTTACTTAACCAGAATACTCAGGGAATTGGGGCTCTAGTTTTTGTTTTTGCTTGTTTACTTGCTTTTGTTTTAAATTCCCTAGTTTAAAAGATGCTGGATTAGTACATGATTCCATTTTCACGTTATTCTGGAAAAGGCAAAGCTAAAGTGTCAGAGAATACATCAGTGGTTTCCAGGGTTTAAAGGTGAGAGGAAGCGTTGACTACAAAGAGACAGCACAAGGTGCTTTTTCAAGTGTGGAGCAATTCTGTGTTTTAATTTTGGTGGTGATTCCATGATTGTATGTATGTTTCAAAACACGTGGAAATACACATTAAAAAGAGTGAATTTTTCTGTAATAAAATTAAAAATAAACAAATGAAGTAAAATTTTAAGTTGTGTGATGAAGAAGGAAGACTACTGAATTGCGATTCAAGTGACCTAAGGTGACTCCTGCTAGTTCTATCCCCCTTTCTAGCACTAAAGACAAATGTACTTTTGCTTTTATTCTTATCACTAGAAATCTTTCTAAAATTACTTTAGGATATGCGCCTGCCATAGGAAGTAGAACATTCAAGACGAAAACATCAACTGCCCTTGGTGTTTCAGTCTTTGGGACCTCTTTGTCACATTCTGGGATACGGAAGGTAACTTCCAGTATCCCAGTATCCAGCTGGGGAGCCAGCTGAATGCTCACCCTTCCCTGTCCTTCCCTGGTGCTTTACACCTCCACAAGCCATCATATTTTAATAGATTTACCAAAGTTTTAATGCATTTAATTATGTATACATTTTGTTGTAAGCAACATTAACAATTCCGTTCTTAGATGCACTTAATGAGTTCAATAATCAAGCACTTGAGATAGCAACATACGGTTCTGTGATTGGATTCAGCAACACAGAGACATCTATACTGAATTGTCCTCCTGCACACATTCTGTGCAACTCTCAGCTCTGCCTCTTTTTCCTGTAAACAGCTCTTATGCTAGAGCAGGTATCTCCAACAGTGGATCAAGAGAAATCCTCCCATTAGACAGTCATGCATTGTTAACTATCATGCACTGAGGTGTTGTTATAAAAATATTTCTTGTATGCTTTTACAGGTTCATGAATGATATATCCTCGGCATTTCTATATAGTTAGTCCCAGGGTATTTTTACATATCTCATTCCCAATTCGTTTCCTATTTCATCAGTGTTCTCTGTCTTTAGACTTGGTCTCCTGGACTCTCTGTTCTGTTCCACTAGCTTGTCCTCTATGATTTTTTTTAGGGCTCATTTATACAGTTAAGCCATTTTTGCTTCTGATAACTTTTGATGATGTAAACTGGTACACAATCACTGGATGATAGCATATTGATTGATGACAGTTATCAAGTGAAAATTTTGCCCCGCAGAACCTTGGGGCAGTGTGTCTAAGCATTTTAAAGATAGATAGATAGACAGACAGACAGACAGATAGATAGATTACAGTATCTTTCACATTTCATTTGTTTCTGGTGATACCCAAGTTCCAGAGTTTCTAGCAGCAACTGTAGATCTATACAAAATGGGGAGGAAATGTCTTCCAGTCAGAGGTTATCCCTGGCTCCTCCTTCTCCATCACCCTTCACCTCCTACTGGTTGCCACCTCTTGTCAGCTCCCTCACTTCTCTGTGTCACTCTGTCCCTGCCCCCCTGGAAAAGGCTTCGACCCTCTCTATTCCTGGACCACAGCCACTTGCCTAAGGAACCTGGCCATGGAAAGTACTCAGTAAATATTGGATGGCTGCTGGCTGCATGAATGGATGGAGGAAAAGGAAGGAAGGAAGGAAGGAAGGAAGGAAGGAAGGAAGGAAGGAAGGAAGGAAGGAAGGAAGGGAGGGAGGGAGGGAGGGAGGGAGGGAGGGAGGGAGGGAGGGAGACAGGGAGGAGGGGAGGGGGGGGGGGGGGGGAGGGAGACTGGAAACAAGAAAATAAGAAAAATTAAAAAAAGGAATAGTTCTTTTTGATATCATATGGACAGAGTACTTGGAAATCAGAAATGACCAGGCTATGAAGCATCTAATTTCCCAGCTCCCTGGATTGGAGAATGAGCCCAAAGAAATAATTTTTCCCCACCCCAAGGGTTCCCACTATTCCCACTATCCATGTGGATAGTCAGCATTTGGCGATTAACAGTATTTCACATCACACCAACAAAAAGTAGAGAAACAAATCAATCACTCACATGATCCTCTGGGAAGGTGGTGAGGCCTGCCTCTTACTGGCAGGCTCCGCCCACCTCCATACTCACAGCTCCCTATATAGCCCTCATGCATACGGCTGCATGAGTCATCCTGACCCTTAGTAACCTTTGTTGCCTGATTTCCTGTTCTTTCAAATGAGAAAGCTCTACCACATCATTTCTCAGAGAGACCTAAGTCCTTCTCACCTGCCTGGGGGTCTGAAACCTCTGCCCTGGAAAGCCATGCTAGCCAAAAGATCAGCAGCCAGGGCTACACACTGATAAACTAACTAAAGTAACAAAGTTTAAGTGAGAAATTCACTCTTAAAACCATCGCTCTCTTTGTTGGTAGAAATGGAGCCCCTCACATAAAGCTATGTTGATCATAGTTCTGTTAACTAAGAATTGTTTTTTTCTAAACTGCTGCTGTTTATTCCAGTGGTCTGATACTAGAACTTGATCATGTTTATACAGGTCAATGTTTTTTGGCGTTACTTCATATGGGAGTAAGCCCCATAAAGTGAATTTAATGTGTGTGGGTGGATGTTATTAGCTGCTGGCACTGCCTTGAATATTTTCTGTTTGCTGCAGCTGTATACCATGGTGTAAAGAGGGACCACTTTTCCCTTCTCCGGGTGCGGGTGCGAGGCAATTGAAGTAGGCTGTATCCGGCTTTTTGCCTCACAGAGAATCTTGTGTGTAAACCAGCTGAGAAGGTGAAAAGTCAATTGCCCATGGCCAAAAGCTTAGCAGGCTTTCCCTAAAGACAGAGAAACTCTTTCCTACCACCTTCAGCCAAGGCATGAATAGGGTTATAGTCCTGGCCTCAAACAGTTCCAACAATTTAGAGGTTATACAATGATTGGCAAAAACAGTATGGCCAAAGAGGAAGACTGAAAAGTGCATACAATTCTAGGCTCTATGAGGTAAGGACATTGTCTTTTTTAAAACCTACTCATAGGCCGGGCTCAATGGCTCACGCCTGTAATCCTAGCACTTTGAGAGGCCAAGGCGGGCAGATTGCCTGAGCTCGTGAGTTCGAGACCAACCTGGGCAACACGGTGAAACCCCGTCTCTACTAAAAATACAAAAAACTTAGCCGGGGTGTGGAGGTGTGCACCTGTAGTCCCAGCTACTTGGGAGGCTGAGGCAGGAGAATCACTTGAAGCCAGAAGGCGGAGGCTGCAGTGAGCCGAGATCATACCACTGCACTCCAGCCTGGGCGACAGAGTGAGACTCCATCTCAAAAAAATAATAAAATGAAATGAAATGAAATGAAATGGAATGGAATGGAATGGAATGGAATAGAATAGAATAGAATAGAATAGAATAGAATAGAATAGAATAGA
>NC_045447.1:33995091-34055299 GCF_002776525.5 Piliocolobus tephrosceles | reverse complement strand
GAATAGAATAGAATAGAATAGAATAGAATAGAATAGAATAGAATAGAATAGAATAGAATAGAATAGAATAGAATAAAACCTACTCATTAGGTGCTCAGTAGTGTGCAAATGTGGGTTCCTAAAAGCCTTGTTTGCTGATAAATGGAAAGGCATTCTCATACACATTATTGATAATCCAGGAGGAACTGTGATTCAAGGTATAAAGTTGAAGGTGGAAACCAGAAAACAAGTCCTATGTGTTCTTGTTACAAAAAAAAGACACATTTTTTCAATAGCCAATTATTATAGTGACAATGTATTACCAAAATAATAAGAAAACAAGGGTTAAAACTTTTTAGCAGAACTGGATTTTTAGTTAAATAGATCTCTTGCTGTTTCAATCCTTTAAAAAAAAAAAAAAGGTACAAAAAGTATCTTTTCTAAAACTGAAACTGACTGCAAGGGAGAGAAGAGGCTCTCATGTAAGAATTTGGCTCAACTGCCGACTCACCGGTATATATAATTCCAATAGATTAATCTGCCATTTTGATTTGAAGACGCCAATGGAGAGACGTATTCAGTGCTTACAATTGCACCTTCTATCTGCATTCACCATAGACCTGTAGTAGAAAGCCATGCCCTCAGCCTGTACCTGCTCCACTCCTAGCATAATGATTTTTTTGGCCAAATTTAGGACTCTTAGTGTCAGCTAACCATGTTGTCTCCATTAGTCCCACTGTGTTGCAGGAATGTGGAGACACAAAGCTGAGCAGACGACCGTCAGCAAGATCCTACCTGCTTTGGTTCTCAGTGCCAAGGAGATCCTGTAGTGAGTGATGGCCCATTGGATTGAATTATAAGATAAACTCAGAAAGTTATTTGAAAATATGAGTGTGGCTGGGAGCGGTGGCCCACGCCTATAATCCCAGCACTTTGGGAGGCTGAGGCAGGTAGATCACCTGAGGTTGGGAGTTCGAGGGCAGCCTGACCAAAGAAAGATGGAGAAACCCCGTCATTACTAAAAATACAAAATTAGCCAGGCGTGGTGGCACAATGCCTGTAATCCCAGTTACACAGGAGGCTGAGGCAGGAGAATCGCTTGAACCCAGGAGGCAGAGGTTGCGGTGAGCAGAGATCGCGCCATTGCACTCCAGCTTGGGCAACAAGAGAGAAACTCCGTTTAAAAAAAAAAAAAAAAGAGAAAGAAAATGTAAGCGTAACTTCAGTTCCCCAAACTGGTCAATCTTTTCTTTCCTTTTTTTTCTTTTTGATGGACAATTTCAAGAAAAAAAAAGAAAAATGTAACAGACATGTTTGAAGTTCCTTCCAATTTTATTGCCTTCCTTTCCCCTGAATTTGGTGTTTATTAATCCCATACAAGCTTTTTATATTTTCTATACAGAAGTGTCCATAATCAATAACTAGAATTCTTTTTTGTATGTTCCAGTCTTTATATGTGGTATCATACTGACATTGTAGACATCATTCTGTAACTTGCTCTTGCACAAATTATCTTTTTGAGATTTATACATGCTGATAATGCAGTTACTCATTTTCTTTATAATATTCATTTTCTTTGTAATTTCATTTGCAAGTGGCCAGGCGCAGTGGCTCACACCTGTAATCCCTGCACTTTGGGAGGCGGAGGCGGGTGGATCACTTGAGGTCAGGAGTTCAAGATCAGTCTGGCCAACATGGTGAAACTCCATCTCTACTAAAAATACAAACAATTAGCCGGGCGTGATGGCAGACACCTGTAATCCTAGCTACTCAGGAGGCTGAGGCAGGAGAATCGCTTGAACGTGAGAGGCAGAGGTTGCAGTAAGCTGAGATCATGCCACTGCACTCCAGCCTGGGCCACAGAGTGAGACTCCGTCTCAAAAAACAAAATAAAATAAGTAATTTCATTTGCTTTGTAATATTCCAAGGAATGAATTAATCAACTATCCATTCTTCTCTTAAGGGACATTTTATATTGTTTTCTATTTTTGGCTCTCATCATCATAACTGTCATGAATATTTTTGACATGTCCTTTTATGCATATATACAAGAGCTTCTTTAGAATGTACGCCCAGAGTGAACTTGCTTTGTAATCTTGACTTTTGTGATATTGCCAAACAGAATCAAGTTATACTAACATCAACAGTAGACGAGATTTTCTGTGGCTCAGCATCTTTGACACTACATATATAAAAATTTCTCTTTGTAGAGTTGGGGTCTCTCTATGTTGCCCCGCTGTTCTTGAACTCCTAGCCTCAAGTCATCCTTCCACCTCAGCCTCCCAAAGTTGGGATTCAGGCCTGAGCCACCACACCTAGCTGACAAAACTTCATATTATTGGTCTTTTAAATGTTTCCAATCAAATAAGTGTGAAACAACTTTTTGTTGTTTTAATTAGCATTTTTCCACGATTACCAGTGAGGGTAAAAATCTTCTCATATTAGCCATTCAATTTTCCTCTTCCAGGAATTGCCAAGTTATGTCTTGTTTCATTTTATATTGTATCATTAAAATGTATCACTTGTCTTTGTTTTATTGATTTAGAATGTTAAATGTTCTGAACACTAATCCTCTGTCTCTCTTTGAGTTGTAAATATCTTTCTAGTCGGTGCCTTGTCTTTTCACTTTCATGTTTTCTATTGTTAATGTACAGAAGTTTTGTGCGCTTACTCATTTTTGTTTGTTTTCTGAGGCGGAGTCTCACTCTGTTGCCCAGGCTGAAGTGCAGTGGCGCAATCTTGGCTCACTGCAACCTCCACCTCCCAGGTTCAAGTGATTCTCCTGCCTCAGCCTCCCAAGTTGCTGGGATTACAAGCACCCACCACCATGCCCAGCTAATTTTTTCTATTTTTAGTAGAGATGGGGTTTCACCACATTGGCCAGGCTGGTCTCAAACTCCTGACCTCAAGTGGTCCACCTGCCTTGGCCTCCCAAAGTGCTGGGATTACAGGCATGAGCCACTGTGCCTGGCCTATGATTTTCAATAAAGTTTTATATTTTGCTCTGTAAAACTTTTGCATATCTTTTTTTTTTTTTAACCACTGTAAATGGTATCTTTTATCAAATTAATGTTGGTCCTTTGTTGGTGGTGATAGAAATAAAATTGATTACTGTATAATTGCAGTTTTTTCTCCCAGCTGTTCTCACTTAAAAGGGTTAGTAATTTGTAAGTTATCTTGAAATTTTCTTGTACACAATAACATTATCTTATATCTTATGACTTCTTGTCTTACTGTGGGGGGCTAGGACTCAATAAATTAAATGTATAATAGAAAAGCAAGTAGCCAGAAAGCTTGTTCTATTCCTGATTATAAAGAGAATTTCTGGCCCAGCACAGTGGCTCACACCTGTAATCCCAACACTTTGGGAGGCCAAGGCGGGGGGATCACTTGAGGCCAGGAGTTTGAGACCAGTTTGGCCAAAATAGTGAAACTTCAGCAATTAGCCTGGCATGGTGGCCTGTGCCTGTAATCCCAGCTATTTGGAAGGCTGAGGCAGGAGAGAATCACTTGAATCTGGGAGGCAGAGGTTGCAGTGAGCTGAGATCCCACCACTGCACTCCAGGCTGGGCAACAGAGTGAGACTCCATTTCAAAAAAAAAAAAAAAAAAAAAAAAGATTTGAGAATCATGCCTGTAATCCTAGCACTTTGGGAGGCCAAGGCCAGTGGATCACAGGGTCAAGAGTTTGAGACCAGCATGGCCAACATGGTGAAACCCCACCTCTACTAAAGATACAAAAAATCAGCTGGGTGTGGTGGCACATGTCTGAAATCCCAGATACTCAGGAGGCTGAGGCAGGAGAATCGCTTGAACCCGCGAAGTGGAGGCTGCAGTGAGCCAAGATTGCGCCATTGCACTCCAGCCTGGGCAACAGGGCAAGACTGTATCTCAAAAAAAAAAAAAAAGGAAAAATCTAAATATTACCAAATATCATGAGTATTGCTTCCTCCCTATTAATGTTTCACAATGTATAGGGGGTCTGTTCAGAACACAATAGCTGCTCTAGCGATCAAAATCACTATACATCAACTATTATTTCCATTTTTCAGTATGCCTATTGCTGGGCTGCTCCACACAAAGAACAAATTATATATCTTGTTAACTTTTGGCCAAGTTGATCAATTTCATGATATCTATAAATGACACACTAAATAGAGTGAACACATACATAGTCATAAAACAGCAGGCTGAAGCTAACTCCAAAAACAAAGAAAAAATCCAACTCTAAACCATTCTGCATTCAAATTCCCAAATGACTCCCTTGGAGGCCTTTAAATTGTGTTTGTTTGGAACAAACAAACAAACAAAAACAAAAGGAGTTCATCGTTAGCATGTGGAGGATATTCACTAGCGACTGCAAGAAGTCACAGTCTAAATCACTCGGTTCTAGAAACCCATTATAGTCATGCAGGCCAATAGCACTATTCTGGAAGGTAGCTATCCCTCGTGCCCTCTAAGAGCCATCGTTTTGCATCATTAGCAAGAAGCAGAGGAGATCTTAAACCTCTTTAAACTTTAAACTCCTCTGCGTCCTATTCAAAAACTAGAATACCACTTAAAACAGATTTTTAACTCTGCACTTTAAAAAAGGATTTCAAGGCTGTAATCCCAGCACTTTGGGAGGCCGAGACGGGCGGATCACGAGGTCAGGAGATCGAGACCATCCTGGCTAACACGGTGAAACCCCGTCTCTACTAAAAATACAAAAAATTAGCCGGGCAAGGTGGTGGGCGCCTGTGGTCCCAGCTACTCGGGAGGCTGAGGCAGGAGAATGGCATGAACCCCGGGAGGCGGAGGTTGCAGTGAGCTGAGATCCGGCCACTGCACTCCAGCCTGGACGACAGAGAAAGAGAAAGACTCCGTCTCCAAAAAAAAAAAAAAAAAAAAAAAAAAGGATTTCAAGTGTGCTGCATTTTAAAGACACTTCATCACAAAAATTAGAAAATTAAAGTATAAAACTTTTCAAAACAAGCTTTTAAGTTTTCAGGATGATTCACTGCAAAATTTCTTTAAACAGACTCCCCTCTTTTTTGTGTTGAGTCTTTAGGGAAAATAAGTGATAGTAAACATCTACCACTGACACCTGTAAACTAGGAAAAAAAAGTGTTGCTTGGACATGGTAGGGAAAATAATTTATTTTTACAGAAAGTCAACCGGGCACAGTGGCTCACGCCTGTAATCCCTGCACTGTGGGGGCTCAAGGTGGGTGGATCACCTGAGGTCAGGAGTTCAAGACCAGCCTTGCTGACATGGTGAAACCCAGTCTCTACTAAAAATACAAAAATTAGCTGGGCGGTAGTGGCGCGTGCCTGTAATACCAGCTACTTGGGAGGCTGAGACAAGAGACTCTCTTGAATCTGGGATGCAAAGGTTGCGGTGCGCGGAGATCGCACCACTGCACTCCAGCCTGGGCAACAGAGTGAGACTACGTCAAAAAAAAAAAGAAAGAGAGAGAGAGAGAGAAAGAAAGAAAGAAAGAAGAAAGAAAGAAAGGAAGGAAGAAAAGAAGGAAAGAAAAGAAAGAACGAAGGAAGAAAGAAAGAAAGAAATTTAACATACAGGCGATTTTTCAGGTTCTCATTTGCTAAACCAACAATCCAGAATTTGTGAAGTATGGGCAACAAGTTGCTGAACCTGAGAGACGCCTCTAAACGCGCTCAGAGGTTATTTCAACTGTGGTGCTTGCTAGTTCAGGTACAACAGGCAAAGACAGAAAGATACCACCGCTCTCTCCATCCTGCTACCGCTGGCTCACATAACGCGGAGCATGCACCCAGCCGTCCAGACAAGTAGCGATCTCGCCGCTTTAAGCCGCTGGGGCCCTCGACCCGCCCACAAGAAGGCGGGGCGGCGCGGGGTCTGCTGGGAGTTGTAGTTTCGAGCCAGGCCCGAGAGCTTCTTGACTCGTTTCCTTTGCCCTCCTCTCCCGCCCCCACACTGCACAGCTGCCTACGGACTCTGGAGTTGCAGTGTATTGAGCATGGGGCACAGCCGGGGATAAAAGGGGAGAAGGCTCCTTTAATCTGCGGATCGGGACACCGTTGATGAGTGTTAGAAGGTGTTGGAACGCAGAGTAAGCGGCGCGCATGCGCGGCTGGCGGAGGTGGGGGCCGCTCCTCCTGCGCCTTTCAAGGGCTGGCTGATCCCTTAGGGCTGGCTGGGCTCAGAAGTAGGGCCTGCGGTGCAAGTTTATGATAACATTGCTTGTAGGCTGCGGTTGTTAAGGCAGAGATTTGGAGGGGTCGGTTGGGGGTGCTGGGTAGTGTCAGTAATCAAGGGTTTTAATCGCTACTCCATCGGGGCTTTCGGGAACGTCCCACCTCCTACCCTTTTCCAGTTTGCAGAATTGCAGCTTTCCCCATCCCCCATCCCGATCGCTTCGTGGGAAGCCTTTCCATACTGTGTTGTGAAATCCGTTAGACCTTCTCAGCCAAGGCCTTTTAGCCCGCCTGGAATTCAAGCTGCCCCCTCCTTGCCAAATCCAGATCATACGAGACAACAAAAGGCTTGAGGCACAGGCCCTACAAGGCAGTGCCCCTGCCACCTCTTCTAAACTTATTGTTTACCCTGCCCTCTTCTTCCCCTACAAATTGAGACAGCCAGGCGATAGATTAGATAGATTCCATGTCCTTACATTTGCAACAGGCTTTCATGGCTTCCTTTGCTCTGGAAGGTGGCGTCATTATACAAAAGGACAAGTGAGAACACACGAATGTAATCAGTGGCAGAACCCCAGGACTGAACCCTACAGGAGTTCTAAGTCTATTGTTTTAACTACCACTTCACAAATGGGTCAGAAAGAGCTGAAGGAGGTGACCAGCTGCACCTGACGCTAGCTGGCTTTCTGAATGCTCAGGCCCTGAGCCCCTGGCTCACCACAATCACTCTTAAATTGACTAGCAATTGCCCCTTAGTGAGTGACCTCTCCAGCAAGCCAGCAGGATTTTTGCCTAGGGTGATGTTTCAAATTGAGCACATACTTTGTGCTGGGCCCTGGAAAGATGTACATCAGATCTTAAGTTAAAAGGTTCCTTTCCCCCAAGGACACCAGGCTGTCCTATAAAGTATTCTGTATTTCCCAAAGGATAGGGTTAGCCACACTTTGTTATATGATTGCTTGTTTGCCTGTTTTTTTTTTTCTTTTCTTTTCTTTATTTCTTTGAGACAGGGTCTCCCTCTGTCACCCAGGTTGAAGTGCAGTGGTGTGATCATAGCTCACTGCAAGTTCAGACTCCTGGGCTCAAGCGATCCTTCTCCCACCTCAGCCTCCGGAGTAGCTGGGACTACAGGCATGCACCACCATGCCCAGCTAATTAAAAAAACAAATTTAGAGGAGGTCTCACTATGTTACTCAGGCCAATTTCAAACTTCTGGGCTCAAGTGATCCTCCTGCTTCAGCCTCCCAAAGTTCTGGGATTGCAGATGTGAGCCACCACACCTGGCCTGCCTGCCTTGCTTGAGAAGCTGCAGCACTGTTTTGTTCACCATTGTATTAGAAATGCTAACATGTAGTGGCCTTTCGATACATGTCAAATAGACATACAAATGATGAATGCATAGTCCAGTCTCTGACCTTCATGTCTGTGCCCAGAGTCTGTTGGGAGAGGTAGAGATGAAAATAGAGGTAGGCTGGGCACGGTGGCTCACACCTGTAATCCCAGCAGTTTGGGAGACCGAGGCGGGCCGATCACGAGGTCAAGAGATGGAGATCATCCTGGCCAACATGGTGAAACCCCGTCTCTACTAAAAATACAAAATTAGCTGGGCGTGGTGGCCCATGCCTGTAGTCCCAGCTACTTGGCAGGCTGAGGCAGGAGAATCACTTGAACTTGGGAGGTGGAGATTGCAGTGAGCTTAGATTGCTCCACTACACTCCAGCCTGGCAACAGAGCAAGACTCCATCCGCCCCCCAACACCTTCCTCCAACCAAAAAAAAAAAAAAAAAAAGAAAAAGAAAATAGAGGTAGGTACATGTTTATACAAAGTTTTGGAACAGGAAGGCAGATGCATATAACTGCCTGGCGTGGTTCCAAAAACCTGAATGGAGAAGGCAGTATCTGCTAATGGGGGCTCTCTGCTAAGCTTTGGAATTGTCTATTATTGTGTTAGCATATAAGAAGCTATCACACCAAAGACTCCCCATGAGCTTTGCCTGGGAAAGGGACTGATTATTTAAGAGCCGACCACACAGGCACAGAGATGCTACCCTCTTCTAGGTGGTCATCTGGAGAAGCTGTGCTTTCCAGGGACTCTGGATTTCTTCAAATATCCTTGGAATGCTCCTTGTGGAAGTGGCTTTTGAATCTACAGCACATTCTTTTGGACCTCCTCAGCACAGGAACATCTCGTTCCTTTAGGGATCTGATAGTTGGGAAGAGCCAGAAGTCACTTGGCTGGAGGTCTGGAGTATGAGGAAGATGATCATGCTGCATAATAGCTGCTGAAACTTGAAATTTGGAGGAAGGAGTTTGTATGCTGACATAGGGCAGGAGTTCTCATCCTGGAGTGTATGGAAGTTTTTAGTACTTGCTAAAATTTATTTGTTTATTTATTTATTTTTGAGATGGGGGTCTCACTCTGTCACCCAGGTTGGAGTGCAGTCGTCTTATCTTGGCTCACTGCAACCTCTGCCTCCCAGGCTCAAGGGATCAATCCTCCCAGCTGAGTCTCCCAAGTAGCTGGGACCACAGGTGTGCACCACCATGTCTGGCTAATTTTTTGTATTTTTGGTAGAGACCGGTTTCACCATGTTGCCCAGGCTGGTCTTGAGCTCCTGAGCTCAAGTGATCCACCTGCCTCTGCCTCCCAAAGTGCTGGGATTACAGGCATGAGCCACCACACCTGGCTGTATGTGTTCTTTACTGAGGGATCCTGTTTTTAGCTTTAATGGATTTTCCCCAGGGACTCCATGATTCAAAAAAGATGAACAACCACTGCTATAGATTCAGGAGATCTTATGAATTCTTAGGAGAATCCTAAGAAATCTTAGGATTTCTGTGGCTTGTAAAGTGGCTCTGAAGGAAAGTCATGTCTTAGGAAAGCAGAGGATAGGTTTCAGCTGTGCCTGGAATTGGAAGTGTTGTCTCAGTGGGTTCCAAAGCTCCAGAGCCTTGGTGTCACCACATACGAAGTGTAGAGTAGAACTGAGTGGGTGGTGTCTATAGGTCTGTGATCCCATGAAATTCCAACAAAGGAATTTCAGAAACGTTCTTCCAAGATAGCAGAATCCCTGGACTAGGCATGTAATGCAAACTTCTCAGGTAACTCAAATGACAGCCCCAATTTGGATGCTTGTTAGTAGTGTGTTTGTTCAAAGCTGTCAGCCTCTTGGTATCAGAACCAGGAATCCAACAGGTCAAATCAGAGAGGGAAAGCAGAGGCTCAACAACCAGCCAGACTTGCTCAGAACAGTACAGACTGTTGGGGAAGGTCTTGTCGAGAAGCAGGAGCCTGGAGAGAGGGAAGAGGTGTTGGAGTATCACTGCCAGGGGCAGGAACCAGCCCGAATGTGCAACACAGGAGGCCAGAAACAAGGATTCTGCCTTAAGAGTGAAGGTTCTGGTAGAGGATTTCATCTCCAAAAGGGCCAGTTGGAGTAAACAGAATTCATGGAATCCCAGGAGGCAGGAGCCCCATTCTAGGAACTAGAATACAGGGTGACCTGAGACTAGGCCAGAAGCCATGGTCCTCAGAATTGGTCCCAGAGCCTGCAGCCAAAAATTCTGACTCCAGCTGTCGGGGCAGGAAACCCTGGGGGCCATTTGAAGTCAGGGAAAAGCTGAGGAGGCAGCCACTGAAAGCACTACCAGGTTCATTCTTCCCTCCCTCCCTTTCTTGGTTCCTTCCTTCTTTTCTTTCTTCCTTTCTCCCTTCCTAGTTTGTGTCAGGGGATGAGGGAGAGATTTTAAAAATACAAAATGATGCTCTCCAACCTTAAGGAGCTTGCAAACTTGAATAAAACTTCCCACTTAAGTAAATGACCAAGTGCTTAGGTGCTAGAAAATTAAAATCTTACAAAAGAAAGAAGTTTTGTCAAGTTAGTGTGTGTATGTTCCGTAGTTATTTCCTGCTTTTTGTGTTTCACAGAGAGAAGGGAATTTCCATATCATTTCCCTGAAAGGCAGGAGCATGAAGAAACTTCTGATCTTCTCTCCACCACAAAGGGGAGACTAGCCTGATTGGTAAATTTGTCCCACCTGTGTGTCCTTTCTGCAGCCAGCCTGTCCGCAGGTGATTTTCATTCTGGTCTGCCCTGTGGTGAGCATGGCCAGGCACATTTTGTCCTGCACGGGGAAGCTGGCAGGGTAAGCAAAGATTGGAAAGATGTGTCAGAAAACCCATTTGGCTGCAGGTCAAACCATACTGTCCAAGTCAGCTTTATCAACAAATCAAGCTGACACTTTGATCTCTGTTGGTCTGCCTCCTGGTCTTATTTCTCAGTCACTTCCAAACTCAGAAGGAAACACCAGGAATGGTTCTTTTTGGTGTCCCCAGCCTCTAACCTAGGGCAGAGGGCTTTGGTGTGAGTCAGTAGTCTGGAAGGAGGAGCTCAGCCTGGTCACTTCTGCATTGGAGCCTAGACTCCTTTTTTTGCCACAGTACTTTTAAGCTGTACTTACCACGAACCTTTCCACGAACCTTTCCCTGGTATTCCATCCACACCCTGTGCTCAGTTGTTTACCTGGGCCTCTGAGTGGTCATTGTACCTTGACATTCCATAGCAGCCAATGTTGACTTGGAGGTGTTAAAAACAAGTTTGGGCCAGGCGCGGTGGCACACCCCTGTAATCCCAGCTCTTTGGGAGGCTGAAGCTGGTGGATCACCTAAAGTCAGGAGTTCAAGACCAGAGTGGCCAACATGGTGGAACCCTGTCTCTACTAAAAATACAAAAATTAGCCTGGCATGGTGGTGCATGCCTGTGATCCCATTTACTCGGGAGGCTGAGACATGAGAATCACTTGAACCCGGGAGGCGGAGATTGCAGTGAGCCGAAAACGCACAACTGCATTCCAGCTTGGGCAACAGAGTAAGACTCCGTCTCAAACAAACAAACAAAACAAGTGTGGTCTCCTGATTTCATAAAACTCTGAGTACCCAAGAGTCACCCTTGAAGAGGAGAAAGGGATGGAAGGAGGACCCCTCCCCCATGTTGTACAATGAGCAGAGTCAGGGCAAAAACACAGAGTTCGCTGAGATTAGAGACACATGAAGAGCCACTTTCACCGGCTCTCACCTCTCCCTGATTGTATATATGTGGGCTTTTTGCTTCTTTGCTTTCACTCAAGTTATTGACTCTTTCTGAAATTTCTTCTCTCCATTATTTTCACCTGCAAAGTCCATTCTGAGGAATGCTGTTTCTTCTGCACATACTTAAAACTCTCAGATACGTACTTCACCACGAACCTTTCCCTGGTATTCCATCCTCACCCTGCGCTCAGTTGTTTACCTGGTCCTCTGAGTGGTCATTGTACCTTGACATTCCATTCTTTCAGCTGCAGGGATCTAAAGCCCCGCGCCATTTGGCCCCCCTCTGTCTCTAGTACATCTTTACTCTTCTTATTTCAGCCACAGTGGTACAGCCTGCCTCAGATACTCTTCCTCCTACCTCTCTACAATCACCTGAAAAGCTCTTCATCCTGTAATACCCGCTCCATTGTGTTCTCTGCAGAAGCTTTCTGTGACCCCAGAAAGGGTTCATTGCCCTTCACCCTCCATCTTGAGACTTTGCAATTTTTTTTTTTTTTACATACCTGTCACAGCACCAAACACACTACTCTACAAAGAAATGTTTTGTTTATACACCTATCTTCTGAGCTAGACTGTAGGTTCCTTTATCACAGAGACCTTTCTTCTCACCACTCTTGAGCTTAGGACTCAATAGATACCCATTAAATGCTGAATAAATGAATTAATTAATGAATATGATTGTCTACATGTGTGTTCCTCCTACTTTTTTATGAAGTCTTTGAGGCTAGGAATAATAGCTTACTTATATCTTATTCCTGATAGCTAACTTAGTGCCTGGTATATAGTAGGCACCCAATAAATATTTTCATTGAATATACATGGATGAATGAATAAAGTCTTTTGTTAGTATCTCCAACCTGATATATCCTTTCCCTCCTTTGAAACCTCAAGCACCTTGTGTTTCTCCTGAGGCACTTTCTTTAGCTTGGACTTCTCTCATTGTCTAATCCCCAGCAGCTGATGGTCAGCTCTTTGAGGCAGGAGCTGGGCCTTATTTCCCTTGGTGTCCCCTGAGAGTCTGTCACAGCATGGGGCATATAGCAGGTGCTCCAAGTTGAACTGTTCTGAGAAAAATGAAGGTATCTGTAATTCAGAGCCACCATTCCAGCAATGAGATTCCCAACAGCTACACATATTGAATCTCTTAATAACACCACTTTGCTTCATGCACACATAATGTTGCCAAACTCTGGGTGACACAGGCACGCAAAGTTGAAAAGACCACATTATTTTTATTATTATTATTATTTGGGACAGAGTTTCACTCTTGTTGCTGAGGCTGGAGTGCAGTGTGGCACAATATCAGCTGCAACCTCTGCCTCCCAGGTTCAAGTGATTCTCCTGCCTCAGCCTCCTGAGTAGCTAGGACCACAGTCACCCAGCACCACGCCCGGCTAATTTTTTGTAGTTTTAGTAGAGATGGGGTTTCACCATGTTGGCCAGGCTGGTCTTGAACTCCTGACTTCAGGTGATCCACCCACCTCAGCCTCCCAAAGTGCTGAGATTACAGGCGTGAGCTAGGCGTGCCTAGCCATGAAAAGACCACATTATTTGTTTTAGCTGTAATGTTCTGTACTCATTGGTGGCTAGTCAATATAATTTTCGAATAAATAAGCATATGAAGCCATCTAAGTATGGCTGAGCCCCAAATACAAAAGCACAGCAGAAAGATGAAAATTACATCAGCCCCTGAGGAGAAATGAGAAAGTAGCCCCACGCATTCCCCTTCAGGGTAGTGGCTTTAAAAGAATTGAAAATCTTGTTTTTCTCCGTAAAAGTCTTGAGTGCAAACATGTAGTTTGAAAACTATATGCTTTGAACTTCAAAGCGTTAAGGTTCCTGTAATCTGGTCATAGCTAAATAGAGAAGAGCAATTCTCAAGATTAGAATCTCTCAGTTGCGGGGATTTTTCATGTTGACTTTTTGCCTGGGCAATCATTCACTCTACTCCCTTCCTCTTTTTCCTCTTTCCTGTCTTTTTCTTTTTCTTTCATTCCGCATATCTTTATTGAGTGTTAACTCTAAGCTAGGAACTCACTCTTCTAATTGCTTTATACTCATAATTTCTCACGACCCTCATGACAACTCTGTGATGTGGGTATCAGTATCTTCACATAAGGTATGACAAAACTGAGGTTCACATTTAAGAACATGCCTAAAGCCAGTAAGTGCTGGGATCATATTTGAATCCAGGCCTCAAGTTCCAAAGTTTGTATCTTGTTACTTAATTCCTACATTATAAGGCCCACAGATCAGTGGTTCTTCTCTCACATAGCTCACAGGCAGCTGGGAAGACGGATAAACAGGTGAGAGGTTAGCCAAGAGTAACTCTGGAACACAGAGAAGGTCATCTATGTCGAGGGCTGGGGGCGGGGAGGAGGATTGGCAGTGCCTTCCCAGGAAAAGTGTCGCTCAAATTGAGATCTGAAGGGTAAATGGGGATTTGGTAGATCCAGACAGGAGCATCATCTGGACAGAGGTATAGCAAGTACAAAAACCCTAGGGGGTGGGATGCAGCCCAAAACATTCAAGGAACTGTATTTCTTTGGGTAAAAATCTTAGTCATTCTGTTTTCAAATCGTTATTTTTTTTTTTAATAGCTCACAGTGGCTAATTGTCAGTGCTTTTGTCCAAAAGTGCTGAAGTGTAAGGGTAAGTGGTCATTGAAATGAATTAAGGTTTTCATGTCGGTTTCAAATGCTTTTGAGATGACCAGTGCACTCTGATATCCAAATAACATAGTGAAGTGGTCAATGCCACGTGCCCTGCTGTTCCACCAAACTCAGATAGCTGGGAAAGGGTGCTAGGATCCTTCAGGGACACAAAAATCTAAAATTCAGAAGGCAAAGGAATTATCATTTATCACTTGCACAGGATATGTAAATAAACCATTTTATTCTCGTGATATCAGTCATGTTGAAGTCAGTTTAAAAAGAAATGATTTCAGGAGTCTCCTCAAACACTCAAATTATATTAAGATCTAAGGTAGTAGGTCCATGAGGATCAATTATACTATTTTATCAAATTTTTTTTTTTTTGACACGGAGTCTCGCTCTATCGCCCAGGCTGGAGTGCAATGGTGAGCTCTCAGCTGACTGCAACCTCCCCCTCCCCGGTTCAAGTGATTCTCCTGCCTCAGCCTCCCAAGTAGCTAGGATTACAGGCAACCGTGACCACGCCTGGCTAATTTTTGTATTTTTAGTACGGGGGGGGTGTTTCACCATGTTGGCCAGGCTGGTCTCAAACTCCTGACTTCTGGTGATCCACCGCCTTGGCCTCCCAAAGTGCTGGGATTACGGGCCTGAATCACCATGCCTGGCCTCTCCCTAATGTTCTATAAATTTTTCATAATAGTTTTCTTTTTAATTTTTAATAGATTGTTCTGGGCCAGGTGCGGTGGCTCACTCCTGTAATCCCAGCACTTTGGGAGGCTGAGACAGGCAGATTGTCTGAGGTCAGGCATTTGAGACCAGCCTGGCCAATATGGTAAAACCCTGTCTTTACTAAAAAAAAAATACAAAAATTAGCCGGGTTTGGTGGCACGCACCTGCAATCCCAGCTACCCAGGAGGCTGACGCAGGAGAATCGTTTGAACCCAGGAGGCGGAGGTTGCACTGGGCCGAGATCATGTCACTGCACTCCAGCCTGGGAAACAAGAGTGAAACTCCACCTAAAAAAAAAAAAAAAAAAAGACTTTTTTAGGGCAGTTTTAGATTCACAGCAAAATTCAGCAGAAAGTACAGTGAGTTCCAGCATGCTCCCTGGCCCTACACATGCACAGCCTCCTCCACTAGCAACGTCTAGTATTGTAGTAGTTTTGTAAACTATATAATCTTTTAGTCAGATACAGATTACAGGTGTTCTGTTTACTTAATGAACGTACAGTGAGAATCTCGTCATTTGCCTGGCATTTTGCTAGGTCTTAGTGCTAGGACAGTGAGCAAAACAAGCATGATCCCTGCCCTTAATGTTGTTTGTAATCTGGAGGAGAGAGATCCATTAAAAGATAATTTTATGTGGCTCACGCCTGTAATCCCAGCACTTTGGGAGGCCAAGGTGGGCGGATCATGAGGTCAGGAGATCGAGACCATCCTGGCTAACACCGTGAAACCCCGTCTCTACTAAAAATACAAAGAAATTCACCAGGCGTGGTGGTGGGCACCTGTAGTCCCAGCCATTTGGGAGGCTGAGGCAGGAGAATGGCATGAATCCAGGAGGCGGAGCTTGCAGTGAGCCGAGATCGCGCCACTGCACTCCAGCCTGGGCGACAGAGCGAGACTCCGTCTCAAAAAATAATAATAATAATAAATCATTTCACAAAAAAATAGTTATAAACTATGATGAGGGAAAGCAAAAGATGCTCAAGGTATATGATAGGATTACTGCCTTACTATAGGTGGTCAGGAGAGGCTTTGCCAAAGAAAATCAACAGGTAAACTGGGATCTGAAAGATAAATAGGAATTAACTAGGCAAAGATGGCAGGGGAAAGTGTTTTAGGCAAATGCAATAGCACATGCAAAGACTTAAGGCGAGAAGGAGCCTGACATATTTTAAGATCAAAGTTGAGCAGAAAATAACAGAGAGATGAGGCTGGAGAGCCAGGTGGCAGCCAGAGCAATTGGGTGCTACAGGCTGTGTCCAAGTGTTGTCTTCATTTTTACCCAGAGTGATAGGAAATAGCAATGGATCTTACGTAGAAAGTGACACGAATGGATTTTGTTTTAAAACAATGGCTCCCCAGAAATGATGGTGTTATAATAAAGTGGTGATATAGGAAGGCAGAAAAATGGGGGGATGCCAAAATAGTTTATGAGGTCGAAGCAACAACACTTGGTGTTTGCTTCATAAAGATAGGAGAGTGTTGGGTTTCTAGGCTTGCAAAATTGAATAGATTATGGTGTACATACTGAGATAGGAGCAAGGGCGATGGGAAGATAAGGAATCTGCAAGGGCTTTATAGCTATTTTTTTTCTGTTTCAAATAATAACCACTCTGTGCTAGGCACCATTGTAGGTAATTCACATTCAGTGTCATAGATGCCATCTTATGTGATGCAATAGGAACTCGCAGCAGGTTGATTCCCATACTGCCATAGCTCAACAGACTTTAAAATATTCCATTTACTGTCCTCTGTTATTTACAATATTCCATTTACTGTCCTCTGTTATAATTTCTAGTGCATATTGTTTATTACCTAGGTACCACCCATTGGCATATGGATGTATGAAACTCAAACTATTATTTCCAAGTCCTATCCCACTTCTTTTTTCATGTGACTCACTAGGCAACTCCCATACCATTTTTCCTCTCTCTGAACTATACCTACTCCATGGCAACAGGTTTAACAGGTTTATCTAGGCATCTTTCCCCTCCCACTTCATGGTCAGTTAAAGTCCTCTTTATCAGGTCTGGTGATCACTGGACAAGCAGGTTCTCAAACTCTTCATGGTGGAAGTTCATCTTCTTTGATCCATTATCCCAAATCCTCCATCCCATTACATTTCCATATTTCTCTGGCCTCGCTTACCTTCCTAAGGCACTGTAGTAATTTGTCCACTGTTATAGAAATCGGTCCCCAAATTCTGACTTTCCATTTCAAAGCCCTTATCAGAATAGACTATTGCATTATTTCCATCTTTATTCTAGACTGCCTATTTCTCTGAGGCCCTTCTGTTATTGGTTCTCATTAGTAGCAACCAAGAGCATACAGTATGTTTTCATATATGTTGTCCCATTGAATCCCTACAACTCTCTTTAGTCCCTTTTCCTCATGCCTGGAATATAATAGTCATTAAATATTTGTTGAATTAATGAATGAACTGGGCCAGGTGCAATGTATTCTCAGCACTTTGGGAGGCCAAGGCAGGGGAGGATTGTTTGAACTCAGGCATTTGAGAACAGCCTGGGCAACATAGCTAGACCTGATGTCTACTAAGCATTTTTTAAAAGTTAGCCAGGCATGGTGGTGCACACCTATAGCCCCAGTTACCTGAGAGGCTAAGGAAGGAAGAGCACTTGAGCCTGGTAGGTCAAAGCTCTAGTGAGCTGCTACTGGGCCACTGCACTCCAGCCTGGGTGACAGAGTGAGACCCTGTCTCAAAAAAAAAAAAAAAAAAAAAAAGAACTCTGCGTTGCTGGAAAAGCAAAGAATTCTTTATTTGAAGAGAAATCAGGCCCTAGTTTCCATTTTAATAGTTTTAACGTTTGTTTTCATAAATAACAGCCCATCTATAAACTGTTAATACTAATTTTAACTATTTGTTTATAATAGTATAGTTGATTCTGTATGAATGACTATACTATTAAGTATGAACTTGATACTCCTAAGTGAGTTATTGTTTAAATTATAGGCAAAACTATACACTACTAGAAAGTAACAATTTGAAATTTAAAAATAAAGTAGTTGGCCGGGCGTGGTGGCTCAAGCCTGTAACCCCAGCACTTAGGGAGGCCAAGGCAGGTGGTTCACGAGGTCAGGAGTTCGAGACCAGCCTGGCCAAGATAGTGAAACCCCATCTCTACTGAAAATACCAAAATTAGCTGGGCACAGTGGTGGGCGCCTGTAATCCCAGCCACTCGGGAGGCTGAGGCAGGAGAACGGCTTGAACCCGGGAGGCAGAGGTTGCAGTGAGTCAAGATCGCACCACTGCATTTTTGCCTGGGTGACAGAGCAAGACTCCATCTCAAAAAGAAAAGAAAAAGAAAAAAGAAAATATAATTGATTTCATGGTGTCTCCAAAACACACATTTAGAATTTTAACTTTGGCTGTACATTGAACATAGCTAGATGACCATTTTTATAATACTTCAGTGCCTCTTCCAGGGTTGCATGACAGCATGTTTTTGCCTAGATAGTGCCATATTATTATTCTGTGCATTTGGGTAGTACTTTATATGTACAAAATGCATGCCAATCATATTATTAGTATTTCAGCAAAGCCCTACTGCGAGGTAGCTCAGCGTTCCTAAAGCCAAGCGTAAAAAGAAGTATGCAATTATCAGGAAGATGCTGACAGGGTTCAAGTGAAATATCAATGAACGATAATTCACTTTATTCAAAACAGAAGTTTCTTAAGATACATTTCAGCAGAACTATCAAAACCTCTTTCTGTATTATTTGAATTTCCAGCCTTAGAAATGAACCCTAATTTTCAAAGAAATAAGTGATTGTTATATTGGATCTTACTTTCAATGTTAGCCGCAACATTGAAAGTAACATTGAAAGATGTTTAGACCTCTTAGACCTTTGTATAAGTTTATGAAGGCAATGTTTAAATCATTATTTCACATGTGATAACTCACTTGCATTCTTAGCCAGAGAAACTTTTTGAAAGCCAGATTAAAGTAAAGTAAAAATTAGATGATTTTGTGGCAAAGAATGAGAATCATTCAACTTAATGGATTTAGGAGGGCCTCAAATTGCCTGGAATTTGCCATCTTAAAGAGGAAATTTTAGTTAATTAGCCTAAAACACTTACCTGTCATTACCTATATACAGACCAGCGTAGTCCAAGAACCTGATCTAACGCAAGAGACGGCCCCAGTTCATAAAGGACTCAAAGAAAGAGAGGAGCAAACACAAATGAATGAAGTGAAATTATTTGTATCAGTTAGGGATTGTATTTGGCTGCCCTGAACAAAAACCCGACTACGAAGGCGTAATCCAAAACAAGTTTCTTTCTCTCATGTACACAGAGCTTTACAGGTGGGCACTGAGGCTGCTATGGAGGCCCCATGGTGCCACCCAGGACTCGGGTTCTCCCTGTGTCACGGGCTGAATTGTGTCCCTCTCCTCCAAACTCATACACTGAAGTCCTAAACCCAGGACTTCAGAAAGTGACCTACTTAGAGATAGGGCCTTTAAAGTAGTAATTAACTTCAAATGAGGCTGGTAGGGTGAGCCCCCATCCAATCTAATGGGGCAGTTGGACCCACAGAGAGATGCCAGGGGAAAGTTCACAAAAAGGAAAAGTCATGTGAGGACACTGCAAAAAGGTGGCCATTTGTAAGACAAGGAGTCAGGCCTCTGGAGAAACCAAACTTTCCCACACCTCAATCTTGGACTTCCATGAACTGTGAGTCATTTACACCACTCAGTCTGTGGTATTTTATTACAGCAGCTCTAACAAACCGATATACCCTGTTGATTTGCTTTGACAGACTCCCCATGTGGCCTCAGTTTCATGATTCAAGGTGGAGGCTCTACCTCCAGCCTCTCATCCTTGTTTCAGATGAAAAGCAGCAGAAACACGCTAAGAAGGAAGGGGACGACAACACAGACATCAGAAAAACAAGACTTTCTGGTAACTTCCCAGCAGACTCTCTCATAGCTTCAGGGGCAGTCCTGAGTCAGAGTCTTCCATCCCACCGCCACTCCTGCCCAGCACTGTGGGAAATGGGGAGTAATGTTTCTTTTTTAAAAAATAAAAACTAGGCCGGGCGCGGTGGCTCAAGCCTGTAATCCCAGCACTTTGGGAGGCCGAGACGGGTGGATCACGAGGTCAGGAGATCAAGACCATCCTGGCTAACACGGTAAAACCCCATCTCTACTAAAAAATACAAAAATCTAGCCGGGCGAGGTGGCGGGCGCCTGTAGTCCCAGCTACTCCGGAGGCTGAGGCAGGAGAACCCGGGAGGCGGAGCTTGCAGTGAGCTGAGATCCGGCCACTGCACTCCAGCCTGGGCGACAGAGCGAGATTCCGTCTCAAAAAAAATAATAATAATAATTAAAATAAAATAAAAAAAATAAAAACTAGGCATATTGCCATCCCAAACAAAACTAAAGCTCTGCTAACAATGAAGAAAGGACAAATAAATATTAGGTAGGCAACCAGCAATGTCTACCATACTAGTTGTTTGAAATGTGAATGATAGAGACACATGAATGTATTGGTGCAAGCAAGAACATGTAGATTGGTGATTAGACCAATTAGAGGAAGACGAGCTGGGCTAGAAGCAGAGGACCCAGACCCCATAATCCTGGCTTCAGGTCCTGCATCTTCTATTTTCTTACAGGTTGATTTTGAGAAATACACTTCACGTTTTTCAGCTGCTGTTTACTGTCCTGAAATAAGGATCGTAAGGCTTTTCCTGTGTCCTCTCTCAAGGTTGTTATAAAATTTCAAAGTCAATAAAAATACAAAATTAACTGGGCATGGTGGTGCATGCCTGTAATCTCAGCTACTTGGGAGGCTGAGGCAGGAGAATCACTTGAACCGAGGAGGCAGAGGTTGCAGCGAGCCAATATTGCGCCACTGCACTCAAGCCTGGGTGACAGAACAGAACTCCATCTCAAAAAAAAAAAAAAAAGATTTCAAAGTCGAATAATGTATATAAAGTGCCTTGTATAATTGTGACGCAAGCATAAGCTGCATGTGGAGTATATTTTAAATGTTCTCAAGTGTGCACAAGAAGCTACATTCAAGAATGTTAATTCCAGCATTATTTGTAATAGCCAAAATTTGGTTTAAAAAAAAAAACCAAATGTCCATCAACAGTACAATGGATACATTTTTCTTAATTCATGTAGTGTGGCACAGCTTACAACAGTTGAAATAAGTAAAATTTGACAAAGCTAGGTGGTAGGTACTAAGTATTTGTTATGCTACTCTTTTTTTTCTCTCTGTATGATTGAAATATTTCATAATTTTATAAATTAGCCAAAAAGAAAAAAAAAAAAAAAAAAACAAAAACAGCTTTGGGCAGTGTTTCTCAGTATTTGGCCCACAAGCTACCTGCATCAAAATCACTCCAGATAAATGCAGATTGCTGGACCCCTGCTAGGCCCAGGACCAGAGAAACTCTAGTCTGTATTTCAAACAAAGCTACCAGGTGATTCCTAGAGGAGAACTGAGGCAGGGATTGGGAGGAGAAAAGAGTTTTGTAGAAAAAGATAAAACCTGGGGCTGAGGGAAGGACTCACGTAGAGGCTGGGGGAGTGCTGAAATTGTCATACCCCTCAGAGGCGAGGGTGGAACACTTGAGCTGGTTCTGCTGGACAGAGACATGGAGGGGAGTTCATCAGTGAGCAGCATCTATTAGTTGAGATTACACTGTGAGAAACGGAGAACCCCAAATATCAGCGGTTTAAGTGAAAAAGCCTCGTATTTCCCTCTCGTGTGAAAGAAGTCTGCAGAAGCCAGGTTTGCTCCACACTACAGCTCTGCTTGCCACACCCACCTCTTGGCCTTAGATGACTGTTGAGATTCAGTCACCATGACCCCGTTGCAACCAACAGGAAGGAAGAAAGGGAGAGAAAATGGCCTATTCCCTCCCTTTAAGGAAACTTCCCAAAAGTATCACAAACTATTTCTGCTTGTATCTAGTGTAGTCACATAGCCATTCCTAGCTGGACGGAAGACGAGGACACTTTTTGTTTTATTCTGGATGGCCAAGTGCCTAGCTAAAAATGGGGGCAGAAGAGGCTCTGCCACCACTGAGAAAGAGATGGAATTAGGAGGAGCCTAGTGGCTTCTGTCACACAAGTCCAGAGGGTTAAGAGCCTATGATAGCCTTGTTGAAAAGATCCAGTAAATGGTTGTGAAGGCTACAGGAGCTGAGAGATGCTGGTCAGGTGATTTCTAGTGTAGCATTTAAGCTAGATCCTCGCTTCTCAAGTGTAGTTCATGGGCCAGCAGTATGGACATCACCTGGAAGCTGGCTAGAACTGCAAAATCAGGCTCAACCCCAGCCCTGCTAAATCAGAAGCTGGATTGTAACAGATCCCAAGCATGGGGCTAGAAGATCTCAGAAAAGAAAAAAGTTAGAAACTAGGGAGTTTGGTATCACAGACTAGAGGTGTGGGTGTCTTCTAGGTAAAGTGATGGTTGGGCTTCTGTGTGCCAGTTGGCTCCTTAAGCAAGTGAATGTAAGGCAGGAAAATAGGCAATTAGGGTAACCAAGGGTTAAGGCAGGAGCAAAAGAACAGCTGGTGCAGCCAGTTCTAGGCAAGATTAGGCAGCATACAGGCCACATCCTCATCTTGTGATAACAAGATAGAAGTTTCCACTTTGGCCTCTGATTGACCGCAGGCCAAGTCTCCACTTCAGCCTCTGATTGGCCACAGGCCAATTCTTCATAGGGTGTAATCAATTGGAGGCCTCTAAAGGGCACCTAGGGGTGTTACCAAATTCTTTTAGTTTAATAAAAACCCTAAAGAACATGGCAATCCTGCCATGCTTGGTGGCTCACACCTGTAATCCCAGCACCTTGGGAGGCTGAGGTGGGCGGATCACTTGAGGCCAGGAGTTGGAGACCAGCCTGGCCAACATGTTGAAACTCCATCTCTACCAAAAAAAAAAAAAAAAAAAAGCAAAAAAACAGAAATTAGCCTGGTGTGGTGGTGCACACCTGTGATCCCAGCTACTCAGGAGGCTGAGGCAGGAGAATCACTTCAACCAGGAGGTGGATGTTGCAGTGAGCTGAGATCACACCACTGCACTCCAGCCTGGGTGACAGAGTGAGACTCCATCTCAAGTAGAAGAACATTGTAGTTTGGGTTCTAGAGCCGCTTGCTGGAGCCTGCTCCCACTCTGTGGAGAGTGAACTTCTGCTTTAATAAATCTGCACTTTCATTGTTTCTGTCTTCTCTCATTGCTTCATTCTTTTGTTGCTTTGTTTGTGCATTTTGTTCAATTCTTTGTTCAATGTGCCAAGAACCTAGACAACTCACAGTCAAGACTTTCCATCCTGTAACAAACGCAGAGGTGGCCAGAAAGCTGAGTGCTTCAACTCAGGGATGAGAGTGGAAGAAATTGCCAGAATATAACTAGGAACAAGAGAAAGAAAATCACTTGGAAAGAAAGCAGTCTTGAAAACAAACTTTAAAAGAGTATCAGTGAAATACAGATTCAATTACCCTGCCCTGTGGACCAGGCAGTCCTTAATCCTCACAACAACCTTGAGTGGTAGGAACTATGATTTCCATTTCACGTGATGAAACCAAGCTTCAGAGATGATGGCTTGCCAAGATCACACACCAAATACTGACAAAGCTCACTATAACATCTTGTAGAGATCTGACTAGTTTACAAAGCACGATTAAATGCTATCTAATTTAAGCCTCACAATTACTTTGTGAAGTAAACAGAAAGTGACTGTTATTTTAATTTTGCAAGTAAAGAATTCCAGGACTTTTGATTCTCAGTCCAATGTTGTTTTGTTTTTCTCTCATTTTTCTTCCCTGATTTCCTGGCACATTGATGATAATGAAGAATAGATGTGAGTATGGGATTCCTCAAATCTGATTTTAACTGTTTGTGAGGGACAGACATTCAGTAAACCCTCCAATGATAGCTGATATTGTTGTTTTTATTATAATTACAACTATTGGCTTTGTTCAAGAAAGCAATATTTATAAAAGTTATTTATTAGAGTGAGGAGTACAGAAACCAAATATGGAGGGGAAATTTGAATGAAGATACAATGTCAGGAATGAGGGAAGGAATCCCGAATAGTACTTCGGAGCCTGAACTTTGGAGTTAGACAAGTTGAGTTCACATGCCAGCCCATATCAGAATGGGGAGTTTGGGCAAAGTGGTTAACAGCCCATCACCTCCACTTCCTCATCTTCAAGGTTGATACTTCACAAGATATTATTATGAAGACTGAAAAAGATAAAGTACATAAGATGCTAGCCCAATGCTCAGAACAAATATTTAATAATTATAGCTATTATTAAATCCTGGTTATGGATGGAAGAGTGGACTTGGTACACGTCCAAGCAGCAGCAGGTTCGAGAATAAAATAGCCTACATTGACTGCTTTGAGTGTTTATCAGTTTGTAGACTTCATTTATATCAACTTTAAAAAGGATAATATCTTTTCCTCAGGCCCACCATTTTTACACTCTGATTATAATTAACTTGCCTTTTAATGATGTTGCATTCATGACTGATGTTTCCAAGTTGTAGGTTTTTAAATTCCTATATTTCTCATAAATGTATTTGGTAACTGAATCTAGCAAATGAGTACAAAACAAGGAGTCATAGCCCTTTACCTTTAATGTCTATGAAGTGAAAGAGATCAAAGGGGAAACTTTGAACTTACTGTCTCATTTATGAGAAGCCTTGGCACAATTTATGTAGGCGATAGATGTTCTGCTTCCTAGAACCTTTTTGTTCCATCCCCAAAATCTACATTTTCCTTTAGTATATTGATTTCTTGTTACAGAGCGGGAATGGCTATTAAATATCTTTATTTGGGAGCTTGGAGGTGCCAGAATGTGACAGGAAAAAATGCATCAGTAGCTAAAGGACAGTTGATGGGGTGGGTGCAGGAGGGCCCAAGAGAAGGTAATCTCTGACTGGGAAATTATTTACAATTTGAAAGGCACAGAGACTTGCCAGAGGAAGAAAAGAGAGAGCAAATGAGAAAAGCATCCAATCACGATAAGCCCTTTGATGGATGAGGAAGATACTTTAAAAGATGAGAGAGCACTTTCCCCATCAGCCAGATGGCTCATCTAATCTCTCTTTGTAGCTAGCAGCACAGGGGAAAGATCCAGTGTAAAAAATTATGGAATATCTGTTGGGAATAAGCTGATGAAAGCCAATCACAAATCGAAGTGTTTTTCTTTTCTGTTTTGATGAGGGGACACTGATTTCTCTTTGGGGGTGGGATTGGATTTTGACTACCAAAATGTAGCTGGAAATTGAGTTGACTGATTATGAACAATGTTCCAAACACTGTTTATCTCAGCAATGCAAATAACATTTCTGTGGTGTATTTATAGTTTCAGAGCATCCTCACCTGCATTTTCTGATTTTATCTTATAAATAGCCCTGTGAGGTAGGTGTCATTATCCTCATTTTATACTTGAGATAATTGAGGCTTAGAAAAATTAATTAACAACAGTCTCCACGCTTGGGTCTGTTTTACTATACTAGCTTTCTTTGGGTCTTCCAACAAATGGCAATCTATGGCCACAGTTCCCGCAAAGAGCTTTTTTTTTGGTGGGGGGAGGGGCGGGGGCAGGGGCATCTCTGCCAAGCATCTCCTAGGTTTCCATAATGTTTTTCCCTCCAAGCCAATTCCATGATCCTTGGCATCTCTCAAAAGCCTGAAGAGCCCATCTGAGGTTGCCTGGAGTGAGGGTGAGTGCTAGGAGTGGAAAAGGGTGGCACAGTCCTACCGGCCACTAAGCTACTGCTTCCCTTGGCTTCGGGGGACCCTGTGTCCTGGTGACATCACTGTTCCCTTGCAGTGCCCTCTCTTGTATCCCCTTAGAGCCCCTGGTCTGCCTTTCAGCCATCCTAAGTATCCCATCCCTTCAAAGTCTGTTTACTTCCATCCCCCTCAGGACATCTCAGCCAGGAAAGTCAATCACTTTTTGCACATTACTGTCTCCTTGAGATAATTTCTAGCTTAGGGAACAAACAGCCAGGAAAGAGAATGTCTTCCTTGGCCACACCGGGCAGCTCTATGGGCAGAAAGCCTCCAGGCTTGAAGCTACTTCTCCACTTCCTCCCCTCCTGATAACTTCCTGGCCTGGTGGAACGTCCTCCATAATCTGTGGTCAATAAGCTTAAAATTGTGCCTACACCCAGAGGACAGGGAGTCTTGCATCAGCTTGGCAGTGCAGAGTAACACCAGCTACAGTTACAGAGACCAGAATAGTTATTAGTTAGAACACAGAAATGCCTGTATTT
Source organism: Piliocolobus tephrosceles (assembly GCF_002776525.5). Classification (NCBI taxonomy): domain Eukaryota; kingdom Metazoa; phylum Chordata; class Mammalia; order Primates; family Cercopithecidae; genus Piliocolobus; species Piliocolobus tephrosceles. Next base: position 34,029,422 of record NC_045447.1, on the reverse strand, counting down.
GAACTTTGGTATCACCACTTGCTAACCGTGGTACGTTCTCTGTGACTCAGCGTATGCATCTTTCAAGTGGGGTAATAATAGTACATATAGAGTTAGAATGAGGATTAAAAGTGCTATATATGTAAAGTGCTTAGAAGTGTTTCTGGCATTAAAAAAAGCTCCATAAGGATTAGATCAATTAAATTGTTTAAATTCTACTTTTTGATCAAAAGTGCCTACTCTATGCCAGGTTCCTTACATCTGAAATTCAGATGTCAGCTGGAGTTATCCTGACCCCTCAGATGGAGATAAGTGGTTTAGACCTCCTTTTCTATGGATTATGGTAAACCACATAATCTTCCAAAGAGTTCTTTGAATTCCAAAGGGTTCCTTATATTTCTTGACTAGCTCAGGTTCCCAACACCAGCTTCTTCAGAATTATTCTCATAAGGGATTGTTTTGCTGTGGTTCACATTGTGTCTTACAGATGTTTAACTCAAATTAATATTCACACGAAACTTATCGAGGCATTCACATATGTAGTGACATTTACTAAAGTTTGGAGAAAAGGAGGTTTTACATTACAAGAACCCAATCAATTTTTAAAAATATATACGTATTTTTGAGATGGAGTTTCACTCTTGTTGCCCAGGCTGGAGTGCAATGGTGCGATCTCAACTCACCACAACCTCCACCTCCCAGAACCCAGTCAACTTTAAATTCAGTATCAGTCATATCTATTCTTTAAGGCCTTGGACCAGGTCCACATTTTAAGATCTGGCCTCCTGCTGAATTCCTTAATCTTTCTCTCTCTTCCTTTTTCCTAGTATCTCAGTCCATTCAGGCTGCTATACCAAAATATCTTATGCTGGGTAATTAATAAACAATAGAAATTTATTGCTCACAGTTCTGGAGGCTGAGAAGTCCAAGATCATGGTACCAGCATGGTCATGTTCAGATGAGGGCCCACTTTCTGATTCATAGATGGTACCTTCCCACTGTGTCCTAACATGGTGGAAGGAACAAATAAGCTCCCTTAGTCCTTTTTATAAGGGCACTAATCCCATTCATAAGGGATCTCTCCCCATGACCTAATCACTTCGCAAAGACCCCATGTCTTAATACTCTTGCATTGGAGATTAAGTTGAAACATGTTAATTTTGGGAAAACACATGCATTCAGACCATAACCCCCACTATCTTTCCTCCTTACGCCTTCATTCCAGATTGCCCCAGACTCCAAATTCTTGTTCCATAATGCAGAACAATCCATTAAGTTTTCTCTAACCAGCTGTTTAAAAATCTGGCCAGCTGGGTGCAGTGTCTTACACCTGTAATCCCAACACTTTGGGAGGCCGAGGTGGGAGGATCATTTGAGGTCAGGAGTTTGAGACCAGCCTGAGCAATGTATTGAGACTCTGTCTCTACCAAAATTAAAAAATTAGGTGCAGTGGCAGGCACCTGTGGTCCCAGCTACTCAGGAGGCTGAGACAGGAGGATTACTTGAGCCCAGGTGGTTAAGGATGCAGTGAGTCATGAGTGCAACACTGAGCAACAGCCTAGGCAACAGAGCAAGACCTTGTCTCCAAAAAAAAAAAAAAAAAGAAAGAAAAAAGAAAAACCTGGCTAAACTTTTAAAGACCACTACTTCTGTCACTCAAAAACCTTTCTAAAGATTAAAAAATTATCCTTTTTAAAGACTTCATTAAATTATTGGTCAGAAATTAAACTCATTCTCATTTGTGTTTGTATGTAGATGGAAAAGAGGATTTTTTCTTTTTTTCTTGGAGTTAGAGTCTCGCTCTGTCGCCCAGGCTGGAGTGAAGTGGTGCATGATCTTGGCTCACTGCAACCTCCGCCTCCTGGGTTCAAGCGAGACTCGTGTCTCAGCCTCCTGAGTGGCTGCAATTACAGGCATGAGCCACTATGCCAGGCTAATTTTTGTATTTTTAGTAGAAACGGGGTTTCACCATGTTGGCCAGGTTGGTCTTGAACTCCCGACCTCAAATGATTCACCTGCCTCTGCCTCCCAAAGTGTTGGGATTACAGGTGTGAGCCACTGCACCTGGCCAAGGGTGGTTATTAAACACACATTATCTCAATTAGTTCTCACAGCAGTACTTACTGCAAGGTAGGTCTGATTCCCCCCAATTTTATAACTGGGAAAACTGAGAACCAGAGAGATTAAAGAATACACTCAAGGTCATCTAGTTGGGAAGGGGTGAGCAGAGTCAAGACCATGGGACCATGTCAGTCTGACGCCAAATCCTTCGCTGTTTTCATTTCACCACACTGCCTCATACGTTATGCTTGGCCTTATGAATCTGAAGTATCCCAAGGTGATGACAGAGATTAGAGGAGACAAGTGCAACTCCTCCCTGAGGGAGCCAATTGCATCCTGTACAACCCCAAGCTGTTTGTTCTCCTGGCTGCCATCTTAATGTAGATGTCTTCATACACGATGCCCAGACCTGAGCCCAGCCTTCCAGGTGGGATCTGATCAGAACACAGGAGAGCAAAATCACCCACTATATTCTTTACCCTGGATTTCTAGTTAGAAATCTGAGGTGCCTTTGGCTCCTTGAACCCAAATTGTACTACTGATTCTTTCCTGGTTTTCAGCCAGTGGAAACCCCTAAAACAAAGGTCCCCCTTAAGTTCTGGAGTCAATCCCAGGGTGGATCTTGCTTCACCACTTCTTATGAGAATTTAGGCAACTCAGTTCTCTTATTTAATCAACGATATCATTGATTGCACTAAAAGAGACAACAATACTATTTATCTCATAAAATTGTTAGAAGAATTAAATGAATTAATGCACACATGATGCTAACCCAGTATCTGGAACATTAAAAATTCAATAAACATTAGATGTAATAGTAATATTTACAAATGCCCATGTCTTCTCCCACTTCTAGACAAATTTGATCTCTCCACTACCCCATCTTGCCCCATTCCCAACACATACACACACAAACACATTACTGAAATGCACTCTCCTAAAGCAGAACATCTGGCCTTAGGAACCCTGGATTCAGGGTGTTTTTTTTTTTTTTTTTTTAGACAGAGTCTTGCTGTGTCGCCCAAGCTGGAGTGCAGTGGCACAATCTCAGCTCATTGCAACCTCTACTTCCTGGGTTCAAGTGACTCTCCTGCCTCAGCCTCCCAAGTAGCTGAGACTACAGGTGTGTGCCATCATGCCTGGCTAATTTTTTTTGTATTTTTAGTAGAGACGGGGTTTCCCCATGTTAGCCAGGCTGGTCTCGAACTCCTGACCTCAGGCAATCCACCCGCCTCAGCCTCCCAAAGTGCTGGGATTACAGGCATGAGCCACTATGCCCAGCTGGATTCAGTTCTATCACATGCTAGCTGCATGACCTTGGGAGAGATGCTTAACTTCTCTAAGCTGCAGTTTCTTCCTCTGTGAAATGGAAACCATAATTGTGTTTTCACTTAACTCACAGCATCATCATGAGGATTACATAAGGTAGAAATATAAGGAAGCTCCTTATTTATTGGTACATTATTTCCATTCTCCTTATAATGATGTTGGTAGTTTTTTTAAAAAAACGAATTACAGGTCTTTATACTAATCTCTATTAAAATGTATAGACTCATTTACGATTTATCAGATTAACATTGCTGCTCTATGTTCAGTCTTTGTATTTTTTCCTCATGTGATACATTTATCTGTGAGTTTTAAAAAACTCTATTCATATTAAAATAAAAGCATAGGACCCCATCCCTGCTAGTCACAAATTTTATTTTATTCATTAAGAGTAAATCCACAACAATTGGTTACATTATACACTGTTCTGGGGGCTATGGCAGAGTCAAAGAAATAAAATTTGGGGTGTGTGCTCTCGAGTCTGTTAGTTCTTTGGGGAAATGACCTACATTCTTAACCTTAAATGTTAATATCTTTTTTTTTTTTTTTTTTTTTTTTTTGAGGAGTCTCCCTCTGCTGCCCAGGCTGGAGTGCAGTGGCATGATCTCAGCTCACTGCAACCTCCGCCTCCTTGGTTCAAGCGATTCTTCTGCCTCAGCCTCCTGAGTAGCTGGGATTACAGGCATGTGCCGCCACGCCCGGCTAATTTTTATATTTTTAGTAGAGACGGGGTTTCACCATGTTGGCCAGGCTGGTCTCTAACTCCTGACTTCAAGTGATCTGCCCGCCTCGGCCCCCAAAAGTGCTAGGACTACAGGCCTGAGCCACCGCTCCCTGCCCAAATGTTAGTATCTTGAAATAGTTATGCGTCATGCCAAAGAAATCTAGAAGACCTCAAACTGTCCAATCACAGAACAAACTTATAACTTTGATGGCGGTTGTCCTTAACAACATTTCCTGCGGGCCCTATCTGAAATGGAGGAGACATGACACCATAGAATTGCAAAATCTTAGGATTCATCACCTAACTTAAATGCTGAAGGGTTTGGAGATCATTCGGACTAACCCTCATGTTTTACAGTTGAAGACAATGCCACTGGAGACGGACTTAACCCAAATCACCCGTCGGTGGCAGAGCCTGGACAAACGGGGTTTCCCCATGTTAGCCAGGCTGGTCTCGAACTCCTGACCTCAGGCAATCCACCCGCCTCAGCCTCCCAAAGTGCTGGGATTACAGTGAAGGGAGTGAAGGGAGTGAACGAGTGAAGGGAGTCTCCTCGTTCACTCCCTTCACTCGTTCGGGGTTGTCTCCTCCCTTCACTCGTTCGGGGTTGTTGCTGGACTGCAGGGACCCGAAGTAGATAGAGAGGGGTATAGGGCACCGGAAGAAGAGGTATTTTGCAGGAATCTGTTTTTTCCTGCGCCCAAATCGATGGGATGTCAGCGAAGGATGGGTCTCTGGAGCAGAGAAGCTAACAAAGTCTTCTGAAAACCATCACTGAGGGTGCTGTGGTTGGGAACTCGAAACCCTGCCAAACAGTTAAAAGCGTTTCTGCGAATGTGGTTTCTGAGGGCGAGGAAGCCCTCCCCCGCCCCAGCGCCGGCCCCGCCCGCCGGGTGCCCGACAGTAACCCCGAGGCGTGCGGCAGCCCCAGCTGTCTTCAACGTAGCCATCTGGAAGACAAAAACCAGAAAATGTGCGCCTTCTTATTTGAAACCCGGTCTTTAGGTCCGGCCCCTCCCCAGCAGGAATGGGAACACTTAGTTTGCGCCCACGTGGCTCTTCCGCGGGCGTGTGCTCCGCTCGGAAGCGCGGAGCTCTGTCTGGAATAGGCCAGACAGAGCTCCTTTCCCGTCTGCCTTTTGCGGGAAGAAGGGATGTGGGGCAATCGGCACAGCTGAATAGGGGCCAGCTGTGGGAAAAGGGAGAGCGTGACAACAGATCGGGGAAGGAAGAAATGAGGGATAATGGGACGTCAGGGCCAGGGTGACAGCTCAGAGGGCCCAATGTCGCCTCAGACCCAGAAATTAGGGCACGTATGCAAAGCTCACACCCTCCATTTGAGAGCGGAACCGAAACCATCACAAGATAAAAGCTCCGGACGCCCAGCCGCGGCGGGCGGCGCGCAAGCGCGCGAGGCCCCGAGTCTGACCTGGAGTTACCCCGCGCAGCGAGTCGCGGCGAAGTAGGTGAAAGGTAACTAGCAGACGCTGCTCTGGGCGACGGCCGCGGCGCGCGTGCGCGGGGCTGGGCCTTGGGTTCCGTTTTCCCCCAAGTTTCTCCAAGTCTGCACTTGACCAAACTGTGGGTGTGTCATGGGCCAGTACATGAAGCGATGGAGTGGGGACATCGAGCCGATTTGGAAAATTCCTACCACCCACTCTGTGGAGAAATGAGGTCCAGACGTGGTGCAGGGGAGAGAACCACTCATTGAACGCCTCGTGTGTGCGTGGCGGGCATGGTGCTGGGCGCCCTTCTTTTCATTCTTACAACCCTTTGAAAGACCTCAAAATGACCTCTCATGGAAGAGGAAACTGAGGCCCTGTGAGTTCATTTAATTTGCCTGCGGTCATGCAATCAGTTAAGGGCAATTCCCATGAAGGGTGCGTGCTTCAAGGTGGGTTTTTGGCCCTAAAACACACAAACAACACCTGTAGCACATTTGGCAAGGCACCCTCATAGGCATTACTCATTCCATCCTTACCAGAAACCTATGAGGTAGTAGGTGCTGTGACTATTTCTTTTTGCAGATGGGGAAACCGAGACTCAAGGAAGTTGTTCTGGAATCCCACAGAGAATATCAGAGCTGAGATTTTCTGTCCCATTTTAGAGAGATAAAAAGCTGAAAGCTCAAAGTCACGTTCTCCCACCGCCAATCTGAAGACCTTGGAGAGCTTCATGCTCTATGGGATGAGTGGCCCAGACCACGCTAAAGACGAAGTTCTCATTATTGGAGGTCTCCTTTGTGGGTTTCCATTACAAAATTACAAAGTGATCAACTCTTCTAGAAGATAGTTGCGTTGTTCACTTATTAAGGGCAGGAACAGAGTGCACTACTCACAGTTGCTGAATTTGGTGTTTGTTGGGTGAGCTTATAGCTGAATGAACTGATTTTCAATCCCAGATTACTCAAGGGGGAAGCTGCCTTTGTGTCAGGCAATGGGTGAAGTAGCTTGTTTGTGACTTTTCCCAGAGGAGAGTTCTTGCATTCACACAGCAAACATACTTAGCATGCACTCTGTGGTGTTTATATAGCTGGAAAACAGATGGGAACTTCAAAGGACGGGAATGCCTTGCTTCTCTTGAAAATTCTGCTCTCGGTATTTGTCTTAGTCTTCTCGCTCTGGGTATTTAAACAACAGACATTTATTTCTCACAATTCTGGACACTGGAAGTCCAAAATCAAGGTGCAGGCTGATTTGATTCCTGTTGAGGCCCCACTTTCTGGCTTGCAAACAGCCATCTTATCACTGTATGCTCTTATGACAGACAGACTTCTCTCTAGAGTCTCTTCTCATAAGGCATGAATCCCATCGTGGGGGCTCCATCTTTACAACCTCATCTAAATCGAATTACCTCCCAAACAACCCACCTCCTAATCATCATACTGGAGGTTAGGGCTTCAACCTATGAACTGGGTGGAAGGGAGCCCAAAAATTCACTCATAACAATCCTAGATGTCTGGATGTTTGCCCACTTCCATACATGGTAGAAGCCATGTATTCCCCCTACCCTGTCAGGGTTTCCTGTGACACAAGAAGTAGATCACCCAGGGAGGGGCACCGGAACCCAGTCACAACTCCTCCCACCCCACCAACCCCTTAGTGCCTCAGCTGCTCTTCAGAATCACAAAGGCCAGAAAACAGAAGCAGCTCTCCTCCTCTCCTAGGAGGCCTTGGAAACAGAGGGAGATGCAAATGGAAATTCCCCAAAAGGGAAATGCAAGGGAAGCAGAAAAAGCTGCAGCAAAGCGGGTCTGCCCCCTGCTACCCTCATTTCTTTCCAAGAATCCCCTCCCTTGAGTGTGCCGTCAGAGAATTGGAATGTCACTGCCCTGTCCCCCAAGACCGTGTTGCTGCTCATGCTGATAAATACAAAGGCTGCATTTGGACTCGCTTTGCCCGAATGTAACCCTGCCTTGAAGCCTTCCTGAGGTGACCAGGGGAGATCATGTGCTGCCTGATGCTGTCAAGATGCCTGTGTGAGCTGCCTGCCTGCTGGTGTTGGCAGGAAGAAGGCTGCTTGGGGACTTACATCAGCACCCTGTGGAGGGCTGAGAGCTTTTTGGCCATGCCAGGCCCTGTGCTGACACTTGTAGTTGAATTCCTTCCCATATGATCCTCCACAGCCCTATGCAGTAAGTGGTGTGACCCCCATTTTGCAGAGTACGAAACTGAGGCTCTGAGGAGGTAAGCGATTTCGCCACATCACCCAACCAGTAAAACGCACAGCTGAGACTCAGCTCCTTTCACTGCTCTAGGCATTTAAACCCAACACCCCAATAGGACAGGCTCTTGCAGCTGGCTGGGAAAGTTGTCCCTAGGTTTCTTCCTTTCTTCGCTAATTATCCCAGAGAAATTTCAATAAAAATGTAGAACAAGGAAAATTCCAGGCCTTACACACAGTTAAGTAATGAATGACTTTATAGAGGAATGAATGAATGAAGGCAGAGAATGAGGATTGATAAAGTGCCTGGAATTGTGCCTGACACATAGTAAACACTCAATCAATATTTCCCAAATGGTTGAATAAAGGAATAAGAATATCAAAGTATATGGAAGGGAAGAATTTCAGTGTGATGTGCAAATATTTTAGGACAGCCATTTCCCTAACTTAAGCTCACAGATAAAGTTTATGGTCCTGTTGGAATTTGAAGTTCCTTTCTTTTCTTTCTTTTCTTTCTTTTTTTTTTTTTTTGAAATGAAGTCTTGCTCTGTTGCCCAGGCTGGAGTGCAGTGGCATGATCTTGGCTCACTGCAACCTCTGCCTCCCAGGTTTAAGCAATTCTCCTGCCTCAGCCTCCTGAGTAGTTGGGATTACAGGCGTGTGCCACCACACCTGGATAATTTTTGTATTTTTTTTAGTAGAGACGGGGTTTCACCATGTTGGTCAGGCTGGTCTTGAACTCCTGACCTCGTGATCTGTCCGCCTTAGCCTCCCAAAGTGCTGGGATTACAGTGTGAGCTACCGTGCCTGGCCTGAAGTTCTTATTTTTTGATTATTGGTGAGAGATTTACTGACCCTAGCGGGTTATCAGTAAATATACAGAAAGTGGATGCAGCAATGCCCTGGTCCATGTCCCCTCCCTGCTGAGTTGCTTCTCTGGGTGTCTCGTATGTGATTTGTGCTGCTGGCTTTTATCATTAGGAAAGGCCTTTCATTCCATTCAAAAAAAGTTACTACTCTTTATGATGCACTAAGTAGGTCAGTGCTTAAGATATGGTCCTTGCTCCCTAGGTGAGGAAAACGTAAGGAGTCCCTGCTCTTGCTAAGGTATATATTTCAACACATCACTTAATCTTAGCAATCCTCATTTTCCCCATATATAAAATGAGTGTGCCAGGTGCGGTGGCTCATGCCTGTAATCCCAGCACTTTGGGAGGCCGAGGCGGGTGGATCACTGGAGGTCAGGAGTTTGAGACCAGCCTGGCCAATATGGTGAAACCCCATCTCTAGTGAAAATACAAAAAATTAGCCAGGTGTGGTGGCACGTCCCTATAGTCTCAGCTACTCAGGAGGCTGAGGCAGAAGAGAATCACTTGAACTCAGGAGGCAGAGGTTGCAGTGAGCTGAGATCACGCCAGCCTGAGTGACAGAGTGAGACTCCGTCTCAAAAAAAAAAAAAAGAAAACTATATATCTATATGTGTGTGTGTATGTGTGTATATATGTATATGTATATATGTGCGTGTATATATGTGTATATGTGTGTGTGTGTATATATGTATATGTATATATGTGCGTGTATATATATGTGTATGTGTGTGTGTGTATATATATATATATTAGCTAGGCATGGTAGTGGGCACCTGTAATCCTAGCTACTTGGGAGGCTGAGGCAGGAGAATCGCTTGAACCCGGGAGGCGGAGGTGGCAGTGAGCCGAGATTGTGCCTGGGCAACAAGAGTGAGACTCAGTCCCCCCAAAAAATAAAGAAAGAAATAAAGAAATAAAATGAGTACATATATAAAATGAGTACTTTAAAGATAGCAAGGGAATTTAATAACATGTGATATGTAAAAAAAGACGAGGGTGGGAGAAAGGGGTTGATAAGTAGCAAAATGTTATTAATTTAATTTAATTCGAAGAGAATATGGGGAGTATTTTCTCATGAGTCACGAAGCCTAGCCTCTCCAGGAAAAGGGAATGGAGAGCTATACATTTGAGATGTAAGAGGGATTCTGGGCTGGGGGGTTTCCAGACAGCACCAAGCAAGGGAGAGCAGAAAGTTTTACTGCCTGGGAGTAGCGTAGAAACTCAGCAAATATGTCTTGGGCCTTGCATCTGAGCTTTGGGCCTGTCTGCTTCTTCCCTACTGTAGTCAATGTGTCCCTTGACTACAGTGGCTACAGGAGGAAGGAGCATCCCAGAACAGCTTAATTCAGTGAGAAATCTGCTGTCTCACTGTGCCTCTGTCTTGCTTGGGTCAGGTCTGAATTCCCAGCAGCCAGAATTTATTGAGCCTTTGTTAGATGCTACCCGCTTAACATTCAGAGTGGGCCTCAAACAAATATAGAATTTGTAAGGATAGAATGATGTGAGGGTTTAAGATTGCAGGGATCAGTACAAATAGAATAGAAAAACTGAAAAAGACCTAGTATTTGATAGCACAACAGTGACTATAGTTAAAATAATTTAATTGTACCTTTTTTTTTTTGAGGAGTCTCACTGTCACCCAGGCTGGAGTACAGTGGCATGATCTCAGCTCACTGCAACCTCCGCCTCCTGGCTTCAAGTGATTCTTTTGCCTCAGTCTCCCAAGTAGCTGGGATTACAGGTGCCACTACACCCTGCTAAATTTTTTTTTTTTTGTATTTGTAGTAGAGACAGGTTTTCACCATATTGGCCAGGCTGGTCTTGAACTCTTGACCTCACAGTCTGCCTGCCTCAGCCTCCCAAAGTGCTGGGACTACAGGTGTGAAGCCACCATGCTCAGCAATTTTTTTTTTTTTTTTTTTTTTTTTTTGAGACCGAGTGTCACTCTGTCACCCAGGCTGGAGTGCAGTGACCCAATCTTGGCTCACTGCAACCTCTGCCTCCAGGTTCAAGTGATTCTCCTGCCTCAGTCTCCTGAGTAGGTGGGACTACAGATGCCTGCCACCATGCTCAGCTAATTTTTTGTATTTTTAGTAGAGATGGTATTTCACCATGTTGGCCAGGCTGTTCTCAAATTCCTGACCTCAAGTGATTCACCAGCCTCGGCCTCCCAAAGTGCTGGGATTACAGGCGTGAACCACCATGCCTGGCCTTTAATTGTACATTTTAAAATAACTAAGAGAGTATAATTGGATTGTTTGTAAGACAAAGAATAAATGCTTGAGGAGAAGGATACCCCATTTTCCATGATGTGGTAATTATGCGTTGCATGTCCGTAGCAAAATATCTCATGTATCCCATAAATCTATACACCTACTATGTACCCACAGAAATTAAAAAATTTTTAAAAAAGAGTAGAGGAACCTTGCACGCTGGGGAAGGAGAAATTCCCCCCAAAAAGATGACTTTTGGCTGAAGTGCCAAGGATAGAGCCTATTTTGCCCAGGACAGAAGAAAACAAACATGGGTTTATGCCTTTTAGCAAAAAAAAACTGAGTAGAATTCCACTTTGGCCATACCAAATATTTTCCTTGTTTTACCCAGAGACTTACGAGAGCTGGAAGAAAAGAAAACACTAGGGGATGCCTCTTGGTTATGTTGGAAGGAAAGTGAGCAACTAAGCCCTTGCTGCCTTGGCTTTGACTCAGCAGCTCTGTGGCCTTGGCTGGTCACCTCCCTCTATGCCTCTTTGTCTATAAAATAAAGATTCTCATAACTTACAACATTGGCTTAGGGATTAGATTAAGATGACAAAGGTAAAGTAGCCACCAACATGTCAGGGACGTGAAACATTCTAGAAAAATGGCAGCTTCTTTTTCTTTCCTTCATACTGAGTAAATGCCAGATCAGGGGTCAGAGCTCAATAAGGCTGAGCTCATTCATTTGCATTTAGCCACACAGCTTCTTTTAAAATTATAGGCCCAAGAAAGGCTTCAGAGTCTCCTGATAGACTCAGAAATGTCTGCTTTCTTCCATCTTATCCACAGAAAAACTGAGGCAAGTGTTGGCTCCTTGGGAAAAAAACAACTCTATTAATTAAGCATAACCCCATTCTGTCTGAAGACTGTAATTACCCTTCTGTGTAGATGTCTTGCCTTGAGCTTCCCCCTGTTCCCTGGGGTAACCTGTCAGAGCTGGCTTCCTTAGGGTGGAGATGCAGAAGGGCTGGGGTCTCAAAACCTGTCCGCAGAGAACGAGCTCTAGTCCCCCTGGAAAGTTGTTGAAAACAATTAGTGTGAGCCCCATTTCTTCCTTGAGCTTGGTGATAATTCGAGAACAACCACACAGAGGAAAGCTAAGCCTGTAAGGCATTTCTCGAATAATCCAAAATGCTGAGGTGTCAAGGAAACACCCAAGTCTAACCCATACTACTCTTTTTCCGTCTTCACACTTGAATTCGTTGTAGTGAGTTTACAGAAAATTTTAATTCCCTAAGGGTTTTTGTTTTTTACAGAGTTAATTGTAACTGGGAAAAACTGTCAGGGCTATTTAAAAAAAAAAAAAAAAAAACAGTAAGTTTGACTCCAAGCTCAACACATCTCAGTGATTTAATGTGCCTTTGGGGGAATCAGGAGGCAGCCATTGGCAAGAGCTTAGAAGGGGAGCCAAGGGACGGGGACCTGAGCCCTGTTTCTACCTCTATCGAGATGGGCAGGCTGGGTACAGTGGCTCATGCCTGTAATCCCAGCACTTTGGGAGGCCGAAGCAGGCAGATCCCCTGAGGTCAAGAGTTTGAGACCAGCCTGGCCAACATGTTGAAACCTTGTATCTACTGAAAATACAAAAAAAATTAGCTGGGCATGGTGGCATGCGCCTGTAGTTCTAGATACTTGAGAGGCTGAGGCAAGAGAATCACTTGAACCTAGGAGGCAGAGGCTGCAGTGAGCCGAGGCTCCACTGCACTCCAGCCTGGGAGACAGAGTGAAACTCTATCTTTAAAAAAAAAAAGAAAAGAAAAGAAAGAGATGGGCAGCCTTTGCTAAATCATTTTCCTTCTCTCAGCCTCAGTTTCACACCTACCAACTTAGGGGTTTAGTTATTCAATCTTTAAATTCCCCTTTAATTATCAGTCATCTCTGGTTTGGATGTGTAGTTATGCTAACTGCCTCCAAAGAAGGGAGAGTTTTGAAACTAGTAGCTGATATTTTAGACACTTCAAACAAGAAACACAGACATATATTAAAGTTCAAGCACAAACACCCACACACAATTGTAATCCAGGAACAAAGTCTAATTCAGCAAAATACGTACTTGAGAACAGTACGGGTATTACTTCATTCTTTGCCAACAGTTAAATTAAGTTAGATTCAACTTTTTATTTTTTTGAGACAAAGTCTCACTTGGTGGCTTAGGTTGGAGTGCAGTGGTGGGATCATGGTTCACCGCAGCTTTGACTTCGCTCAGGTGATCTTCCCACCTCGACTTCCTGAGTGAGTAGCTGGGATTATAGACATGCACCACCATGCCTGGCTAATTTTTGCATTTTTTTAGAGATGGGGTTTCACTGGGTTTCCAGGCTGGTCTCAAACTCCTAGGCTCAAGAGATCTGCCCACCTGGGCCTCCCATGCCCAGCCCAAATTTAACCTTTTTTTTGCTAAATTTATTTTATTTATTCTGCTATGTCTTGAGTATGTTTTTTAAAGGAAGAGCACAATTTGGTTCCAAGATAATATTGTGCCAACTTTTATTAATTAGGAGAAACAACAAATTTGTCTGTTTACCTTTCAGCACATGTACATATTTAGATAAGGAATGAGGACCTTTGAAGTCAACAGCTAGGGAGAACGATGAGTACATTTATGAATGAACTTTTTTTTTATATGAATAAAACTAGGAAATGGCTGACTTGGTGTAGTGGACACTGTTGGGTGCCCTGCCTGATTTCCTGCAGTCCAAGCACCCATCTGTCCTCTAGCTGCTTTGAGTGGTCACTGCTGATGGTCCACAATGGCTCACTTTTCCAGAAATTGCCCTGTTGAATGGAAACTGACTCTCCTAGAGGTTATGTTCTCCACACCTCAGCTTGCGACCAAAACCGACTGATATGGAGTTAAAATATCTGGCATCTCATTTCTCGCTTTGTCACACAGGCTGGAGGGCAGTGATGCAATCATGGCTCATGCAGCCTCCAGTTCCTGAGCTCAAGGGGTCCTCTCATCAACCTCCGTGGGTGGTACTATAGGCAGGCACCACTATGCTTGCCTCTTTTTTTTTTTTTTTTCTGAGACAGAGTCTCTGTCACCCAGACTGGAGTGCAGTGGCACCATCTCAGCTCACTGCAACCTCCGCCTCCAGGGCTCAAGTGATTCTCCTGCCTCAACCTCCCAAGTAGCTGGGATTATAGGCACCTGCCACCATGCCTGGCTAATTTTTGTATTTTTAGTAGAGATGGGGTTTCACCATGTTGCCCAGGCTGATCTCGAACTCCTGGCCTCAGGTGATGTGCCCACTTTGGCCTCCCAAAGTGCTAGGATTACAGGCATGAACCACTGCGCCTGGCTGCTTGCCTAATTTTTTAAGGCTTTTGTACAGATGAGGTCTCACTATATTGCCCAGGGCTCGTTTCAAACTCCTGGGCTCAAGTGATCCTCCTACCTCAGCTTCCCAAAGTGTTGGGATTACAGGCATGAGCCACTATACCCCACCAACACTTAAAAAATATATATCATTTGTAACAACTGTTTAGTTTTCCATTGTATAAACATACAATAATTTTTTAATCGGTTTCCTATTGATGGCCGTTGAGATTGTTTTCTATCTTTTGCTATTGTATAATGTTGTATAACGCTGTGACTATCTCTTTATCTGTGTGTCTCTAATTGTTCCCTTCAAACAGATTTCTAGATATGGATTTACTGGTCAAAGAAAATGCAAATCTTTAAAACTTAGAATAATATAATTGTCCTCCCCACAAATTGCAACAGTTTATGGTCCCACCAGCAATATAAATGAGGAGTATTAGTGAGCCCGTAACCCATCACTGAGTACAGTAGACTCTTGGCATTCTTGGGCTTGTCTTTCTCAAATTTCCACCCCTTGGAACTTCCCAGAAGGTTCCTGACATGTAGTAGATGGTAATTGGTTGAGACAGGAGCGGGAAACTGTCACGACTGATGTGAGGAGATCACTTAGCACTCTGTGAGTCTAGCTGAGGTCTGAGTCTCCATTTGGTAGAGGAGCTCTGAGCAAGGCCTTGCTGACTTTACTCTGCAGTGTGGCTGCCTCTCAGCACTGCCTCCCTCCGTCAGCGCATTACTGGACAGCAGCAGTCATCAACACCCATCATCATCCCTGAATTTTTGCACATTCAGGTAAGCTTATGATTCACTTTATTTCAGTAATGATGTCATAATATAGTGTCAAGTTTATTTCCATAGCAGAATTTATTTTAAAAGCCTTGTTAAGTTAGTTTCGTTTAGTATTTATGGGTTTATTAAGGGTTTAATGAAGTTACTTCAATGTCTCAGTCATTTCTTAGTGCATTTTCTGGGGAAAGTTATGTGCTACAGTGATGTTTGACAATTGGAATTTCCAAATTCTGGAGACATCCCTTACAGGTGTCAAGAATCTTCTGTTATTTCAAGGCCCGGCGCGGTGGCTCATGCCTGTAATCCCAGCACTTTGGGAGGCCGAGGTTGGCGGATCACGAAGTCAGGAGATCGAGACCATCCTGGTTAACATGGTGAAACCCCATCTCTACTAAAAAACACAAAAAATTAGCCAGGCGTGGTGGCAGGCGCCTGTAGTCACAGCTACTTGGGAGGTTGAGGCGGGAGAATGGCTTGAACCCGGGAGGCAGAGGTTGCAGTGAGCTGAGATCACGCCACTGCACTCCAGCCTGGGCGACAGAGCAAGACTCTGTCTCAAAAAAAAAAAAAAAAAAATCTTCTGTTATTCCAAATGAAATGGAATTTCATCCCTATGGGTTTCAAGTTCCTCATCTTTAAAAGAGAAGTTTATTTTCTAATAGTGATTCCCAGACTGGGATCCTAGAATATCACTGGAGTCTTAAGGGTAGTAATGGGTATTCATAAACTAAACTATTTCTAATATTTTAGAAACCCTCATGGAAATGTACATTTATCCTACATTAGGTTTGGTAGGATAATAATGGAGGCCCTTTTCTTTGGGCTGTGATAATGCAGGACTCCTCACAACTCTATGAGGTATATGCTATTGTTATCACTCATCTACAGATAAGGAAATTGAGGCACAGATAGTTAAGGAATTTGCTCAAGGTTGTACAGCTAGTTGGTGTTGGAGCGGGTATTTAAACTCAGGTAATCTGACTCCAGAATCAATAGCCAGGTTACCTACTGCTAATTCTAATTACTTCATGATAATTGGAAGCTCTGATTGGCAGTAATATGTCTTTAAAAAAATAAAATATTATTATAATAATCAATAATTAAATATAGTTTGTTTGATAGGCAAAAGTCTTTCAGAACCTTCAGTCCACAGAAAGGAAACACTTTCAAAAGTTATGAAAAGAATGGAAATGTTTGACTAGCATTGGGTTAGATAATACCCAAGTTCTCTCCTAGTTCTAATATTCTGTAAGATTCAGGAGGAAATATGGATATGAAAGAAAAATAACTCCATGAAATGTTACCCAGAGTGGTGCATTTACGTTCTAAGAGTAATAATGAAAACACTATTTCTTTGTTAAATGGTGCAAACAAGTTTAATCTTAAAAACTGATAATCAAATGAGATTCAGTAGACTTGACTATTATGAAATTTTTAAGTCAAAAGCAAGAGGGCCTGGCCAGGAGCGGTGGATCACACCTGTAATCCCAGCACTTTGGGAGGCCGAGGTGGGCAGATCACTCGAGGTCAGGAGTTTGAGACCAGCCTGACCAACATGGTGGAACCTCATCTCTACTAAAAATACAAAAAATTAGCCAGGCATGGTGGCATGTGCCTATAGTCCCACGTACTTGGGAGGCTAAGGCAGGAGAATCACTTGGACTCGAGAGGTGGAGGTTGCAGTGAGCTGAGATCATGCCAAAAATATAAAAAATTTAAGAAAGCATTAGAAATGCATTTTCATGGGTGACTTTTAACACATTAACGTTGTGCTGGGGAATAATCTTACATAATACCTGTGAAAACACCAGAACTACTTTATAAACACTCTCTTTGTTCCCTATAGCAATGTGCATGTTTGGTGACCAGGGTAAGTATAGTCCATGTGGACTACTTAATAGTAGGAAAGAAAAAAATAAAGGCAAAGGTAAGGTCTGTCTTAGGTCTCTAGCTAGCATAGTGCTGGCATGTGGTAGAAGCTTAGTAAACATTTGTCAAATGGATGAAAAATTCACCAAGGTGTCACTGGTTCCTGGCAAAATTTCTACTCAGTTGCCCTATATCCATAATGCAAGTTTAATACCATGTAATGCCCCCCAGTGCAATTCATCTTACATAGCCATACATGATAGTACAATTTAATAGCTGCTAAAGTGAGACAAAATTTTTAAAGTTCCATGTTCATAGAAATTGTGATCCTATCATAGTATTCCAATTTTACTCCCTCTTCTCATCAGCTCTAATAATCCTTGTCTTGCTCAGAGTTTGCATTATGTTTTGCACATACATAATGATTCAGATTCTTATCCTGACATTCTCAGGGAAATAGAAAGGCCCAGATTTGAAGTCATGTCATGGATTAATGTTTTTTCACTGTCTTTTATCCAGAGGTAGGTTAATGACTTCTGGTAACCCTACTGATTTTAACATAGGGAACAGCCCCAATCTCCAATTCATTGTGCAATGGGGAAGTGGTTTGCTGAGTGGGTCTACACAGAAAAAGCAATAACTGTATTGTACGTTATATATGTGAGTCATATCCCTTGCTCCTTGCTCAAGAAGAATTATATCACAAACAAATGATGGAATGCCTGGGTTAGGCACTGCCGGGGCTTCTGAGATGAATAAGAGGCAGTTCCAGCAATCATATGACTCGGGGGCTGTGTGAGGCGGGGGAGGGTAAATTAAAAAGAAAAGAAAAAACAAAAAACACTCACCAATAACTACGATTCAGGGCAGAATGTGGTCAGAGCACTCTTAGTTCTCACCAGAGGGAAAAATTATTTCCAACCAGAGGATCAAGAAATGTCATGAGAGAAGGGTCGTGAGGACTGGAATTCCCACTTTCCATGAGCATTTATTTACTGAGTAATGCTGCTTACCAGTCTCTGTGCCAGGCACTGAAGATTCAGAGGTGAAAGTGCCACATTTGTGCTCATCGAAAAGCTCTCAGTCTAACCAGGAAAGAGAAACTCATAAAAAGAAAAATCTTAACCCTCCTTGGCAAATACTCTTTTAGGAAAAAGAAGAAAAAGTCACTGGAGCACAGCTGGTTCTGCCTGGGGACCCTGTGAGATTTCACCAAAAAAAGGGTCAATAAGAGTTTGTAAGAGATTCGGCATTTGACCATCCACAGTGCAGCAGGTGCCGTGCTTGGGGCCTTAGGTGCATTGTCTCCTTGATTCTTAACAGGAACCCTGTGAAACACTTATTATTTTTCCTAATCCACAAATGGGAAAACTACAACTCAGAGTTTCCATAACTTGAAAGTTGCCTAAAGTCATATAACCAGTAAGTGGAGATGCAATAGGATTGAATTCTAGGTTCTAATGGCTATCTCCAATTGCCTGGAAAAAGAGGGAAGAAGGCTAGAAGAAGAAAGAAATTTGTTCTAAGAGCTTGATCACAGGCTGTGGAAACAGGACAGCAAAACTCTGTTTGGTATAACATATAATATAGGTTTCCTAGTGTGCAACTGCCTAGTAGTTCAGAATATGACTATATAATTATATATTTGTATATACATATGCCAGTGTATATATCATATACAACTATATGTATACTATTATATGTAGTATACACATACATGTATACACTTTTATGCTATTTATGTGGTATAGATACAATTATATACCAATCTTCTTGAGATTGGAGGTTTATTTCCAAAGTTTTGTCTTATTTATTTATTTGAAACAGAGTCTCACTCTGTTGCCCAGGCTGGAGTCCAGTGACATGATCTTGGCTCATTGCAACCTCCATTTTCCCAGGTTCAAGCGATTCTTCTGCCTTAGCCTTCTGAGTAGCTGGGACTATAGGCGCCTGCCACTATGCCTGGCTAACTTTTGTATTTTTCATAGAGATGAGGTTTCACCATGTTGACCAGGCTAGTCTCAAACTCCTGACCTGAAGTGATCTGCGTGCCTCGGCCTCCCAAAGTGCTGGGATTACAGGCATGAGCCACCCGGCCCGGCCCAAGTTTGGCCTTTTAAAGCAGCTAACACCACTCACAGAAAAAAAGAGAGAGTAAGTGATTGGGAAGAGGAGGGTGACTGTTTTAGATTAGTGATAAAGAAAGACCTCCCACTGAAGAAGTAGATGGGCATTTATAGTCATCGGGTTTTATTCTAAGGAAGACAGAACATTTTTAAAAAATAAATGAGAAGTTTTAACGTAACTCCTGAAACTTCAATGGATGCTTAGCCACTAATTATATTTTACTGCTTTTATCTCTAGTATTTTTTCCTATGTATATAAAAGGTAAATAAATATGAATTTTTTAATGCTTTACTCTTTTAATGATTATACTGTACAGGAATTTGAATCCTATTTTTATAACTTCTTATTTTGATATGGTTTCAAATGTTTCCTCCAGAAAAGTTGCAAGAATAGTTCAAAGAACTCTCATATACATTTTACCCAATACATTGTGGCTCATTTCATTTGTTTTGTCATTAGACGTGTATTTCTATTTATTCATATTATTTTGTATGAATCATTTGAGAGTGAGTTGAAGACATCAATATGTATTTCCTAAGAATAAGGGCATTCATTCTGTTATGTAACCACAGTACAACTATCAAAATCAGGAAATTTAACATTGCTGCAAGTCACAGTTCACAATCTATATTCAGATTTCATCAGTTGTTGCATCAACGTCCTTTATAGGTTGGTTTTTCTTGGTCTAAGATCAAATCTTGGGATAACACATTGCATTTAATTCTTATATCTTTTTAATCTCCTTTAATTTGGAGCAATTGCTCACCCTTTTGTGTGTGTGTGTGTTTCTTAACCTTGACATTTTTGGGGGCTTTTATTTTAAATTCAGGGAATACGTGTGCTGGTTTATTGCCTGGGTACAGTGCGTGATGCTGAAGTTTGGGGTGTAAATGATCCCGTCACCCAGGTACTAAGCATATTACCCAACAGTTAGTTTTTCAACCATTACCTGCTCCCTCTCACCCCCTCTAGTACTCCCCAGTGTCCATTATTCGCATCTTTATATCCAGGATTACCCAGTATTTAGCACCCACTTTTAAGTGAGAACATGCAGTATTTGGTTTTCTGTTCCTGCATAAATTCCTTTAGGATAATGGCCTCCAGTTGCATCCATGATGCTACAAAGGACATGATTTTGTTCTTTTTTATGGCTGGGTAGTTTTCCATGGTATATATGTAGCACATTTTCTTTATCCAATCCACCACTGATGGGCACCTACGTTGATTCCATGTCTTTGCTACTGTAAATAGCACTGCAATGAACATACGAGTGCACGTGTCTGTCTGGTAGAATGATTTGTTATCTTTTGGATATATACCCAATAATGGGATTGCTGGGTCAAATGGTAGTTCTGTTTTCAGTTAGCTGAGAAAACTCCAAACTGCTTTCCACAGTGGCTGAACTAATTTTGTAAAGTGTTCCTTTTTCTCCCCAACCTCATCAGCATCTGTTATTTTTTGACTTTGTAATAATAGCCATTCTGACTGGTGTGAGGTGGTATCTCACCCTGGTTTTTATTTGCATTTCTCTGATGATTAGTGATGTTGAACATTTTTTCATATGTTTGTTGGCCACTTGTATGTCTTCTTTTGAGAAGTATCTTTTCATGTCTTTTATCTATGTTGCAATGGGGTTATTTGTTTTTTGCTTGTTCAGTTGTTTAAGTTCTTAATAGATTCTGGATATTAGACTTGTTGGATGCATAATTTGTGAATATTGTCTCCCATTCTGTAGGTTGTATGTTTACTCTGTTGATAGTTTCTTTTGCTGTGCAGAAGCTGGTTAGTTTAATTAGGTCCCACTAGTCAATTTTTGTGTTTGCTGCAATTGCATTTGAGGACATTATCAAAAATTCTTCCCCAAAGCTGGTGTCCAGAATGGTGTTTCCTAGATTTGCTCTTTTTGAGACAGAGTTTCACTCTTGTTGTCCAGGCTGGAGTGCTATGGTACAATCTCGGATCACTGCAACCTCCACCTCCTGGGTTCAAGCAATTCTCCTGCCTCAGCCTCCCAAGTAGTTGGGATTACAGGCACCCACCACCATGCACGGCTAATTTTTTGTATCTTTAGTAGAGATGGGGTTTCACCATGTTGACTAGGCTGGTCTTGAACTTCTGACCTCAGGTGATCCACCAACCTCGGTCTTCCAAAATGCTGGGATTATAGGCATGAGCCACCGTGCCCAGCCTCCTAGATTTTCTTCTAGGATTCTTATAGTTTGAGGTCTTACATTTAAAGCTTTAATCTGTCTTGAGTTAATTTTTGTGTATGGTGAAAGGTAGGGGTCCAGTTTCATTCTTCTGAATATGGCTCACCAGCTATCTCAGCACCATTTACTGAATAGAGAGTTCTTTCCTTATTGCATATTTTTGTCAATTTTGTTAAAGATCTGATGGTTGTAGGTGTATGGGTTTATCCTGGGGTTATCTATTATGTTCCATTGGTCTATGTGTCTGTTTTTGTACCATACCCCATGCTGTTTTGGGTACTGTAGTCTTATAGTAAGCTTGAGCTAGGGTAATATGATGATTCTGGCTTTGTTCTTTTTGCTTAAGATTGCTTTGGCTATTTGAGCTCTTTTTTGGTTCCATATGAATTTCAAAATAGTCTTTTTCAATTCTGTGAAAAATGACATTGGTTATTTAATAGAAATAGTGTTGAATCTGTAGATTGCTTTGGGCAGTATGGCCATTTTAATGATACTGATTCCTTTTTTTGTTTATTTGTTTTGAGATGGAGTCTCACTCTGTTGCCCAGGCTGGAGTGCAGCAGTGCCATCTCGGCTCACTGTGAGCTCCGCCTCCTGGGTTCATGCCATTCTCCTCCCTCAGCCTCCTGAATAGCTGGGACTACAGGCGCCTGCCACCATGCCCGGCTAATTTTTGTATTGTTAGTAGAGACGGGGTTTCACCGCGTTAGCCAGGGTAGTGTCGATCTCCTGACCTCGTGATCCACCTGCCTTGGCCTCCCAAAGTGCTGGCATTACAGACGTGAGCCACAACACCCAACCTATGATACTGATTCTTCCAATCCATGAGCATGGACTGTTTTTCCATCTATTTTTGTCATCTAAGATTTCTTTTAGCAGTGTTCTGTAGTTTTTCTTGTTAGATGTATTCCTAAGTATGTTTTTGTGTGTGGCTATTGTAAATGAGATCATATTCTTGATTTGGCTCTCAATTTCAGTGCCACCAATTTTTGTACATTGATTTTGTATTCTGAAACCTTGCCAAAATTGTTCTATCAGTTCTAATAGACTTTTGGTTTCTAAGTATAGAATTATGTCTTCACTGAAGAGAGATGATTTTAATTCTTCTTTTCCTATTTAAATGCCTTTTGGCTGGGCGTGGTGGCTCATGCCTATAATCCCAGCACTTTGGGAGGCCAAGGTGGGCAGGTCACCTGAGGTCAGAAGTTCAAGACTAGCCTGGCAAACATGGTGAAACCCCATTTCTACTAAAAATACAAAAAAATTAGCCAGGCATAGTGGCAGGCATCTGTAATCCCAGCTACTTGGGAAACTGAGGCAGGAGAATCGCTTGAATCCAGGAGGCAGAGGTTGCAGTGAGCAACATGGCACCATTGCACTCCAGTTTGGGCAACAAGAGCAAAACTCTGTCTCAAAAAAAAAAAATTCTTTTGTTTTTTTCTCTTGCCTGATTCCTCTGGCTAGCACTTCCAGTACTATGTTGAACAGGAATGGTGAGAGTGGGCATCCTTGTCTTGTTCTAGTTCTCAAGGGGAATGTTTTCAGCTTTTGCCCA
This sequence comes from Piliocolobus tephrosceles, assembly GCF_002776525.5. Taxonomy (NCBI): domain Eukaryota; kingdom Metazoa; phylum Chordata; class Mammalia; order Primates; family Cercopithecidae; genus Piliocolobus; species Piliocolobus tephrosceles. Next base: position 34,006,670 of record NC_045447.1, on the reverse strand, counting down.
TTCAATATGATATTGGCTGTGGGTTTGTCATGGATGGCTTATTATTTTGAAGTATGTTCCTTTGATGCCTATTTTCTTGAGGGTTTTTATCATGAAGGATTTTATTGAAAGCTTTTCTGCATCTATTGAGATGATCATATTGTTATGTTTTTACACTTGATATTAGCCAAAAGGCCAAGAAGTGATACAGTTTTTGTTTTTAACCCTGTTTATGTGGTGAATCACATTTATTGATTTGCATATGTTGAACCAACCTTGTAACTCAGGGATGAATTATGGTGAATTAACTTTTTGATATGCTGGTGAATTTGGTTTGCTAGTATTTTGTTAACGATGTTTGCATCTATGATCATCAGGGATTTTGGCCTTTAGTTTTTTTTTTTTTTTTTTTTTTTTTTTTGCTGTGTCTTTGCCAGGTTTTGGTATCGGGGTGAAGTTGGCTTTGTAGAATGAGTTAAGGAGGAGTCCCTATGCCTTGACTTTTTGGAATAGTTTCAGTAGAATTGGTACTAGTTTTTCTTTTTTTCTTTTTTCTTTTTCTTTTTTTTGAGACAGAGTCTCACTCTGTCACCAGGCTTAAGTGCAGTGGCACGATCTTGGCTTACTGCAACCTCCATCTCCCGGGTTCAAGTGATTCTCCTGCCTCAGACTCCCGAGTAACTGGGAATACAGGTGCCCCACCACCACGCCCAGCTAACTTTTTTGTATTTTTACTAGAGACAGTGTTTCACTATGTTGGCCAGGATGGTCTCGATCTCCTGACCTCATAATCCTCCCACCTCGGCCTCCCAAAGTGTTGGGATTACAGGGGTGAGCCACCATGCCCAGCCTGGTACTAGCTTTTCTTTGTATGTCTAGTAGAATTTGGCTGTGAATGCATCCGGTCTGAGGCTTTTTTGTATTTCTGTAGGATCAGTTGTAATGTCACCTTTGTCGTTTCTAATTTTGCTTATTGGATCTTTTCTCTCTTTTTTGTTAACCTAGTTAGCAGTCTATTGAACTTGTTTATTATGAACTCTTATGAACACCTCTATGTACACAAAGTAGAAAATCTAGAGGAAATAAATTCCTGGAAACATATAACATCCCATGATTGAATCAGAAAGAAATGGAAACATTGAATAGACCAATAACAAGTTCCGAAATTGAATCAGTAACAAAAAGCCTCCCCTGTAGCTGGAATTACAGACACCCGCCACCATGCCCAGCTAATTTTTTGTATTTTTAGTAGAGTTGGTATTTCACTATGTTGGCCAGGCTAGTCTCAAATTCCTGACCTCATGATCCACTTGCCTCAGCCTCCCAAAGTGCTGGGATTACAGGCATGAACCACCGTGCCTGGTCTTGTTTTTATTTCTTTCAAAAAAATTTTTTTTTAAATTTTTCCTGTGATTTTGTTGTTTACCCAAAAGTTATTCTGGAACAAATTGTTTAATTTACATGTAATCATGTGGTTTTGAGAGATCTTCTTGGTATTGATTTGTTTTTATTCCACTGTGGTCTGAGAATGCGCTTGGTATAATTTCACTTCTGAGTTTATTGAGACTTGCTTTATGGCTAAGCATGTAGTCAATCCTGGAGTATGTTCCATGTCCAGATAAGAATGTGTATCCTGTGGTTGATGGGTAGAGTATTCTATAGGTGTCTATTAGGTCCAAGTGACCAAGTGTTGAGTTTAAGCGCAAAATTTATTTGTTAGTTTTCTGTCTTGATGATCTGTTTAATGCTGTCGGTAGGGTGTTGAAGATCCTCACTATTATTGTGTGGCTAAGTCTTTTTGTAGGTCTGAAAATACTTATTTTGTGAATCTGGAGGCTCCAATGTTGGGTGCATATACATTGAGGATACTCTTCTTGTTGAAGCCTTGACATTTTTGAAGAGTATAAGTCAGTTATTTTGTACAATGTCCCTTGATTGGAATTTGTCTGATTAGATTTAGATTTTGTCTTTTTGGTAGGAATCTCACCAAAGTAATGCTGTATGCTTATCAGTACATACCATCAGGAGAAAAATAATATTTGTTTTTTAACATTGATCACTTGGTTAAAATGGAGTCTGTCACTTTTCTCCATTCTAATATTACTATTTTTCCCTTTAAAATTAATGTGTGATATATGAGGAGATACTTTGAGACTCTGTAAATAACTATTCCTCATTAAATCTCCATCTGCTAGTTTAGCAACCATTAATTATTTTCTATCTCCATCATTCCATCTATATTTGTCAGTTGGCATCCTACTGAAAGAGTTCTCCTCCTTTCTCATTTTTTATTTATTTACTCATGAATTCATTTATTGGTATCAGTATGGTCTCATAGGTTTTAATTTTATTTAATGTGTTATCATCCATTACTATTATTATTTATTTTGATGCACAAATTATTCCATCTTGGCCAGTGGTCTTTGAGTTGTCTCCTATGTCGGTTTGATATGTTCCCTTTGTTCTTTAGGAAATGCCTTACTTTCTGGTGTAAGATGATCTATGTCCTTGTGCTTCCCTGACCTAGCCCTGGAATCAGCTATTTCTCTAACAAGCCTTGGTTTTTTTAATTGAACAACGGTATTTAGAAACCAAGTTCTGGGTGGCAGGTGTGCTCATTGTTACTACTTAGTTATTTCTACTTAGTTATAACTACTTAGTTATTTCTTTTAGGTTCTTCTAACTGACAGAGCTAGGAAATCTCTCTCTGTATATATATTTATGCTATTTCATATTCATCTCTCTACACATCATATAATATGTTATATATGTATAAAAGCCATGAATTCAAATGATACCTCCAGTTCCCATCCAACACTTTGGATTGCACTCTAGACTTCCACTATTCACACATGTAACTCTCTTCTTTAATAGTGAAAAAATTGGTTCCCGTTATCCTCGGTTTATCTACTCGTTGTTTAAGCCTAGGATACACGGTAGTTTCAGAATTGCTAACTCACCTCTACAAAAAGCAAATATCTTGACTAAAGCTCAATATTTGTTTATAGTTCATTTACATATACATGTAGTATGTGGCATATAGGCAGTAAAATGAATAAATCTTACATGTACAATGTGATGAATCTGATATCCTCCTATATCCTATTTTTGACTCAATATGAGCAATTTCTCATGTCATAAAAATATAAATTTTTTAGCTGGTTATTATTCCATAGTATGGATGTATCTTAATTGATTTTGTCACTTCTTAAAATTAAATAATGTTTTTCATGTTTTCTATTGAAAACAGTCCTGTAATGAATATCTTAATAACACTTCTTTAAAAAGAATATAATATCACTATGTAAGCTATAGTCCTGCCGCTGTTCCTTTACTAAAAGAGATATTATGTTGAATGAATTAATAAAACTTCAAAGATTTTAAGATATTCCCAATGTTATTCCTACAACTAAATTGGTTCTGGCCCAGTGTGTTAATTTCCTAGGACCACTATAATGTATTATAACAAACTTGGTGGCTTAAAACACTAGAAATTTACTCTCACAGTTCAAGAGCGCAGAAGTCCAAAACCAAGGTGTTCACAAGGTTGATTCCTTATGGAGACTTAGGGAAGAACTGTTCCTTGTCTCTCTTTTAACGTCACTCCAATCTCTTACTCCATCATCACATGGCTTTCTTCTCTGTGTGTCTTCACTTATAAGGACACCAAGTCATTGGATTCAAGTCTCACCCTAATCCCATATGACCTCATCTTAACTAATTACATCTGTGAAGATGTAGCATGCTGGGGTTCTTCATAATGTGTTAAGATATGCTGTTATTAAATATTATTAAATATCTGGCTCCTTTTGCAACTCTATAGTCCCTTATCTGAATTCTTGGGACCAAATTATTGAAAATTTAAATTTACATTTTAGAAATAAAGTATCAGGTATATACTATACATTACATAACACCCCAGTAAGATCTGGAACAACACCCCACAATCAAGCACATTACTATTTCTGCAGTGAAGAGTATGCACATTCATACCAAGTAAGATGAATAAAGACAGTACATAATTTCATATTATTTCCAGTTTTTAAAAATTTGGCAGCAAGATTACACAAATAAAAATAAAAAGTTTTCAATTTTCAAAGATTTGGGGATTTCAGAATTGCAGATTCTGTGGTCCTGAATTTGAGCTTATTTTCAGGTGCCAATTTTAAGCCCAAGTCAAAAGGCCACTTATTGTGGTAGTCTAAGGCAAATAGTCAAGGTACATCAACTTACAAGTACATAAGTGGTCATATTATTATTCATACCTGATATCCACCAGTTCCAAAGTTATTTCTACTCATGAAAGTTTTGCAATACATTGCAAAGCTCTCTATTCCTCAGATACTTTTGGAAACTCTCAGAATGTGTAAGGTCCTATGTGTATCCACAGAGCTATCCTCGACACTTGCTAGTATAGCTACTGAGCCAGGTATCTCAGCTGAGAATCAGCACGCAGAGGCCTTCCTCTGAGATGATCGTCTGCTGTCCTGAACTGAGGCTGTTCTATGTCCCTGGAATCACTGTTGTCTCCCCTGAGTCCTCAGTGCCAGTCCCTGGCAATATACCCCAAAGTACCCCAATGAGAAGGAAAATGTGGCCCCTTCCTGTGATAAGCTTAGTTAGAGGTTGTCCTACATATGGTTACCAAAGTGTTAGAGAGTTTACTGAAAGAATTCTTCCAGTTTGCTCATGTAACCCTTTTTCTCCATGGGTTATACTCATGGATCAGGGTAGATTGTTTACTGTGTTAGTTTCCTATTGTTGCTGTACCAAATAACCACAAATTCAGTGGCTTAAAAAAAAATACTAGGCTGGGCACGGTGGCTCAGGCCTATAATCCCAGCATGTTGGGAGGCCGAGGTGGGCAGATCACCTGAGGTCAGGAGTTCGAGACCAGCCTGACCAACATGGAGAAACCCCATCTCTACTAAAAATACAAAACTAGTCAGGCATGGCGGTGCATGCCTGTAATTCCAGCTATTCAGGAGGCTGAGGCAGGAGAATCGCTTGAACCCGGGAGGCGGAGGTTGTGATGAGCCGAGATCGCGCCTCTGCACTCCAGCCTGGGCAACAAGAGTGAAACTCCATCTCAAAAAGAAAACAAACAAAACAAACCACAAACATTATCTTAGAGTTTTGGAGGTCAGAAGTTTGAAATGGATTTCAGAGCTAAAATCAAGGAGTTGAAAGGGCTTTCCTTTCTAGAGGCCCTGAGAGACTATCTGTTTCTTTACCTTTTCTACCTTCTGGAAGCTGCCCTTATTCCTTGGCTCATGGCTCCTTCCTCCATCTTCAAAGCACATCACTCCAACTTCTGTTTCTATTATCACATCTCTACTCTCTAAGGACCCTTGTGATTTCTTTAGGCTCCCCTTGGATAATTCAGGATAATCTTCCCATGTCAATGTTCTTAATTTAGTTACATCTGCAAAGTCCCTTTTTCCATGTAAGGTAACATATTTGCAGGTGCTGGGGATTGACATGTGGACATTTTTGGAGGGTCATTATTCTGCCTACCACATGTTTAACTTAAAACCAGCCCTCATGCTCTATGCCAGTTCACTTTGCCACCCATGAAATAAACTCTCCCTCTGTGATCCATCGTGCACCCTGCAGTCTCACCTTTAGCCAGTCCACCTGTCTACTCCTCCTCATCCCCAATTTACCAGAAATATTTTGTTGAACGTAGAAAGGAAAACGACATGATTTCCTAGTCAAATATTTCCCTTGATTCAGATAATGTTCTCAGACGGAATGGATAAGAATCCTCAACTCTCTCAAACAAGGCAGAATAACAATTTTATTTGTCAAACAATTTTAAATTTACAATTGACCCTCACAAAAACCTAATCAATATGAAGAAGGGGAAATGAGAGGTTGCTGTTCAATGGATGTTTTATTTCCAATGAAGTTAAGGAAACTGAGGCTCTGAAACATTAAATCCCTTGATCAAGGTTATGTTGTTAGCAATCCATTTTATCAGATGATAAAAAAAAAAAGCCAAAGAAAGGGCCAGGCACAGTGGCTCACATCTGTAATGCCAGCACTTTGACAGGCTGAGGAGGGCAGATCACTTGAGGTCAGGAGTTTGAGACCAGCTTGGCAACATAGTGAAACCCTGTCTCTACTAAAAATACAAAAATTAGCCAAGTGTGGTGGCACGCACCTATAATCTCAGCTACTAGGGAAGCTGAGGCAGGAGAATCACTTGGACCCAGGAGGCAGAGGTTGCAGTGAGCCAAGATTGTGCCACTGCGCTCCAGCCTGGGCAACAGAGCAAGACTCTGTGTCAAAAAAAAAAAAAAAAAAAAGCGAAAGGAAAAAAGAACTCGCCCAAAAAGTGTCAAATTATGAAATTATAAAATATCTAAATTATATACTATCTTATAAATTATCAAATATGCATATGAATGTATGTGCTTATATTTGTATTATACATGTAACACAAGACAATCTTAAGATAATTGAGAAACTAGAGAAACATGACCTCAGGGCCCTCTTGCTGTCCCCAATTTGTCCTTCCTCCACCCACTTCACCAACCCTTTCTAGCCCTAGCACCTTGCCCTTATCTTGCCCTTTGGCCACAGTGAATCATTCTAGAAGAACTCTGTGAAATAATGATATTATCTGAGTCATATATGTAATTTTAATTTTTTCAGTTTTACTTTTCAAAGAATGAAAAGAGACAGATACAATTTATTTTAATAATATATTTTATTTAACCCAATGTATCCAAAATATTATCAATTTGACATGTAGTCAGTATTAAAAATTGTTAATGAAATATTTCCATTCTCTTCTTATTCTAAGTCTTTATTCAAAACCCAGTGTGTATTTTACGTTTATAGCACATGCCAGTTTGAACTAGCTGCATTTCTTTTTTTTCCTTTTTTTTTTGAGACAGAGTCTTGTCCTAGGCTGAAGTGCAATGGCACGATCTCTGCTCACTACAACCTCCACCTCCCAGGCTCAAGTGATTCTCCTGCCTCAGCCTCCTGAGTAGCTGGGACTACAGGCATATGCATTTCAAATACTCAGCAGCCACATGTGACCAACAACTAACCATATTTGTGATTGTAATTCAAGGACCCAAAATATTCCAACTGTACCTTTTCCCTGTTTTAATCTGACTTCTACCGTTATCTTCCCAGTGAAACTCTGGTTCTCTTTTGTCCTAAGACGTCTATTAGTGGCTCTAACAAAAGTGTTTATTTATTCAATGAATATGTGAGTGTTAATAATCTTCTCTTTGGATAAAAAAAAAAGTGTAGTCTTCTAAAAGTAGAACTACCAGGCCAGGCATGGTGGTTCATGCCTGTAATCCCAGCACTTTGGGAGGCTGAGGCGGGTGAATCACATGAGGTCAGGAGTTTGAGACCAGCCTGGCCAACATCGTAGAAACCCCCCCTCTATTAAATACAAAAAATTAGCCTGGCATGGTGGACCATGCCTGTAATCCTAGCTACTTGGGAAGCTGAGGCAAGAGAATCACTTGAACCTGGGAGGTGGAGGTTGTAGTGAGCCCAGATTGCACCATTGCACTGTAGCCTGGGCAACAAGAGCAAGACTGTCTCAAAAAAAAAAAAAAAAAAAAAGCCAGGCACAGTGGCTCACACTTGTAATCCCAGCACTTTGGGAGGCCAAGATGGGCAAATCACAAGGTCAGGAGTTCGAGACCAGCCTGACCAACATGGTGAAACCCTATTTCTACTAAAAATACAAAAATTAGCTGGGCGTGGTGGTGGGTGCCTGTAATCCCAGCTACTTGGAGGCTGAAGCAGCAGAATCGCTGGAACTCGGGAGGCAGAAGTTGCAGCGAGCTGAGATTGTGCCACTGCACTCCAGCCTGAGCGACAGAGCAAGATCCCTTCTCAAAAAAAAAAAAAAAAAAATAGAACTACCATTCAACCCAGCGATCCCATTACTGGGTAGATACCCCAAAGGAAAATCAATCATTCCACCACAAAAACACATGCACCCGTATGTTCATCGCAGCACTATTTACAATAGTAAAGACATGGAATCAACCTAGGAACTCATCCATAGTGATCTAGATAAAGGAAATGTGGTACATATACACCATGGAATACTACACAGACACAAAAAAGAACAAAATCATGTCCTTTGCAGCAATATGGATGCAGCTGGAGGCCATTATCCTAAGCAAACTAACATCGAAATATAAAACCAAATACCACATATTCTCTTATAAGTGGGAGCTAAACACTGGGTACCCATGGACATGCTGATGGAAACAACACACTAGAGGATACAAGAAGGAGGAGGTAGTGAAGGGAGCAAGAATTGAAAAACTACCTATTGGATACTATGCTCAGTACTTGGATGACGGGTTCAATGATACTCCAAACCTCAGCATCACACAAGATACCTTTGTAACAAACCTGCATATGTGTCCCCTGAATCTAAAATAAAAGTTGAAAAAAAAATGGGTGTTCTTGTCCATTTAGTTTCTCTCTCTCTCGGCTGGGGTAGTTCCCTGAATTTTGAGATGCGGAATCTATAGAATGAGTAGAGATACAAGAAGCAAGGGAAGAACTTAACAAGATATCCAGTTTTATAAGAGATCAAGTTTTTCACAAGAGCTGGGCTGCAGTAGAAAAGGAGACAGAAGAAAATGGACTGTGAGGACATTATGCTAAGTGTAATCAGTCAGTCACAGAAGGACAAATACTGCATGGTTCCACTTATACTAAAGCAGCCAAACTCATAGAAGCAAAAACAGACAATAGAATGGTGGTTGCCAGAGACTGGGGGAGAGGGAAAGTGGGGAGTTGGTCTTCAATGGGTAGCAGTTTCAATGACACAAGATGAAAAGGTTCTAGAGAGCTGCTGTACAACACCGCACCTGTGGTTAACAATAACGTGCTATACACTTAAAAACTGAAGAGGGTAGATCTCATATTACAAGGGTTTTTTTTGTTTGTTTGTTTGTTTTTATTCGTATTTTAAAAAGGAAGTAGTAGAAGAAAATGGGGCCAGGGCCGAAGGCGGAGGATGGGAGTTTGGCACACGAGAGACTCCAGAGCAGATTCAAGATATAAGAGAATTGGAGAGTGGAGGAAGGAGTTTTTGAGAAGTGCGGTTCTGCGCTGGGAATTGGATCCCCTTCAATAATTTATAAGAGACATGAATAAAAAATAGAATCCATTTTTAATAACTTTGGGGGGAATTTCTTGTTTCTTCTTTAAACGTGACTGTGGAGAGAATGAACTGCCTGAACATCAAGGATTTGTTAGGGTTGCATATATTATGTCCTGTCTACAATTAGAATGATAAAGTCTTGGGGAGAATGCAGGCTCTAAGTCAAGTTGTATAGCCTCTGCCTCTTACTAGCTCTGTGATGTTGGGCAAGTACTTGGGACTTTCTTCGGCTGACATGGAGGTCATGATACCTACTGCATAAGTCTGTTTGGAGTACTCAATATGAATGAGATGACGTAAATGATAGCACCTATAGAGAGTCTGACAAATAGTAGCTATACAATAACTGTGATTGCTTTTAGAATGAACCCAGACCAGGGAACCTGTTATGGTCGCAAGGTCTCAAATTTCAGAGATCATTCTAATTCTTAAGGAAAAGGACTATATTAACTGCTTTTCAAAGAAATGGAGGCAAGAGATGGCTCAAATGCTCTAAATTCTGCAATCTCACCATGCAGTACAAACCCCTAAAGCTTTGTAAGTTTAAAAGTTCCTCTGTGCAAATTTAAATTCCAATGAGTTACTATTTATTCACCCATCAGATTGGCAAAGATGGAAAAACTAATAACACGTGATAACCAAAAGTGTGGAAAAATATGCACCTTCACACATTGCTGAAGGCAGCACAAAACAGCATAACCTCTGTGTAAGGTAATTTGACAAGATCTATCAAAATTTTAAATGTACATTTTACCAGCAAGTTTATTTCTAGCAATTTAGCTTACAGATATTCTCCCACAAAATGATATATGTATGAGGGTAATATTTGCAACATTGTTTATAACACCAAAAGCTTACAAACAACATATATGTCAATCTAAATGAAACTGGTCTAATAATATATATATATTTTTTTTTATTTTATTTTTTGAGACACAGTCTCACTCTGTTGCCCAGGCTGGAATGCAGTAGCTCAGTCTCTGTTCACTGCAACCTCCACCTCTTGGGTCCAAGTGATTCTAGTGCCTCAGCCTCCTGAGTAGCTGGGACTACAGGTGAGTGCCACCACACCCAGCTAATTTTTGCGTTTTTAGTAGACATGGGGTTTTGCCATGTCGACCAGGCTGGTCTTGAACCCCTAACCTCAAGTGATCTGCCCGCCTCAGCCTCCCAAAGTGCTGGGATTATAAACATGAGCCACTGCACTTGGCCCCAGACATATTTCAACAATGGAAGCTATGCAGCATTTAACAAAAATAAAACAGCTCTGGGCCAGGCGCAGTTGCTCACGCCTGTAATCCCAGCACTTTGGGAGGCTGAGGCAGGCGGATTACCTGAGGTCAGGAGTTCAAGACTGGTTTGGCTAACATGGTGAAACCCTGTCTCTATTTAAAAATACAAAAATTAGCTGGATATGGTGGCACATGCTTGTAATCCCAGCTACTCCGGAGGCTGAGGCAGGAGAATCACTTGAACCCGAGAGGCAGAGATTGCAGTGAGCCAAGATTGTACCACTGCACTCTAGCCTGGTGACAGAGCGGAATTCTGTCTCAAAAAAAAAAAAAAAAAAAAATATACTGCAGGCCAGGCACAGTGGCTCACACCTGTAATCCTAGCACTTTGGGAAGCAGAGGCAGGCGGATCACCTGAGGTCAGGAGTTTGAGACTAGCCTGGTCAAAATGGTGAAAACCCATCTCTACTAAAATTACAAAAATTAGTCAGGCATGGTGGCAGGTGCCTATAATCCCAGCTACTTGAGAGGCTGAGGCAGGAGAATCGCTTCAACCCAGAAGGCAGAGGCTACACGAGATTGCACCACTGCACTCCAGCCTGGATGACGAGAGCAGACCTCTGTCTCAAAACAAAAACGAAACAAATAAAAACAAACAAACAAACAAACACAAAAAACATACTGCAGAGGGAGGGAGGGAGTATTAAAGAGAAACCTGCAGCTTCTACAACTCGAACCAGGAGCTCAATGTCCTTGAATTGACATGGTCCGAAGTGACATCTCTCAGCTCTGCTTCTCTCTGCAGTTGGCCTCTTCTACAACCAGCTTCTCCACAATGACTTCAAGCAGCTAGCACTTACATCATCCACACAGCTTGCACCTCAGAGAAAGTTATCTTTCCTGATAGCTCCTGGAGAAAGGTCCAGTTTGGGCAATGTGCCTACCCCTGAACCAATCACTGTGGCCAAGGAGATGGAATAGTCTGACTGGCCAGGCTTGAGGCTGAGGTGAGCTAAGCCCCACCCAAATAGTGGAATGGGGGAACCAGAAAGTTATGTGCCATTAATATTCAGCCTGGGGACAGGTACGGTGGCTTACACTTGTAATCTCAGCACTTTAGGAGGCCGAGGCGGGCAGATCATTTGAGGTCAGGAGTTCAAGACCAGCCTGGCCAACATGGTGAAACCCTGTCTCTACTTAAAAAA
>NC_045447.1:33988279-33994991 GCF_002776525.5 Piliocolobus tephrosceles | reverse complement strand
AAAAAAAAAAAAAAAATTCAGCCTGGGCAAGGAAGAGGAGGGATAGTAGCTTTGATAAGAAGAAACCATCCAGGCTGAGTTATAGGGGCTAAGCATTAAAACGGAGTTACCCAGGGTTTAAAAACGGGTCTCAGAGCTGGATGAAAAGATCTCTGTGGTTCCATGGAAACTTTTAACGCCACACTCTTTCAATTCAGGAGACAGCCTTCCTGGGCAGCTACAGTGGGGCCCAGTGCAATGCTGTGAGCTACAATAGGCAGCCACAGGGATGCACCAAGCAGTCTTTCTCAAAATTAACTAATGCAATCTCCTCTTTTGCTTCAGACGTTGAGTCCTAACCACTATTTGTCATCACCTACACCGTTAGTTTCTCAAAAGTTTTCCCTGTTTAACATATCTGAAGGAAATAATACACCTTTGTATATCAAGTGGCCCTTATTATATCAGTGATTTGGGAGGCAGAGGATGCTGGGATTTTCAGAGGGAAAAGTCATTCCCTGGCAAAGAATGTTAGGATGCTGTGGAGAAAGAAGGGAGGATTAACATTTTTTAAAAGTCGCCTGGGTGATTCTGCTCTACCTAGGTAGAAAGGCATTCCTCCCTCTCTCCTATGCTACAGGGGAGAATCAATATTGTTCCAAATACCTAATTTTAACCCTATAGGTCATCCAGTATGACACCACCCACCTACTTATGGTAATTGCTAGCAAAGCAGCCACTTGTAACACAATCTAAATCTTGGGAATGGCCGGGTGCGGTGGCTCACATCTGTAATCCCAGCACTTCAGGAGCCCAGGGCAGGCGGATCACCTAAGGTCAGGAGTTGGAGATCAGCCTGGCCAACATGGTAAAATCTCGTCTCAACTAAAAATACAAAAATCAGCCAGGTGTGCTGGCAGGTGCCTGTAATCCCAGCTACTTGGGAGGCTGAGGCAGGAGAATTTCTGCAAATTTAGAAATATAATAATTAACTTGTAGAATACAGAAAAATTATTAGGTGGCAATATTAAGTGGAAAAACAAATGGATGATATAATATCAGTTATATAAAATATGTATTAAAAAGGACTTTAAAACATATTAAAATGTTATCAACAGCTGTCCTTGGATGGTGAGTTACTTTCTTCTTTCTACTTTTCTATATTCTGTAAACTGTCTATATGAAGCATGACTGATTTTTTAATGTTAGTAAAAATAAAACAAATTGATTGTTTAAGAGTTATCTTCATCTACGTTAAGACATTATAGTGGATATCCCTGGGTAAGTGGAACTGTGGAGTCTGTTGTGCTTTGTAGTTTCATGTTTTCCAGTAATAAATATTCATTATTTTTGAGAAAAAGGAAAAAAAAATAATAAAAGAAACATTTTAAAAAGAAATGTCACTTTGGACCATGTCAATTCAATAATTCATTCAAAGCATTTAGGGTTGCCTTCTCTACCCCTTTGCCACCCAACTCTTTGTAACTTAAAATAAAAGGCCATTATCCATTTTGCCTCACAGAAAGCCATTCCTTGCAGGATTGTAAACCACAAACAACAGGAAGCCACACTCACTGAGCTGTGCATTTGCAAAATGCATGAAGTCAGGAGTTAGCGTGAGCAACGTTCCTTTAAGAGGAACAATGCACATAACCCCCTCCCGCAGAAATGTTTTACCAGTGCCTCATAAATGTGGGCTAAAGTAACTGAGGACAAAAGAAATCTTCAGGTCCTTTGAAAGAACATTCAGCTTTCAGAAGCCAACAGAGAGGGTTCAAAAAGTTCCAAAAATAAGAATCTTCCATAAGATATCCTCATTCCCAGCCAGTGAGGTGCATTTTCTGTGGCAGAGGAAAGACAGCAGATTCTGGAGTCACAGTCCTGTCATTTATCCCACCAAGAAACAGGTAGATCTTCGACTTCCATCCTTCCTCAGTAGAATCTTAGCCCAAGACCCTGTCATCTCTCACTTGGATTGTTGACATGCCCACCTTGCTTTTCTCAGCACTTCCCACTCTCATCTTTCTAACCTTTCTCTTTACAGAAAAGCCAAAGTGATTATTTTAAAAAATAAATCAGAGGATTTTGCCTCCTGTGTGAAACCCTTGAAGACTGTCCCGTTCCATCACAAATAAAATGTATATTCCTCTTCATAGTTAGGAATATACATATACATAGTTAGGAAATCTGATAGGACTAGAGCTGCCTTCTCTCCACTCTCATCCTGGGCCTCTGTGACCTCACCAGTGTTCCTGCAGCTATATTGGAGTATTTTCGGTTCCTGGGGTACGTTGAGCTTCTTCCCACTTCTGAGCCTTTAAACCAGCTGTGTGCTCTACTTGGAAGAACTCTGCCTTCTCCTTTTATAGTTTCAGCTAAATTTCAACTCCCTTGAAAGGCCTATCTGAATACCCAATCTAAGTAGCTCTCCTCCTCCCAACCCTGCCCCCAATATTCTCTACGATTGCACCCAATCGTTTCCTATACAGCACCTGTCACAACTTAAAACTGTGGGCTTCTACCTTTGTTTACTTGCTTATTGTCTGCCATCCGGAGTGTAAGACTCATATCTGGTTTATTCATCATTGTATTACTTTCAGTGCGACTCCAGAATAATGTCTGGCACTTAGTATCTGTTAAAAAAAATGTTGAATGAATGAACTAATTCAACCGCTTATTTCTAACGTGTCCTTGCATAGGTTTCTTGACCTCTCTAGGATTCCGTTTCTTCATCTATGCAATGAGAATACTAGTTCCCAATCCATAGATAAATGTTTATAAAAGGTCAAGCACGGTAGCAGGCACAGAGAAAGCTCTCCTGAAACTAACTTTTGTTATGAAGGCTATTATGGGCCGGACAGTTAATAGAGAAATCCCATTTTCATCTTGGAAACTGATATATGAGCTACTGGTGTTGTAAAAAGCACATAATGGGTCCTTGACAAATGTCTGATCAATGAATCAATTACCAGCTAAAAATTTTAAAATTCTAATCTATAAAAAGTTTACCATATGCACTGTTTATAACTTTTAAAATTGAATACAATTTAAATGTCCATCAGTAGGAGAATAGGGAAATAAGTCTGGTACATACATACAATACAATTATGTCTCAACATAGATTGGGGTATAAAAATTATTAGTTTATGGCCAGGCACAGTGGCTCACGCCTGTAATCCCGGCACTTTGGGAGGCAGTGGCAGGCAGATCACCTGAAGTCGGGAGTTTAAGACGAGCCTGACCAACATGGAGAAACCCCATCGCTACTAAAATACAAAATTAGCTGGGCGTGGTAGCACATGCCTGTAACCCCAGCCACCCGAGTAGCTGGGATTACAGAATAGCTTGAACACAAGAGGCGGAGGTTGCAGTGAGCCGAGATTGTGCCATTGCACTCTAGCCTGGGCAACAAGAGCGAAACTCTGTCTCAAAAAAAAAAAAAAAAAAAAAAAAAAAAATATTAGTTTGTGACATATAAAGATGAAATCACCAAGGCATAAGGAAAAGAGAAACCTTGGCAATAAACAGGTGAATTTATTTTTTTTAAAAAAATACAATCCCATCTGTCCAGATTGGCTGTGAACTACCTTTAAATTCACAAAGGGAGCTTGGGGTAAAATTAGCATTATTTTAAGAGTCGAGATCTGGCTTTTCTCATCCTGGCTTTGGCATCAAGTAGCTACTAGATCTTGGGTAGGTCCCTGTCTCTCTCTCTGGGGCCTCATCTTCTAAAATGAAAGGCTTGGACCAGATGATTGCTAAAGTTCTGCCAATTTCTTAGAGTTTATCACTTCTTCTACTATTCACAGCCCTCATGGTTAATTAACCATCATTTCCTAATTAACAATTGTGGTGGTTTATCTGTATTGCTTAGTCTCATGAAATAATCAGCAATACTCTATTTGGTGGTAGAAGAACTCAACTGGGGTCTATACATGCTGCAAATAAAGTATTACTATAACATTCGGATTCTTTTATTTTTTAGACAAAGTCTCACTCTGTCACCCAGTGTCACCCAGGCTGGACTGCAGTGGCATGATCTCAGCTCACTGCAACCTCCATCTCCCAGGGTCAAGTGATCCTCCTGCCTCTGCCTCCTGAGTAGCTGGGACTACACACACGTACCACCACGCCCGACTGATTTCTGTATTTTTAGTAGAGACAGGGTTTCACCATGTTGGCCAGGCTGGTCTCAAACTCCTGACCTCAAGTGATCCACCCACCTTGGCTTCCCAAAGTGCTGGGATTACAGGAGTGAGCCACTGCTTCCAGCCCATCTGATTTTTTATAACCCCAAATTCATGTTTGCAATCTAGAGCATGACCTCAAATAACTGCATATTAGACCTCCAAATTTAAAAATCCTAAATTTTCTAGGTGGCTGCTCTGCAGAGTAGTAATTCACTAAATAATTGTCAATTCTTACCAAGGACTTTATATGACAATCTTATCACCCCCTAATGCAGCTGACAATTCCCAAGAACTCAAACCATGATCTGTAACTTGTAGTAGTATACAATGGTACAAAGAATGCAGCTTTATTTACTGAAATAAAAAAAATTTAGAAAAGAATAACTACAACAGCTCTGGTGACTAAATTTGAATGTAGAGTAGAGAATTACATATGGAATGCTTGGAGGTAAATCTGGAAAGGTCTGTGTGTTGAGGACAGATTATGTCTTTTTTCTGTTTTTGGAGACGGAGTCTCTCTCTCTCACCCAGGCTGGAGTACAGTGGAGTAATCTTGGCTCACTGCAACTACCGCCTCCCAGGTTCAAGTGATTCTCCTGCCTCAGCCTCTCGAGTAGCTGGGACTACAGGCATGCACCACCACGCCCAGCTAATTTTTGTATTTTTAATAGAGATGGGGCTTCACCATGTTGGCCAGGCTGGTCTCAAACTCTTGACCGCAGGCAACCTGCCTCTGCCTCCCAAAGTGCTGGGATTACAGGTGTGAGCCACTACGCCTGGCCCAGATTATGTCTTTAAAATAATTATTCTGTATTTTATTTATTTATTTATTTATTTATTTATTTATTTATTTACAGACAGAGTCTCGTTCTGTTGCCCAGGCTGGATGTGATCTCAGCTCCCTGCAATCTCCACCTCTTGGGTTCAAGGGATTCTTCTGCCTCAGCCTCCCAAGTAGCTGGAATTACACGTGCCTGCTGCCACACCTGACTAATTTTTGTATTTTTAGTAGTGACGGGGTTTCACCATGTAGTCAGGCTGGTCTCAAACTTCTGACAGTGATCCACCTGCCTCAGCCTTTCAAGGTGATAGGATTACAGGCGGGAGCCACCGCACCTGGCTAAAATAATTACTCTGGAAGCTGCGTGTTTCCAGAATAGGAGCAGAGAGGAACTACACCAGAAAATTGCAGTGATCCAAGCCAAAAAAAAAAAAAAAGGTCTGGACTGAAGCATTGGCAGTGGGAATGGAGAGGGAAAAATGTATTTGAGAATCATTTAAGTGACAGAACACAAAAGATTTGTATCTGAGTGTATCACCACTGCCTGTTTGCTGCTTAATATTTAGAGCCATGCCTTAATCATCCCTGTCTCTCCTGTTATGGCACATTATCTAGCAATGATATTAATACATAGTAATGCTAAGTAAATGTTTACTGAATGAATGGTGCAGAGTGAAGGGTGGGAATTGTTGAGGATGGCAAATTTTTTAGCTTGGATACTTGGATGGCTGATTGGACTGAGAGTGAAACATATGAGGACGATAACTTTCAGGTGGAGGGAAAGGACTTGTGTATGGGTTGGGACATGTTGATTTTTTTTTTTGTTTTTTTTTTTTTTTGAGACTGAGTCTTGCTCTGTCACCCATGCTGGAGTGCAATGGTGTGATCTTGGCTCACTGCAACCTCTGCCGCCCGGGTTCAAACAATTCTCATGCCTTGGCCTCCCAAGTAGCTAGGATTACAGGCGCCTGCCACCTGCATTTTTTATTTTTAGTAGAGATGGGGTTTCACCATGTTGGCCAGGCTGGTCTCGAACTCTTAACCTCAAATGATCTGCCTGCCTCAGCCTCCCAAAGTGCTGGGATCACAGGTGTGAGCCACTACACCCAGCCGGGCATGTTGAATTTGAGGTACCAGTGGTACAACCCAGTAGCAGTTGATATCCAGGGCTGGAGCTCTAGAGAAAAGGATGGGCTAGAAAATAGGTTTGGGAATGGTAGAAGAGGGAAATACCCATTGAAACACAGCAGAGAAATCAGGTCTTCCATGCATAGATAGAAATTTGAGCCTCTCTTAATAGATGTTCCAAGCCCTCCTCTTTTTTTAATGCTTGCTTGTGCTATTCCCTCTCCCCTCATCTGAGTACCAGCTCAACTCTTCTTAGAGGCCAGCAGACTCCAATTCCCCGTGCGAATCTCAGAGCAAACATCTCAATTGATTCTACAAAGCTTCTATAACTTCCTCTTCTTGCTCATGATCCAGTTATTATGAAGTCTAGACTTACATCCATCCCTTTCACCATTCCTGTTGATTGTTTTTTTTTTTTTTTTTTTGAGACAGAGTCTCGCTCTGTCACCCAGGCTGGAGTACGGTGGTGCAGTCTCGGCTCACTGCAACCTCTGCCTCCCAAGTTTAAGCGATTCTCCTGCCCCAGCCTCCCGAGTAGCTGGGACTACAGACCTGCACCACCACACCTGGCTAACTTTTTTGTTTTTGTTTGTTTGGGTTTTTTTTTTTTTTTTTTTTTTTTTTTTTTTTTTTT
>NC_045447.1:33960142-33988179 GCF_002776525.5 Piliocolobus tephrosceles | reverse complement strand
TTTTTTTTTTTTTTTTTTTTTTTTTTGAGATGGAGTCTCGCTATGTCACCAGGCTAGAGTGCAGTGATGTGATCTCGGTTTACTGCCACCTCCACCTCCCAGGTTCAAGCGATTCTCCTGCCTCAGCCTCCTGAGTAGCTGGGACTACAGGCACCCGCCACCATGCCCAGCTAATTTTTGTTTTTAGTAGAGACGGGGTTTCACATTGTTGGCCAGGATGGTCTTGATCTCCTGACCTCGTGATCTGCCCTCCTTAGCCTTGCAAAGTGCTGGGATTACAGGTGTGAGCCGCCTGGCCATTTTTTTGCGTTTTTTAGTAGAGATGGGGGTTTTACAATGTTGGTCAGGCTGGTCTCGAACTCCTAATCTCAAATGATCTTCCTGCCTCAGGCTCCCAGAGTGCTGGGATTACAGTCATAAGCCACCGCACCCAGTCTCCTGTTTGTTTTTAACACTCCCACAGTTTTCCAACTGATTAAGGATCTCACAAGAAATGATACAAGAAGAGAACTGGCCGGGCATGGTGACTCAAGCCACTGTGAGTGTTGGGAGGCTGAATCGGTCAGATCACATGAGGCCAGGAATTCGAGATTAGCCTGGCCAACAGGGCGAAACCCTGTCTCTACTAAAAATACAAAAATTAGCCCACCGTGGTGATGCACGTCTGTAGTCCCAGCTACTCAGGAGGCTGAGGCACAAGAATCACTTGAACCCAGGAGGCAGAGGTTGCTGTGAGCTGAGATCATGCCACTGCACTCCAGCCTGGGCCACAGGGTGAGACTCTGTCTGAAAACAAACAAACAAACAAACAATAAAAAAAAAAAACAGAAAGAGAACGGAAAAGTTCTGTTTTGCAAAAGAAAAAATTATAATCAGTCCAGAAACACAAAATATACATTCTAAAATTTCTTATACAGAGGTAGGGAAATTGATGTTTAATCACAACATTAGATCAATGATGACCAACTACTTGCTCTTCCAGATAAACAAAAAAATTAGCCTCTCACTTCAAGTATTCTCAGAGATCAAAACTTTGATATAAAAAGTTGATTTAACCTTGTCAATTATAGGTTACCATGTGAATCTCTAGCTCGTAAAAACAATAGGACCTTACATTTATCAGAGGCCATTTTATTTCAGCAAAAATCAAATTTCCTTAATGAATTTATTTCACTGCGCCCCAAACCATTCCTTGATGGCAAAAATAAGGCATAGGTAGTAATCTCTAATTTTGTTGAGCCAACCTAAACACAGAGTTATCAAAGAGTGGTCTAAGGCTGTAAATCAAGATAGCACAGAATTAATATCTCAAAACTTAAATCAGAAGTTGAACACGTGCTTCAGTCCTTTGCCTCTTAGACCAGGCTGCCTTTCAGTTTTCCAGTGTTTCCTAAGCTCTAACAAGAGTTTTTTTAACTAGGAGAAGGAAAAAAGATGTTTTAAGAATCTTAAAGAAACATATGGCATCTAAACCATCTATGACAAAGAAACCAAGGCCTAGAGAGGTTATCTGACTTACCCAATGTCATAGATATTGAGAAACAGAGCTGGGTATTGTAAGTCCAGAACTTTTAATTTATTTTTCAAAAATTGTGGCTCTTACTATTTTTATAAAAAATAATGCTTAACAATTATTGAGTATGTATTAAACTGCCAGACACTGTTCTAAGCATTTATTTGCATTAATTTATTTAATCCTATGATTATGTTCATTTTACTGACAAAAATACTGAGTATTAGAGAGAGTAAATTTGCTTAAAGCTAGGTAGAAAGTTAAGCAAAGGAGCCAAATTTTGAATCCATGTCTGCATGATTAAATCTAAATTTTTTGCAACTATACAATGCTGCCACAATGCCACAGAATTTAAGAATCTGAAGGAATCTCATTGATCATTCTTCTCAGGCTCCTCCACACCTCTGATACATAATGATCTGCCTTTTGTTTGAATACCTAGTGATAAGAAGTTTACTGTCTAAGAAGGCAGCTGTTTAATTTTAGGGCAGCCAAAACTTGCTTCCCTGAGCCTTGTACCCTATGAAGCAAGTTCTGGATAGTAATGGAGCAGTGTCCCCAAAGGACTTCGGGAAAAACAGGAAAAAAAGAAATGGCAACTCCAAGGACAGCCAGTTCAATTTATGTGGTCAATAGGCAAACAGATACAATCTTTCTAGTTTTATATTTCTCTGATCTCATAGAGATACTAATCTAGCAACAATTCAAAGAAGATAGTCCATGTGTAAGGATAACTCTGAAGTCCTCAGAACCAGGAAGTAAATAGACAGCTCCTGTGCCACGAACAATTCATAAACCCTGAATGAGTATCTGTGGACATGTGGAAACTTTCTCAGTTGCAAGTGTCTAAAACAGTTTTAAGGCCACTTCCTGAGAAGAATCTGTCACTATAGCCTTCAAAAGCTCCAAAATTCACCAACTGGGAGTGGGTAGTTTTTGAAAGACATTTGGCTTAATTTAAAAGTTAACTGAAACCTGCTGATGGGAGTACAAAGACTCTGAAGGCTCATAATTACAATATCCAAACTAAAAAAATCCACATTTTATCCTCCTCTTTTGTCTGGGGCTTTCTTTAGAGCCATTAATATGCCCATGATGGGGCTTAGAACAATGCTTAGATTGGGTGTAAATGTGTAATAGCACACAACAGACCTGATAATACTAGAATTGGGAATTAATTTTACTCTTTTTCCAGTTGGGTTTTGAGGACTTTTGAAGGGTTTTGTCAATAACAGAATAGTTCCTAGTATGTAAAAGCTAAGTGGGTTGCTTAATACTTACACAATTTGTTTTGGGGAATAATGGGAAAGTTTTGGAAATACTGGCGATGGTTGCACAACATTATGAATGTAATTAATGCCACAAAATTACACACTGAAAAATAGTTAAAATGATAAATTGTATATTATATATATCATGATACACATACATCACCACAGCTAAAAAAGTAATGTATCAAAAATCATTTAATTGTATGCCATAAATAGGTAAATTAAACGGTATATGAATTATAGCTCAATAAAGCTGCTTAAAAAAAACCCTAAATGAAACCTGAGAAATTATTCAGTCATTAAAATTCATGTTATAGTTGAGGAAATAGAGGCCCAGAGTAGGGAAGGAACTCCACGGAGGCTGCAGATACTTTTCATGTTAAAAAATACTTCATTTTGGGCCAGGTGCGGTGGCTCATGCCTGTAATGCCAGCACTTTGGGAGGCCGAGGAAGGCAGATCACCTAAAGTTGGGAGTCCGAGACCAGCCTGATGAACATGGAGAAACCCTGTTTCTACTAAAAATACAAAATTAGCCAGGCATGGTGGCACATGCCTGTAATCCCAGCTACTCAGGAGGCTGAGGCAGGAGAATCACTTGAACCCAGGAGGCGGAGGTTGAAGTGAGCCAAGATCATGCCACTGTACTCCAGCCTGGGCAACAAGAGTGAAACTCCATCTCGAAACAAACAAACAAACAAACAAATAAACAAAAAACAAAAAAGAAAACAATTTTAATTTTATGTTATATATACTTTGCCACAATAAGAAAAAGTATTTTATTTATATTTTGCCACAGAGACTTATATGCATCTTAATAAATCTTTTTTTTTTTTTTTTTTTTTGAGACAGTCTTGCTCTTACTCTGTCACCCCAGCTGGAGTGCAATGGAATGATCTCAGCTCACTGCAACCTCTGTCTCCTAGGTTTAAATGATTCTTGTGCCTCAGCCACTCAAGTAGCTGGGATTACAGGCATGTGCCACCACATCCAGTTAACTTTTGTATTTAGTAGAGATGTGGTTTTGCCATGTTAGCTGGGCTGGTCTCAAACCCCTGGCCCCAATCAGCCCACCTCGGCCTCCCAAGATACTGGGATTATAGGCATGAGCCACTGCTCCCAGCCTTAATAAATCTTAATAAATAAAATTATAAAATATTATTAACTTATTAAGAGTTTTTTGATGCCTAGGAAGATATCTTAAATAAAACATAGCTGACTAGCTTCTCTTTAGTAATGTACTGTGAGACAATTTGAACTCCAAGACCAAGAAGAGAAATCACAGCTCCTAGGAAGAGAGGAAAACATGCTTACTTACACTCTCTTTTTGGGGCCTTCACAAAAGAATTCTTAGTTCTTTTGTCTTCAGTCCTTTGCCAGATGAGTGTTACAAGACGCCAAATGTTATTGACCAAAAGGCCAATCACACCCCATGAACAACTTACACATCAATTTTCAGCCAGAAACTAAAGAGTTTGTGAACCAAGTGAAGAGCTGAAAAAACTTCCTCACTAATTCAAGTAAAAAAAAAAAAAAAAAAATGTTTATGTGGGAAAACAAGATGGAAAGTTTTACTAAAATTCCTGAGTTATTTGACTAGCTCCCAAATACTTAACAGTAATGTCCCAGTATATTTAAGTGTAGAGGTCAGTTGAGATATGCCTCATTATTATTAAAAATTATCAAAGTGCCAATGTTTAAAAATCATTTATTTAAAAAAGAAAAGTAAATAATTTCTGACCAGGTACTGTGGCTTACATCTGTAATCTTACAACTTTGGGAGGCTAAGGTGGGCAGATCACCTGAGGTCAGGAGTTAAAGAATAGCCTGGCCAACATGGTGAAACCCCATCTCTACTAAAAATACAAAAATTAGCCGGGAGTGGTGGTGCATGCCTGTTATCCCAGCTACCCAGGAGGCAGAGGCAGGAGAATCTCTGGGACCCAGGAGGCAGAGGCTACAGTGAATCAAGATTGTGCCACTGCACTCCAGCCTGGGTGACGGAGCAAGACTCTGCCTCAATAATAATAATAATAATAATGATAATAATAATAATAATAATGATTCTGTGTAACCTACATAAAGCTGGGTCATTTCATGACCCAGCCCCTACTTACAGTTGCATTCAGTGATTCAATATAAACATGACAAAATGAAATCTCTACTCCCTCCTAAAACCCAGATAAATTATCTCTACTCCCTCCTAAAACCCAGATAAAATGATGTTAAATAAAAAAGACTTTTTGAAAACCCTATGAGACTAAAGACAGTGGAAAAGGCTAAACAAAGGATGACAGAGATTGTAGAATTGTTGGAAGATAAAAAGCAAATAGAGATGCTTTTTCCTCAGTGGTTTACCAAACAAGAGGAAGTTTCAAACAAAGTTACTGAAAAGGAGAATATAGATAATATGTGAAGTGATTTTTCCAGTGACTTCCCCAGGAAAGCTTCAGCATTTGGAAACAGCAGGCCACCACTAGAGAAGTTTGAAGTCTGGGGTACACTGATGGTAATAATAAGAACAAGAAAACCCAAACCCAGCTCAAGTCCTGACTAGACTGATTCAATCCCCCAATACTAATGGCCTGACAGAAGAGAGGTATACATGTATTCAGGTATAAATACTGTTACCTCAGTCTCTACTGTTCTACACGTGATACCTGGCAGTCAAACAAAAATTATGAGGCCAAAAAACAACAACAACAAAAAAACCCAAACAACTCATTAGTAAGAGATAAAATAATCAATAAAACCAGACCTAGAGATGACTCAGATATAGGAAATAATGGATACCAGAGAGATAAAAACTGTAAGAGTCAAATGGAAATCTTAGAAATAAAATATATATCAGATCTGACTAATTTCTTTGATTGGGCTTGTCAACTTAAGAAAAGAATCAGTGACATTTAAAAAGGTCCATAGAAGTTATTCAAATGGAAACATGGAGAAAGAAAAAAAGTGAATTAAACAGAACAATGCGTTCAAAAGCTGTGGGACAATATCCAGCAGTTCAATATACATGTCACTGAAGTCACAGAATAAGAGAGAGAACAAGCAGAAAAAGAAGGAAATGATGTCATTATATGTCTGGAAAAAGATATCAATGTAGAAGTACTCCTAGCCTCTCTAGTCCCTGGCAAATAATTCTCTTTGCCCACTGGTTTGGGCACTTCTTGTGATGAATTAGAGTAGCAGGCAGAGATGAATTAGGTGCTTCCAAAATTAGCTTGATTTTATTTCCACTGGAAAGAGTTGGGATTTACTTGTGCAAAAAATTATAGATTCAGAAAAAAGTAGTGATTTGAATTAAGAGAGAATTTGGAGAGGGATTTGGACAGTGGGAGGAAAGAGATAAGAAGATAGCCATGTTAGAGAGAGATAAATTGGAAAGAGAAGGTTACATTTTGCCATGCATTGTAAACTTAATACTTTAATATAAATCAAGAGTTAAAAATTTAAATTTTATCTTAGCAAAGATTTAAATTACTTTCCAATTATTGGTGGTTGAACTGGTTGCTTGTTTTCATTTAGTTTTCTAGTTTTCAAAGGAATATATGCATATAATTTTAATTAAATAATTTTTAAATAATTAAATTTTTAAAAAATTAAATAAATAAGGCTTAAGATGAAAAATAGTAGTTCATTTTGTCCTTCCTCGTACTGGTCCAGTTTTGCTCCCCAGAGGCAATCACTTTTCTCTTTTATACCTTTATTGACATCCATATTTTGAAATGATAAGCTCATTGTTTTTTATTGATTCATTCATTTTGGACATTATCTACTAACTTTCCAGAGTAGTAAGTGAATATTTAGGTTTCTTTTACTTCCCTATTCAGTTTCTGGGTTCTCCAACTTCCAAGTAGCCTCATATTACAATCTTTTGTTAAATCAATAGTCAATGTTTACTTAATTACAACTATAAACATTCTTTACTGCTGAGCCATGTGCTGTATTTTGATTATGATTCCTTTCTTATACATGTTGGGTTTTCTAAGGTTAAGTTTTAACTACTCAAATGCTCCAACTGGCTCGTAAATTCTTCTCCAATTCCCCAACAGATTTATAAAACCGCTCTTAATACTAATTTCCACATAAAAAATAATCAAAAAATCTCCCGGATCCAATTTTCTAGTTTTTTTTTTTTTCCTAGAAAATTCATTTTTAGGGCTTATCATTCTCCTTTTTCAATTATGACTTGCTCTCTCTGCCTCCCCCTACCCTGAGCTGTTTTTCTTTGGTTCATTCCTGAGTTGGATCATGTTTCCTGGTCTCACACCTCCCTCTTTCTTAATTTACTCCTCTTTTTGGTGAAGCTCTTACTCCAGGGGCTTCTGGAGAAATGATGATTGCGAGGTAAATTAGTTTGTGTTTTTGCATGACTGGTAATGTCATTTCTCTGTCCTCTTACTTGATTAGCAATTTGGGTTTCGAAATCAGTGTTTAAAATCATTTTCCCTTAAAATTTCAAAGGCACTACTTTACTAAGTGCTGGAGTTTTTATTGAGAAACCCAAAGCCATTTCTTGTTACTGGGCCACATGGGGCCTGTTTTTCCCTCTTTTGATACTTTTAGAGTCATCTTTAGTCCTCATATTGCAAAGCTTAATAAGAGGGTGCCTGGGTTGGACCTTTTTTTATTCATTGTGTTGGGTTGTTAATGGCCTCTTTTGATCTGGAAACTCTTGTCCTTTAGATTTGGAATTCTTTTTTTTTTTTTTTTTTTTTTTTTTTTTTGAGATGGAGTCTCGCCCTGTTGCCCAGGCTGGAGTGCAGTGGCGCGATCTCGGCTCACTGCAAGCTCCACCTCCCGGGTTCACGCCATTCTCCTGCCTCAGCCTCCCGAGTAGCTGGGACTACAGGCGCCCACCACCACGGCTGGCTAATTTTTTTGTATTTTTAGTAGAGACAGGGTTTCACCGTGTTAACCAGGATGGTCTCGATCTCCTGACCTCATGATCCGCCCGCCTCGGCCTCCCAAAGTGCTGGGATTACAGGTGTGAGCCACTGTCCCTGGCCAATTTCTTTTTTGTTTTTCTGTGGCATCTTTTTATATTTTCCTTCCACGTGTTTTTTCAGTTTGCTTTTCCTGGATGTCAGACTTCCTAAATTGATTCCCAAATATCATTTTTATAGTTTCTTTTGTCTTCTTTTCCATCTTTCTCTCTAAAAGACTTATTTCAATTTTATCTTTCATATTTTCCATCAAATTCTCCATTTCAGTCTGCAGGAAACAGTTAACATCGCAGGCCTAATATTGCACTCTCTAGGAGGTTTGGAAGATGGCCCCTGAGACCTTGGCCTCTGGTATGTTGCCTAAGCTACGAAGTGATAAGGTTGTTTTTGTGGCTGGAATGCTGAATTCTGTACCAGCCTGCTTAGAGTGCATATGCAAATAACATGATTTATGATGAACACCTGCTTTCCTTCTGAGGGTTTGGAATTTTGGTAATGTGGCTGGTTGCACAGGCAGAGAATGACTGAATGACCAGCATCAGAAACCCCGGATTCTGAGTATTAAATGGTCTTACCTGGGCAGAAACACTGTGTATATGTTCCTACATTTAACTGCTTCAGCATGTTATGTGAGATAACTACTGTTGCACCCAGAGGAAAAACTTTGGAAGCCTGTGCTGGACTTGTCCAGACCCTGCCTGAGGTGTTTTTCCCTCGTTGATCCTATGTGTTGTTCTGTTGTAATAAACAAGAGCCATGATTACAGCTGTCTCTGAGTCCTGAGTCTTTCTAGAGAATCACTGAATGTGTGGGCAGTCAAGGTAATGCCTCAAACTATCAGTTATCATATACATATATCTCATATTTCTATGAATTCTATTTTGTTCTTTGGTAGCACCTCTTTTTAAAAAGCATAGCACTCTGCTCTTGTTTGAGGTACACAATATCTTCTCTTACCTTGTGGAGAATTTTAATTCTACACTTTGTAGGTATTGCTCCGTATGTTGCCTTTTTCCCCCTCTACTTGGTTTTGGTCTCTCTCTTTAATGTTGGAGACTTTCCTTATACATTTGATGATGCCTGGTTGTCCATTCATGGTTAATGATGAAGCACCAAAAAACTGATGGAAGCTACATTTGCATGGGTAGCTTGTTGAATGAGCGAACTGGTTTTTTTCATAGAGGGTGTCAGTATACAGAAGCTTTTCACTAGGGAATAGTTTCTCCAGAAAATAATTCTTTAATTTTCTACTTGTGAGGTACTTGCAGGGCTGCTGAGTGTTTGTAACTAGAGTAGGCAGTGGTTTTAAAAAAATCTGGAGATATGTATATGGGACTGTCTTAGTTCATTTAGTGGTGTTATATGGTGCTGTAACAGAATACCCAAGGCTGGGTAATATATAAAGAGGGTTTTTTTTTGTTTGTTTTGTTTTTTTTTTGCTGTTTTTCTGTTTGTTTGTTTGTTTTTTTCTCACAATTCTAGTGACTGGAAAGTCCAAGGGCACAGTACTAGCATCGGCTTGGCTTCTGGTGAGGGCTTCATGTTACATCATAACATGGTGGAGATGTGAAGGGGAAGCAAGCATGCCAAAAGGACCAAACATAAGCAGGAACCTTGTTTTATAACAGCCCGCTTTCCAGGGAATGATTCTATTCTCAGGAGTGAGTACTCACTCCCAAGAGGCAAGATGGCTTTAATCTATTCATGAAGAATCCAACCCCACGACCCAAGAACCTCCCACTAGCCTCACCTCCCAACACTGCCACACTGGCAATTAAACTCTCTTGAGTTTGGTGGGGACAAAACACATCCTCTAGGGCAGCCATTCCTCCCTATTCTGGCACAGCCCCTTCCCTCCTGCTTGCAGCCCAGGGATCATCTGCTTTCTACTCTGTCTATAGACTCTATACCCCTTCTTTTGCGCTGCTCCCACTCTCACGTCTGTCAGACAGGTTATGGAACAGGATGCAGTCTCCTTTGCTTCTCATTTTCTGCTTCCCCCAGATAAGTCCTTTTTCCCATAGCTATTACTGCTAATGAAGTCAGGGAGACGGAAGAATATGAGACCAGAACAGAGGTTTCTGAACTCTTATAACATTCTCAAAATTATTGTCCCTAATTTTTGGTCCCTAATTCTACTGTTGCACCCCACCCCCACCTTGCTGCCTCCTCCACTCAACACATGTTATACTCTATAAAATAAGAAGAGTGCAGTGGCTCACGCTTGTAATCCCAGCACTTTTGGAGGCCAAGGTGGACAGATCACCTGAGGTCAGGAGTTTGAAACCAGCCTAGCCAACATAGCGAAACCCTGTCTCCACTAAAAATACAAAAATTAGCTGGTCATGGTGGCGAGTGCCTTTAGTCCCAGCTACTTGGGAGACCAAGGAAGGAGAATTGCTTGAACTCAGGAGGTGGAAGTTGCAGTGAACCGAGATCGCACACCACTGCACTCCAGCCTGGGTGACAGAGGGAGACTCTGTCTCCAAAAAAGAAAAAAGAAAGGAGAAGAAGAAGAAAAATAACCTTTTTAAAAATTTTTAGACAAATAACATAGCGTTGTAGTAGAAAATTCCAGAAAACATTCCTCATTCCCCACCACATACCCACACTCAAACTGAAATTTAAGTTAAAGTTCTCCATAACTTGTTCATCCACCATGGTTAACATTTTGGTGTTATTTCTTTCCAGGCTTTCTTCTATTCAAAATGTTAGATTACCCCCATACATAAATCATATTTTGCAAAACTAGGATTTTACTGTGCTAGGATTACAGGTGTAAAGTCACCGCGGCTGGCTGTTCATATATTTTTGTAGCTGACCTTTTTCTTTAACAAATAATGGGCACAGCTGGGTGCGGTGGCTCACGCCTGTAATCCCAGCATGTTGGGAGGCAGAGGCAAGCAGATCACAAGGTCAGGAGATTGAGAACATCCTGGCTACCGCAGTGAAACCCCACCAGACGTGGTGGCACACGCCTGTAGCCCCAGCTACTCAGGAGGCTAAGGCAGGAGAATGGTGTGAAGCTGGGAGGAGGAGCTTGCAGTGAGCCGAGATCGTGCCACTGCACTCCAGCCTGGGTGACAGGGTGAGACTCGTCTCTAAATAAATAAATAAATAAATGGCATCTGCCTGGATAAATATAATTCACAAGCCCATATTAATTATCTTAATTATATTGACTTAAAATAATTTATCTAAGACCAGATGTATGGACATTCAGGTTGTTTTCAATTGTATGCTGTTACCACTACTGCAGGGGTTAGTATACTTGCATAAATATCTTTGCACAGATATCTTTGCACATTTGTCCAATGTTAACCTAGGCATGGAAGTTGAAGGAACTCTAAATCAAGGAGTACTAATTTCTGTCTCATCAACAGTAGTCCCTTCTGCCACATCATTGCTAACATTGCATATTAGCATGCTTGTAAGTTTTTGATAGGCTAAAGATGCAAAAATTACATCTTGTTTGTATCTGCATTTCTTTGCTACTGAATAAGTTTGCACAAATTTATTGGTCACTTGTTTTTATTTTATCACTTTCTTGTTCTTGCCCATTTTTAAAAGTTAGGATGGTCAGCTTGTTTTATTTTTTTTTTTAACAGTTCTTTGCATACTCAATATATTCACTTTTATCTGACACATAGATTGAGAATTTTCTTCAGTTTGTCATTTTGCATTTTTATATGCTTATGGTACTTTTGGATATTTAGAAGAAATATAATGTTCATGGTCAAATCTATTTGTGTTCCTCTTTCTGGTTTCTGTCTCTGGTGACATTTTCTAAAAAGGCCTTCACTCTCTCCTACCACTGCCAAGATATTTATTAGTATTTCCTTCCAGTACTTTTATCTTTTTATTTGTTTACATTGAATTCCTTAATCCATTTGAATTTATTCTGAAATATGATGTTGCGTGTTAGTGATCTCCAGAAAAACAGAACCAATAAGATATGTATGTGGGGAGAGAGATAGAGGAGAGAGGGAGAGAGAGATTTAGGAATTGAGCCAAATGTGTGACTGGCAAATTCAAAATCTGCAGAGCAGGTGGCAGGCTGGAGACCCAGGGAAGAATCAATGTTGTAGCTTGTGTCAGAAGGCAGTCTGGGGTGAATGGCTCATGCCTGTAATCCCAGCACTTTGGGAGGCTGAGGCAGGCAGATCATTTGAGTCCAGAAGTTTAAGACCAGCCTGGGGAATATGGTGAAGCCCAGTCTCGACAAAAAATACAAAAATTAGCCAGGCATGGTGGTGGTGTGCCTACAGTCCCAGCTACTTGAGAGGCTGAGGCCGGAAGATGACTTGAGCCTGGGTGGAAAAAGTTGCCATAAGCCAAGGCTGTGCCACTGCACTCCAGCGTAGGCAACAGATACCCTGTCTCAAAAAAAAAAAAAAAGAAGAAGAAGCAGAGGAAGAAGAAGGAAGAGGAGCCGGGGTGAGAAGGAGGGGGAGGAGGAGGAGGAGAAAATTCAGAGGCAGTATTCTCTCTTTCTCAGGATACCTCAATCTTTTCATAATCTTAATGCCTTCAACTGATTGGATGAGGCCCACCCAGTTTATGGAGGGTAATCTGCTTTACTCAAAGTCTACTGATATAAATGTTAATTTCATCTTGGAAATATCTTCACAGCGATCTCTTGACTGGTATTTGACCAAATATCTGGATATAGCGGCCCAGCCAAGTTGACACATAAAATTGCCATCCCAGTGTGAGTCAGGGATCTAAGTTTATCTTTTCCCCATTCTCTTTCTGATAGTAGGTCCCACAAAGCCCTGATCCCCTCATATTCTCTTCTGTTGCTCTGTGGGGGCCAAAAAAGGTATTCGACAAACTTCCTTCTCTTCTCTTAGTTCAGCCTTCCCTTCTCTAGATCCTACAAGATGTCTTTTTTTTGAGACGGAGTCTCGCTCTGTCGCCCAGGCTGGAGTGCAGTGGCCGGATCTCAGCTCACTGCAAGCTCCGCCTCCCGGGTTTACGCCATTCTCCTGCCTCAGCCTCCAGAGTATCTGGGACTACAGGCGCCCGCCACCTCACCTGGCTAGTTTTTTGTATTTTTAGTAGAGACGGGGTTTCACCGTGTTAGCCAGGATGGTCTCGATCTCCTGACCTCGTGATCCGCCCATCTCGGCCTCCCAAAGTGCTGGGATTACAGGCTTGAGCCACTGCTCCCGGCCCCTACAAGATGTCTTTTCAGACCTCAAATGACAAATAGAGGAAAACAGTGGGTGTGATCTAGTCTATTTGTCTCCAAAAGTTGGGAGCTTGACCCATAGCAGACAAAAGGCTAGCCCCATCTTGATCTCTGGGGGGATTTTTGCTCATGACAGCGTCCCCTTAGACACCCTGAAGAGATAACCACAAAAGTGTGAAATTTCTACTTAGCTTCACACTCTAGTAATCCGTCTAACCCTTGTTTCTCGACTACAAGGCAGGATCCAAGAGTTCTGGAGCTTTCTAGCCAGGGCATTGTGAGGACATGGAGCCCCCAAGGAAAATTTCTGCCCAAACATATGACATTATGATTAATAAGCATTAGCCGTTAAGTACTTTGAGAGCTTCAGATGAGTTTCACAAACAAGCCAGAGTGTCATATAATAAGGATTATAAGCTTCTAAGTATTTCATACGTGCCTTGTGATCAAGACAGAAAGCTCTTCATGTGTACGTTATGAATAAATTTGGATGCCCCTTTAAAGGTGATTAATTAGGTCTGAGTTTCCTTCAGACTCCATGATCACGCTGAAGATCCACACACTGGTCTGTCTGCTCCAGAGCTCCAGGCTTTTGTCCATCTGGTTTGGCAGGAATCTCTATGGCAGGCCAGTCCCAGCCTCCAGTGTGAAGGGTCACCAGTGGGGCATCATCCCCTGCATTTTGGAGTGTGCTGAACGCCAACTCCCATTACATGGGGACCAACATGAGCTCAGGAGCATTGGTATCAGGCCAGACTGCCAGTCTTCCAGTCAGGCATCTCTGCCAACCTGCAACAAACACTGCCTGGTCTAGCTATTTAGAACTGAATAATTGGCACAGACATAGATGCCTGCTGACTTGCATTTGGTGCTCCCGTTTGAATTTTAATTCTTTCATTAGGCCACAGAGCATCTTTTTTAAAGGTCCAGATCCTCCCAGGATAATTAGACTCTTCCTATAGCAACGGAAGGCTGAATTATTCTTTCTGTCTCCCTGATCTGGCTGCATTTAAACAAGGTGGTAGGTACTTTCTGAAACAATTAGAAGAAAAGGGATAAGATGAGTGAGGCTCAATACCCTTTTCAAAAAGTGCAGACAATGCCGGGCGCGGTGGCTCATGCCTGTAATCCCAGCACTTTGGGAGGCTGAGGCGGGTAGATCACTTGAGGTCAGGAGTTCGTGACCAGCCTGGCCGACATGGTGAAAACACATCTCTACCATGAATACAAAATTAGCCACGTGTGATTGCGTAAGCCTGTCATCCCAGCTACTCGGGAGACTGAGGCAGGAGAATTGCTTGAACCCGAAAGGTGGAGGTTGCAGTGAGTCGAGATCACACCACTGCACTCTAGCCTGAGTGACAGAACAAGACTCCGTCTCAAAAAAAGAAGTGCAGACAAGAGATCTAAAAATGCTTCCTGCGATCTAGTAAGAATGTGCCTTCTTGGGGGCTACAGAAGGGTTGCCTTGAAAAACTGGATTTTTGCTGTGTACTTCCCAGTGAATCAAGGCACTGGCATCCCTGGGGGTCTCTGCAAGGTTATGGTCCTGAGGTTTATGTATGAGCATCCTGTTGCTGTTCCAGTGCATTTATAAGCCCTTATTGAGACAGCAGGTGACTAGAGGGAAAACGACTCCTGTTCAGTTTTTTTTTTTTTTTTTTTTAAGAAATCCTTTAGGAAGCTGGATTAGGCTACATGGAAATGTAATTGTGATTCTCAGCAGGCTGAGACTCATTAACAAAGAGCCAGAATACTGAGTTTTTATACAAGATATTCATTCATTCATTTTTATTCATTTATTCTTTTACTGAGTGTCTCTGCTAAGTGCCAAGCACTGGGTAGGATCCAGTCCCTGTCCTCAATGAGCTGAAAGTGTTTATATGGGAAGGGCAGTGTGGGTGGAGAACAGAATGCAGGAGAGACAGATAAGTAAATTAATTAATACACTGTGATAATTACTAAAACAGTGGTAGGTACAAGCATCAAAATTCGGATGGGGAATAATGCATTAGAAATGGTGTAGGGAAAAAGTATGAAGGAGAAGAAAGACTTGACGGTGGCCATGAAGCTGTAGCTGAGCCTTATTATTATTATTATTATTATTATTATTATTATTATTATTATTATTTTAGGGTCTTGTTCTGTTGCCCAGGCCAAAGTACGGTGGTATGATCATGGCTCACTGCAGCCTCAACCTCCTAGGCTCAAGCAACCCTCCCACCTCAGCCTCCTGAGTCACTGGGACCACAGGTACATTCTCACCATGACCTGCCTAATTTTTTTTATGGACTTTTTTTTTTTTTTTTTTTTGAGATAGGGTTTCACTCTGTGGCCCAGGCTGGAGTACAGTAGAATGATCGCGGCTCACTGCAACCTCCACCTCCTGGATTCAAGCGATCCTCCCACCTCAGCCCCCCTAGTAGCTGACAAAAGTAGGCACCACCATGCCTGGTTAATTTTATTTTTTTGTAGCAATGAGGTCTCATTGTGTTAACAAAACTGATCTTGAACTCTTGGCTCAAGTGATCCTCTTGCCTCGTCCTGCCAAAGTACTGGAATTACAGGTGTGGGCCACCACACACAGCCTTTTGTTGAGTCTTGAATGATAAGTAGGAGCTTGTCAGACAGATCAAGAAGTAGGTAGAAAAGAAACGAAGGCATTCCAGTCAGAGACAAGAAAAGGCAAAATGAAGGGGGCATAAAACAATATGGTGTATGCACAGTACTATAAGTTGGTATGGCGAAATGCTGGAAGCATGGGGAAGGCGACAGAAACAAATGAGACTAGAGAGGTAGCCAGGGGCCCGATCTACAAGTGCCTTCAATACCATGAAATATGTCCCTGAGGCAATGTGTCTAATAAGCTGTACCCTAGAATTTCAGGTCACCTGGCAGGAACTATGGCTACCTATATCTATCTAAAGGTCTGTGGACCAAGGAGCTCCCCGAAGAGCAAAGGATATGGCACATCCATTGCTTGACCTGGTATATGCTGATAAAGGACAGACAGGCACAGGCCCAAGACTAATGCCCTCCCTGCAGCAGCCACAAGGGGCTTGCTTCCATATCACTTTCCATTCATGAACTGGTATCCACTGGGTATAATTATGAAGCCACCGCATGATACCTGTATCCAGTCTCTCTTTCCACATTTTGCATTCAATAATGTCACATGAGACATGTCTTGCTGTCACCTGGATATTCTGGCTCACTCCACATATCTGCTCAACCAGTCTAATGGCCTTAATCAAAAAAGGAAATTAGATTACTCTGGCATGACCTGTTTTACTGAAACACTACTGGCTTACAGGGATTGCTGCTTAATTTGTAAGCACTCATAAGCCATTAGTAGAATAATCTCTTATGGAATTTTGCCTAGGACTGGTGCCAAGCTCATGAATCCATAGTGGGTGAAAGAGGGAGGGAAAAATTAATTGTATTTCCTAAAAATCAAGGCATTTGTCCATCCTTAGTCCTCCAGTATGATTCCATTTTTCATCAGTCTCTCAGATTATCAAAAGCAGTCCTGTGATCTTACTAGCAAATATAGTGATAGCTTGTAAGATTTGTTTAGGCCAAGAGACAAAGTCTTTTAAGACAGCTGTTACCTCATTTCTCCCCATGAGAAGATTTCATCTCTTTAATTAGTTTGTGCCAGTCTTTTTAGTCAGAATATCCTTATTCTTGACAGAGAAGAAACAATAACATTAGACCTACACATTAATCTTTCTTTCTTTTGTTCTGTCTCTTGAACAGCTGTTATGTGTTCTTGGTGAGTCTAAATTTTTTTCAAACGTTGCCTTGCTTAGAGTATTAACTCTCATATTCCATACATTTTGTCTCAATATTTACCATTCCCTGACATCCAAAGTCCACAGGACAAGTGTTTCCAACATGACAATTCATGGTCAATGAAACCACACATCTGAACTCACTCTGAGTCACGTAGGGATTTAGTGCTTCAGGAATTATCTCAGAGGTAATACATCATGATGAAATCTACAGGGACAAGAGTCTTGCAAATCAGCCTTGACAGGAGAGAGCCCTTGAACTCATTCACTTCTGTACAATTCCATTTCGATATGTCTCTTTTTCACTACTTGAGTAAAAGATAGACTTAGGGTTGAGAACACAAATTATCTCTATGGACCTCAGTCTCTTGTTTCAACTAGAAAGTTATACAGCCCCAGAAATCTGAAGGGAAGAAGAAGAATTAAGACTCATGGAGGATCTATGACAAACTAGACATTGTGCTAAAATCATAATGCCTGAGAACTCTTTTCTTTTAGGGCAGACAACAATCTTATGAGCAGATGCCATTTGGCAGATAAGGAAGATGAATTTTACTGATATGGCATACTTTGTCCAAGGTCACAGAACTATTAATCATAAGTAAGGGGCAGAGTAGAAATTCATATCCATCTACATCGTTGATTCTCAACTGGGGGTGATTTTGTTCCCCAGTAGACATTTGACAATGTCTGGAGACATTTCTGGCTGTCACACTTGGGGAATTGCTACTTGCAGCTAGCGGGTAGAGGCCAAGGATGCTGCTAAACATCCTACAACACACAGGATAGCCCCCACAACCAGGAATTATCTGTCCCAAAAAGTCACTAGTGCTGAGGCTGAGAAACCTAAAATGGATAGAAAGCCCAAGTAATATTGAATTGATCTAAATCACTTGTCAAATTCAGAAAATATTAGTTATCATTGCTACACACAATTTTCTATCAAAGGATCTCCAGTCACAAAGAACAAACACACATCCCCCAAATGAATGTAGCTATTGTCAAGTCTGAGAATTTTACCTGTATCCCATTATATGCCCATATTATGTAATAGAAAACAACATTTTCCAATGCTTTTTTTTCCCAAATCTTTTTTTGTTTTTGTTTTGAGATGGAATCTCACTCTATTGCCCAGGTTGGAATGCAGTGGCATGATCTTGGTTCACCACAACCTCCACCTCCTGGTTTCAAGTGATTCTCTTGCCTCAGCCTCCTGAGTCGCTGGGACTACAGGCATGTGCCACCACACCCGGCTAATTTTTGTATTTTTAGTAGAGAGGGGGTTTCACCACGTTGGCCAGGATGGCCTCGATCTCTTGACCTCATGATCCACCCACCTAGGCCTCCCAAAGTGCTGGGATTACAGGCGTGAGCCACCATGCCCGGCTCTCCCAAATCTTTCAGTAAAACTGACGGCCCTGGAAGACATAGTATGCTTATCCTATGGCTTCTGCTGTCTACTAACTCACCACTCATAAGCCATGAGTAGGTGGTAAGGGGATATAGCTAAGCCTATTGGCAACACTAGCCATATCCACAAGGTCTTTGACAACCAAACATTGGAGCTCTAAACCTAAAAGTGTTACAAAAGAGAGAGAAGAAAAACGAGTGGAATATGAGGAAAGACCTTAGAATTATCTATTTTGGCCATCTCATTTTGGAGATAAGGAAGCTAAGGCCCAGGGAGGTTAAGTGGCTTGCCAGAAATACACAGAAAACAAAGGTCAGGTCCAAACATCATGCAGCACTCAGCTCTAATTTAAAAATTGGGCCAGGCATGGTGGGTCATGCCTGTAATCCCAGCACTTTGGGAGGTCAAGGTGGGCGGATCACCTGAGGTCAGGCATTCGAGACCAGCCTGGCTAACATTGGTAAAACCCCATCTCTACGAAAAATACAAAAATTCGGGCCGGTTGCTGTAGCTTACGCATGTAATCCCAGCATTTCAGGAGACTGAGGCAGGCAGATCACGAGGTCAGGAGTTTGAGACCAGTATGGCCAACACAGTGAAACCCCATCTCTACTAAAGATACAAAAATTAGCTGGGCATGGTGGCAGGCACCTGTAATCCCAGCTACTCAGGAGGCTGAGGCAGAAGAATCGCTTGAACCTGGGAGGTGGAAGTTGCAGTGAGCCGAGATCGTGCCACTGCACTCCAGCCTGGGTGACAGAGCTAGACTCTGTCTCAAAAAAAAAAAAAAAAAAAAAAAAATTAGCAGAACATGGTGGGAGACACCTGTAATCCCAGCTACTTGGGAAGCTGAGGCAAGAGAATTGCTTGAACCCAGGAGGCAGAGGTTGCAGTGAGCCGAGACCATGCCATTGCACTACAACCTGGGCAACAAAAGAGGAATCTCTGTCTCAAAAAAAAAAAAAAAAAAAAAAAAAAGTCAGAAAACAAATAAATCAGCCCAGACTGGAACTCCTGTGTTCTCTTCACAGCTGCTATCAGCCTATGTGGCAGACCCTGTCTGTTACCAACCCGGCAGCCTCTTCCCCAGGTGATCAATTATCTAAGCTAGTCATGCCTTCCAAATCACACCACAGAGTTGCCTCAGGGGTCCCAATTGCCCCATGCCTCATAACTGTTTCATGGCTGGGCAGAGACAGCCAGCTCACCTCATGGTTATGGGCTCTGGAGATATCTCTAACATCTCTGATATCTCCAGGAACTGCATGCATCTGTGAACATCATCGCCAGTGTGGATTTCATGGCACCTCTTCATGTCTCTAGTGTCCAAAACAGTTCTAGTATGTCTGACTAACGGAATTGCATTCCTGTGTCTGCATCTCAGCTGCAAAGGAAGCTGGGAAGGCAGGTTTCTGGCCTTTCCCTTGGGTTGGCATGGGCCTGAAAGGTAGAGAATTCTCCAAACTTGGTGAAGTATTTAAATGAAAGATGTCTAGTCTTTTAAAGAATAAAATTAATTTGATCATCATCTTGATGTTGTGAGGAAGAAGTAATAGAGAGGGAGGTGTCATTTGGGAGCTCCGCCATTTAACAAGTTACCCAAGCAAGAAACTTCATTGTTGCCGGGTCTCTTCTTCTCTTCCCTTCCACATAAGTCCTACCAATTTACTCTTGAACCCTCGCTAGTGTCTGATCCCTCTCTCCATCCCCTCTGCCCTGGTTCAGGTCCTTCTCTGTTCTCACGTGTGCTGAAACAGTCACCTATCTGGCTTCCCACCTCTAATTTGATTGCTCACGTTGCTCTACGAATGATGTCTGTGAAACACAAGCCTGATTGTGTTGCTCTGCTACTTCAGGGGTTTGATGGGTTCCATTGCTGTTCTAATTCTGTCCCATTGCTCACAGGACAAGACGCAAAGTCCTTCATTACCTGACCATGCTCACCTTTTCAGCTTCATCTCCTGCCACATCCTTTACACACCCTGATGTAGAGAGCACACACCCCAGTCACAGCGAACTTCACAGAATCCATGATGATATTTTGTGTTTACGTGGCTTTTCTTTTGTTCCCTGTGCTAAGAATGCCTGCCCCATCTCTACCTGGTGAAATCTTTCCCTCACTGATGGCCAGTCTGAGTGTCATCTCCTTTTGGAAGCTTACAAAATTCCTCTAAAGAGAGTTTGAGGTTCCTTCTTCCTGTGTACTTACAGCATTTTGCATCTAGGTCTCCAGTAACCCATCTTGCCGTGTGCTTCTGGTTTGATTCATGGATGTTCCCTCTCTAGATCATGAGTGTCTTAGGGGCATGGGTCTGACTTCAGTGCTCACTGAACTCTTGCTGTCTGGCTGAAGGCTGAAGGTTGGAGTGATAACCAAACAGGTAGCAATTTGGATTTGATCTGACCTTCTTTCATTGACTATTTTGGTTTTAAGACAGAGGCTTTTGAAATTTGACTTCTCAAACTACTCCTTTTATGCAAACACAAAACCCATTATCTTAATATTTTAGGGAAATGGTTGTGTCAACAATAATCTTCTTTTTTTTTGATACGGAGTTTCACTCTTGTTGCACAGGCTGGAATGCAGTGGCGCGATCCCGGCTCACCACAACCTCCACCTCCTGGGTTCAAGTGATTCTCCTGCCTCAGCCTCCGGAGTAGCTGGAATTACAGGCATGTGCCACCATGCCCAGCTAATTTTTTGTATTTTTAGTAGAGATGGGGTTTCTCCATGTTGGTCAGGCTGGTCTCGAACTCCCCACCTCAGGCGATATGCCAACCTCGGCCTCCCAAAGTGCTGGGATTACAGACTTAAGCCACTGCACCTGGCCAACAATATTCTTAATACTTCATTGTGTCAGCAGCTGGATATGCACCCATTACCAGGAAGCAACCTACCTAAGAAGCCCTGTAGAGGGCTTTGAGTTCTGAGAGTAAAAGCCTCCTCTGCAGGTGGGTGGGGCTAGGATGATTAGAATTAAGATTGCATTTGTCTTAATGCTACTTTAATGCACAGGACCCACACGGGATACACACTGGATATATGGGATCCACGGGAGCAGTGATGATTGCTGGTTTTGTTCAGATATATCCTGAGTGCTTAGCCCGGTGCATAGTAGGTCGATACTAAAGATTTTTGAACGAGTGAATGAGAACAGGGCTGGAATTCAAGATTGAGACTGTCCCTAAATTCATTGACCTCAACATCATTTTACATCCACTGAAACAGCAAAAGAATTTCCAAGGCTAGAAGGAACTAAAGAAGAGTGATGAGGGTTATTGTCATAGCTGGACTGGTCATGGAAGTCCTGGCTAAAGAGGGGGACATTTGCCCAGAGACATGAATGATGAACATGAGGAAGAGCCATGAGTATCTCAGGGAAGAGCATCTAGCTTCCCCTCCTGACCACACATATACACCAATCCCCACCCTAGCAGCTAAATTATTAAAACACAAAAAATGTGTCTTATTCTCACTTCCACAGCAACCCTTGGAGGTTTGCTTTAATTTCTGACATAATTTATATGCTAGGAAAAGACTGATGCTCCTCTTGTTAGGCTGGGTCAAAATCCCCAGGCAATGCCCTGTAGCAGTTCAAAGGCCCCCGCTGAGACTCCATGGCTTTTCCAGGAGCTCACAACATTCCAGGGGTCACTTTCTGATCTAGGTCTTACTTCTGCACACCTGTAGTCTCCACGTTGATCCCAGATCTATGTCTTACTTCCACACACCTGCAGTCTTCAAATTGACCTAGGTGTACAACAAGAACCCTTTTGAACATTATAAAATTAATCAAAGAAGAAGGGAGAAGGAGGAACTAAAATAAACCAAGCTTGCTGCATATTCAGCATTAATCATTGCTCTCTGACCTGCTTGCTCTCTGACCTGCTTCACCATATTTAATAATTGTTTGTTGCCTACTGTCCTAGAATCAAGTAAGACTCTGTTACAAGATGATAGTTCTGTTAACTGCTCTGTAGATAACAACTTGAACATAATGAAACATTAAGTTTTCCCTTTGAGATATTCTTTCAGGTCCTGTATAACGGTGGAACTACTGATACCAGCTGCTCTGAAGAACCCCACTGACTCAGCTGAGTGGAGGAACACCAGGAGAAGCTGACTCACCAAAGAAGGTGATTTCCACATTGTGATGATGTCATCACCCTTGCCCTGACCAATTACCCCAATTTTTAAGTCCCCTGCTCACCACAATCCCCCTAAAAATCCCAGCCCAAACCAGGCGCAGTGGCTCACACCTGTAATCCTAGCACTTTGGGAGGCTGAGACAACCAGATCATTTGAGGTCAGGAGTTTGAGACCAGCTTGGCCAACACACTGAAAACCTGTCTCTACTAAAAATTTGAAAATTAGCCTGGTGTCATAGCAGGCACCTGCAATCCCAGCTACTCAGGAGGCTGAGGCAGGAGAATCACTTGAACCTGGGAGGCAGAGGCTGCAGTGAGCCTAGATGGCGCCACTGCACTCCAGCCTGGGCAACAGAGTGATACTCTGTCTCAAAAAAAAAAAAAAAAAAAAAATCCCAGCCCAAAACTCCTTGCGGGTATGGATTTGAGGGCCTCCTTCCATCTCCTCACTCAGATTCCTGCAATCATTAAACTCTTTCTGTGCTGCAAACCCTGCTGTCTCAGTATAATTGGTCTGTTACTGCACAATGGGCATATGAATCTGTTGGTCCTATAAACAATTTTGGTGAGCCTAACCTAGAGCCCCTTGTGAGCATCTGCCCATGACTCAGTGCTCCTTTGTCCTTGGGACAGACCTGGAGACAAGTCCAAGCAGTTGCTTGGTTCCATTGAACTGGGGGCTGTCTCCAGTGCCTTGCTTGCCAATGGGACAGTGGTGACCTTCAGTGCATAAATAGCTTGCAGCAAAGAAATAGTTTCTGGTTTTGAAAGACATCTTTGGTAAGTTTTCTCTGTGCAACCAGCACTTCTTCCTGCTTTCCTAGTTTGCTGGCCTCCTCAGAGGTCTTGACCTTTTCTGAGGTTTCGTTGATCTTCCCTGGCAACAGGAAGGGCCTTCTTTGAGGGGGTTCACCCTAAATTGGAAGGAGAATAAAGGGCACTGCTCGGGAGAAATACTCTTGATTTCTGAAAGGTGGACCTTGGTTTTGGAGGGCCCTTAGTCTTTGTCTAGTTATATATGTTTATGTTTATGAAAAGGATTTCAGAAGGAATGTCTAGCAGGCGCCTAACTCAGGAGACCCTCCACTTCCCCATTTTGCCCAGAGAACACCATGGCAAGATCTACTCATTTCTCCCCACTTTGAGTAGAGCAAGGACTCTGGGGGCCAAATGATGCAAGTTTGAGTCTTGCCAGGTCAAACTTAGGCACTGAGGGATGTGACTAGTGTATGTGTTTTGTTGTTTGTGCATTGCCTTGGCTGGAATGGGAAACGTTGATCTCAACATGTTGATTCCAAGCAGTCCATTGGGCTGCATCCTGCCAAGTTGGGAAGACAAGATACATCCCCATCAGGTCAGGGCAATAGGTAACTCTCCCATTAAAGGCAGGAATACTATGAAAAACTATGGGAAAGGTCAAAGGCATGCCAGGTTTTCTAGAACTCCAGCTGGTTACATATTATGACTCATTCTTGCGTACATTTTTAAACTGATGAGCAAATTACAGCAATGAAAACGCAGAGCTCACAACTGCAGCTATGGAGTTAAAATGTACATTAAATATAGAGTCTTTTAAAGCTATCTTTTCTTTTCTGACTGCTTTGAATCTGTTGTTATTAAGCTACTGGTATTGAGATGAGACTCACTGTTTATGGTATTACCAATTCAAAACTACTTGGAGATTTTGTTTTTCTTATACAATTCAGCCAGTTCTACCTAACATGTAAACACTGAAAACTCATTTAAAAATGAAAAAATAAAATGGGGGGCATAAAAAAGATTTTTTAAAAGTCAAACTGCCACAGACAATGCTTTATCCAAAATTTGGGTTCACAGCCTTCATTGGATTACCAATAGGGGCAAACAAAGTTTAACCATGTGAACAGGTTCCAATTTACCAGAAATAATTTGGATTTAGCCTTTGTTTTTTTTAGATGGAGTCTCACTCTCACCTAGGCTGCAGTGCAGTGACGCAATCTCGGCTCACTGCAACCTCCCCCTCCCAGGTTCAAGCGATTCTCCTGCCTCAACCTCCCCAGTAGCTGGGACTATAGGCACCCACCACCACACCTGGCTAATTTTTTATTTTTAGTAGAGACAGGGTTTCACCATCTTGGCAGGCTGGTCTTGAACTCCTGACCTCAGGTGATCTGCCTACCTTGGCCTCCCGAAGTGCTGGGATTACAGGCGTGAGCCACTGCGCCTGGCCTCTAGCCATCTTTTATAAGCTGGTGAGTTTGTATTGCTATCCCATGGCTAGAATTCAAAGGTAAAAGCTATAGCATCTTTGTACATATGTGTATATGTACGTTTAGATGTGTTTGTGTATATGCACATGCATTATATGTTGTGTCTACATGGTACCAAATTGGTTTACAAATAAAAGAGCACTCATAAATTAACAAATCTAAATGCTTTTCAACTTCATGTAACTTAAATAAGTCTTTAATAAATAAGCTGGTTTTAAAATTATTTGTAGGAGGCCAGGTGCAGTGGCTCACGCCTGTAATCCCAGCACTTTGCAAGGCCAAGGCAGACAGATCGCCTGAAGTTAGGAATTCGAGACCAGTCTGGCCAACATGGTGAAACCCCATCTCTACTAAAAATACAAAAATTAACTGGGCATGGTGGTGAGTGCCTGCAATCCCAGCTACTCAGGAGGCTGAGGCAGAAGAATCGCCTGAACCTGGGAGGCAGTGAGCAGGGATTGTGCCACTATACTCAAGCCTGGGTGACACAGCGAGACTCCATCTCAAAAAATAAAATAAAATAAAATAAAATAATTTGTAGGACTGGGCGTGGTGGCTCACTCCTGTACTTTGGGAGGCCAAGACAGGAGGATCAACTGAGGTAAGGAGTTCGAGACCAGCCTGCCCAACATGGCAAAACCCTGTCTCTACTAAAAAATCGAAATTAGCTGGGCATGGTGTCACGTGCCTGTAATCTCACCCTACTCAGGAGGCTGAGGCAGGAGAATCACTTGAACCCAGGAGATGGGCGTTACAGTGAGCCAAGATCACGTCATTGCACTCCAGCCTGGGCAACAAGAACAAAACTGTCTCAAACATACATACATACATACATATACACATACATACATACATACATTTATTTCTAAAATGAAAAAAGAAATGTATTTGGAATTGTCAGCATACATTTTTGTTTTGGCTTATTGGCCAAATGGTTTTGTATTTGTCTCTGCTGGATATATAAAGGTGTCAGAGTTTGGTACAAAAGTTATAAGACTATAAACCCAGCCAAAACCAGAATGATCTTTGTGTGATTTTTTTGATAGGTAAGACTAATTTAATATTATTGAATCAATGAAAACAGCTGAATGTTTTGAGTTATTGGTAAAAATAGCCATGTATTTAAATTTTTTACCTAGGTGAAAATCTAATATTCACAGGCTATAAAAATGATTAATAAGAAAATAACTTGAAAAGATGGCTAGCTTTGTCTAATATCTCAGTTTTCTTAAGTAATCTAGGCAAACTCTTCAAAATGAATACATTGAGTAAATATAATTAGGATATGTGCCTACAGGTAAACTTTCTATGTAATTTTAAATCCCAACATTATTTTGTAAGCTCATTAGGTGTCCGGATCCTTTCCAATTAAGAAAGGGTTATGATATGAGGAAACATTTTTCTAAGAATTATGGGGTGCTTCTCATTCAACAATTATTGATACCCGACAGACAATTCAGCATTTCTTGCTTCCTAGGTTTTTATTAAAATTTAAGGTTGCTAAGAATAAGAATTGTAGTTAATATAATTATGTACATAGAATGTGCCAAAGAAAATGTGTTCTTATTGAGAAAAAGAATAATTGTGAGGCCGGGCATGATGGCTCACGCCTGTAATCCCAGCTACTCAGGAGGCTGAAGCAGGAGAATTGCTTGAACCTGGGAGGTGGAGGTTGCAGTGAGCTGAGATAGGGCCACTGCACTCCAGCCTGGGTGACAGAGACAGAGTTAAGACTCCGTCTCAAAAACAAAAGAACAATTTGTCTCATTCA
Organism: Piliocolobus tephrosceles; assembly: GCF_002776525.5. Classification (NCBI taxonomy): domain Eukaryota; kingdom Metazoa; phylum Chordata; class Mammalia; order Primates; family Cercopithecidae; genus Piliocolobus; species Piliocolobus tephrosceles. The sequence goes on along the minus strand of NC_045447.1, from coordinate 33,961,876 downwards.
AAAGTTATCGAGGGGTTGATTCAAATTATAAACTTGGAAAGGTTATTTATGGAACCAAGTAGAAAAGAAAACAGTAAGCAGTGGAGAGGGATGTGAAGAAAGTTATAGATATGAAGGTATATTTTTGGTAAGGAAGGTAATAAAGAAAAGGGAGTAATTTTGTATAAGAAAAAATCCTGTGTAGTAAATTTTTGTCCTAAAGTAAAATGATTGGTTATTTAAGGAAGGGGAACTATAGAACAAATCAGAAAGTCCAAGAGTGTTGTAGACAGACCTTGTAAATCATGATAATATTCATAAAAGTAAATTTATGAAAATAATTTTCTGGCCAGGTGTGATGGCTCACACCTGTACTCCCAGCATTTTGGGAGGCCGAGGCGGGTGGATCACCTGAAGTCGGGAGTTCGAGACCAGCCTGGCCAACATGGTGAAACCCTGTCTCTACTAAAAATATAAAAAATTAGCCAGGCGTGGCAGCCCACTTCTGTAATCCCAGCTACTGGGGAGGCTGAGGCATGAGAATCACTTGAACTTGGGAGGTGGAGGTTGCAGTAAGCTGAGATCATGCCACTGCACTCCAGCCTAGGTGACAGAGTGAGACTCAGTCTCAAAAAAAAAAAAAAAAAAAAAAAAAAAAGAATTTTCTATAAGATTAAGCTGGGTATAATGAAAAGAAAATTATTTATAATAGCCTTTATAATTTTGGTCCCCTGGCCAGGCGCAGTGACTGACACCTGTAATCCCAGCACTTTGGGAGGCTAAAGCAGGTGGATCACTTGAGCCCAGCAGTTCGAGATGAGCCTGGTCAACATAGTAAACCCTGTCTCTACTAAAAATACAAAAATATTAGCTGGTTGTTGTGGCACGTGCCTGTAGTCCCAGCTCCTTGGGAGGCTGAGGCATGAGAATTGCTTGAACCCAGAAGGCGGAGGTTGCAGTGAGCTGAGATCACACCACTGCACTCCAGCCTGTGTGACATAGCAAGACTCCATGTCACTAAATAAATAAATATATATATAAATAAATAAATTTTGGTCCCCTATATTAAAACAAGGTTTTCTTAAGACATTGATTTGCTCTTAATAAAATTCCAAAGGTTTTAAGTTTTAATTCTATAACCTGTTTCTTTTTGAAAACTTCTCAGATTTATATCTCAGGATTTCAACTCCTGCTGAGGCTCACTGCTTTCAGCTTTTTCTCCCTTTGAGAAGGCATGAGATGAAACTCTCTCCTTCAACTTCTTTGTGAGCTCCAAAAACTTTTTTTCTCTGGTTCTAATTGCTGTTGTAACCTGATGCTAAAATGTTTATCTTGAAAGTCTAGAAAAGCAATGTCTTCCTCCAGTATAACTTGACTCTTTACTCTTGGCTGTTCTTGATATGTCTGAATTGTTCCATGTAACCAGGAAACTTATCATGCTGTTACTAAGAGTCATGGAGACATTATATGATAAGTGTATAATATAATGTTCACTCATGACCCTGAACACACTCTTCCTATGTCTAAACAATTCTAATGCCCTCTTCATCAGGATTGACTTTCAGGTTATCTAAATAGGCTCCCATAAGGAGAAGCAATGACACTGCAGAAGATTTTTCTTTGCCTGTTGGTGACGGGCCTAACAAACAAAGATTTTCCATTTTATCCAGGTAATTCCTTTGTTGTGTTTATTAGGGTTTTGACAACTTGGAAAACTGAGCTTAGAAAGAAAAGTTTTTACATTCATGTAACTTT
>NC_045447.1:33938703-33960042 GCF_002776525.5 Piliocolobus tephrosceles | reverse complement strand
CTAATTTTTGTATTTTTAGTAGAGACTGGGTTTCTCCATGCTGGCCAGGGTGATCACAAACTCCTGACCTCAGGTAATCCCCCGCCTCGGCCTACCAAAGTGCTGGGATTACAGGCATGAGCCACTGCGTCCGGCCAGCATCCATGTAACTTTTTATATTGCCTTCAAAGTCTTTGGTTAAGTGAATAACCATTATTTTACAATGACCTGTGATTCTGTTTTGACCAAACATTTTAAGCCTTTTAGTATCTTTGATCAACATTCTCAAAATCCAATCCTAAATGAAGTATTATTGCTGTGGCTTATTATCAAAGCTATAAAACTAATCCCCAGCCAGGCACAGTGGCTCATGCCTGTAATCTCAGTACTTTTGGGAGGTCGAGGCAGGCAGATCATGAGGTCAGGAGTTTGAGACCAGCGTGGCCAAGAGGCCAGCCTGCTCAATATGGTGAAACCCCATCTCTACTAAAAATACAAAAATTAGCCGGGTGTGCTGGTGTGCACCTGTAATCCCAGCTACTCAGAAGGCTAAGGCAGAATAGCTTGAACCCAGGAGGTGGAGGCTGCAGGGAGCCGAGATTGTGCCACTGCACTCCAGCCTGGGCAACAGAGAGAGACTCCATCTCAATAAATAAATGAATGAATAAATAAACAAAGAAACCCCACAAGATTGTAGAATCTTTTTACAGCTTTCAGTCAAACTAAAGGCACTCCAGTGTCACCACCTTCGGCCTAATAATCACATATACTGGAAGAGACATTGGTTAAAGGTCTTTCTTCGGCCCCCTTGAAAGGGTCCTTATGCTGTTACCTAATCTTTGTGCTGAGTTATAGGGTTTTGACTCCTGGGTACACATATCTCATCTGAAAAAGGCACTGACACCTGCTAAATCTTGAACGTGGACACCAGTATCTGATACCAAACTTAAGTTAACCAAAGGCTTGTCTTTAGACCCAGGAGAAGGTGACAATCAAAACAAATCCTTTTATGAGACACAGGGCCAGAAATTAAAAATGTTCAATCCCTTTAGGTCCAGGGACTATCACAGAAGAGGTGGGCATGTGAGATTGGAAGGGCTGGTTTTGAGGAATAAAATTAGTTCAGACCCTCCAAATCAAGGATGGGCACACAGATGCCTAAACAGCTAATGGCTCAACATATGCAACTCATAGATAAGTCCGTTCTGTAACCTTACCTTTTGACTTTTGGTTTTTGGCTCTTACATTGCTCAAAAGGTTTTTGTTTTTGTTTTGAGATGGAGTTTCACTCTTGTTGCTCAAGCTGGAGTGCAATGGCGCCGTCTCGGCTCACCAAAACCTCCGCCTCGTGGGTTCAAGCAATTCTCCTGCCTCAGCCTCCCAAGTAGCTGGGATTACAGGAATGCACCTCCACACCCTCCTAATTTTGTATTTTTAGTAGAGACAGGGTTTCTCCATATTGGTCAGACTGGTCTCGAACTCCCGACCTCAGCTGATCAGTCCGCCTTGGCCTCCCAAAGTGCTGGGATTATAGGCATGAGCCACCACACCTGGCCAGCTCAAAAGGTTTTTAAGGATTAATAAGTGCCTTCCCACTTCCATGCCCATCTGGCCTAGAATGTTTAATCAGCTATAAGCCTTTGGCTCTAAGTCCCTTGGCCATAGGGGTCCCACCAATGGACTGGATGGACCTGGGGCAGGTAGCCACACCACCCCAGCAATGGTATAAAACATAATTGTAGCCATAGATACTGTCTCTGGCAAATTTTGACCCAAAAAGGGGTAATGGAAACTAAAAAACAAAATCCTAAGCTCCCCTCCACTGACTGAAGGGACCCCCTTGTGGCCAAGGGGACCATACACACACAAAACCCTTAAAACTGAGATCCTGACCATGAGGATGAGAGGTCAGACATTCCCCATTATACCCCTCCTTTTTTGGGGTCTAGACACAACTGACCAACATTAATGTTAAAATAAAGATCATAAAACTGACAGAACAGACATTTTGTGACAATAAGATCTCATGGATACCCCCAATGTTTTCAGCCTATTTTACAAGGACTTTTTTGAAATTTGGACTCACAGTTCTAGACAATAGCACTTATAATTTATTTTATAGTCAGGTTAGCAATTGTTTATTTTATTTTGAAACAGAGTTTCACTCTTGTTGCCCAGGCTACAGTGCAATGGCATGATCTCAGCTCACTGCAGCCTCCACCTCCCAGGTTCAAGCGATTCTCCAGACTCAGCCTCCCGAGTAACTGGGATTACAGGTGCCCATAACCATGCCCGGCTAGTTTTTTTTGTTTGTTTGTTTCTTTTTGTTGTTTGTATTTTTAGTACAGACAGGGTTTTGTCATGTTGGCCAGGCTGTTTTCAAATTCCTGGCCTCAGGCAATTCACCTGCCTCGGCCTCTCAAAGTGCTGAGATTACAGGCATAAGCCACCACGCCTGGCAAGCCTGGTTAGCAATTAAATGTGCCCCATGCTAAGACAGTGGATAGGAGCACTAATGTGTTCATGCTGCACCCCCGAAATCCCCAACCAGGCACTCATGAATACTTACAGGTTACTGCCAGGCAATTTCATCCCTCTAATCCTGACTATGGTCTGTGCCCGTTGCCAGCAGGATCTTCAGCCAATTCCCACCATATTAGTTCTCACCTCAGGAATGAGGTATGATCAAGCCCAGGGGGGACTAAACTGTCCTTATAAACTTTATAAAATTAATAATGTAAGAAGAGAGAAGGGGAAACGAAAATAAACCAAGCTTGCAGCACATTCAACATTAATCATTAGATAGCTTGCTCTCTGGCCCACTTCCACATTGTTGTTTGTTGCCTATTGTGCGTGAATCAAGTAGATCCAAGCAGTTCCTAAGATTATAGTTCCTCTGAACTTCGCTGTCTACAGAGCAAGACATTTTCAGTGTCTTGCTTTGAATAATTAAGCTACATTAACTGCATAAGTACTTAAATGTAAAATTAAAATATGAGAAGGAAAGAAGTAAGTATAACTATAACAAGGAAAGATGTTACACTTACTTCTTTCCGCAAGAAAAGAAGTATAACAACTGTAACAACTTCAACATTATGAAACATTAAATTTTCCCTTTGAGATATCCTTTTAGCTTCTGGATACCAGCGGAACTACTGGTATCAGCTGATTTGAAGGATCCCACAGGGAGCTGACTTATCAAAGAATGCAGTTTTTCTTTCTCTCTTTTTTTTTTTTTTTTTTTTTTTTTTGAGATGGAGTTTTGCTCTGTCACCCAGGCTGGAGTGGAGTGGCATGATCTCAGCTCACTGCAACATCTGTCTCCCAGGTTCAAGCAATGCTCTTGCCTCAGCCTCCCAAGTAGCTGGGATTATAGGCATGTGCCACCATGCCCAGTTGATTTTTTATATTTTTGGTAGAGACAAGGTTTCACCATGTTGGCCAACCTGGTCTTGAACTCCTGACCTCAAGTGATCCATCTGCCTCAGCTTCCCAAAGTGCTGGGATTACAGGTGTGAGCCACCACACCATACTGAAGAATGCAGTTTCTGCATCATAATGATTTCATCCCCCTTGTGCTGACCAATTGAGTACCCCAATTTCTTTCTTTCTTTCTTTCTTTTTTTTTTTTTTGAGATGGAGTCTCCCTCTCTTGCTGGGGCTGGAGTGCAGTGGCGCAATCTCAGCTTACTGCAGCCTCTGCCTCCTAGGTTCAGAGGATTCTCCTGCCTCAGCCTCCAGAGCAGCTGGGATTACAGGTATGTGCCACCATACCCAACTAGTTTTTGTATTTTTAGTAGACACAGGGTTTCACCATGTTGGCCAGGCTGGTCTTGAACTCCTGACCTCAAGTGATCTGCCCACCTTGGCCTCCCAAAGTGCTGAGATTACAGGCGTGAGCCACCATGCCCAGCCTATTTTTAAGCCTCTCACCCTCCATGACCCTCAAAAACCCCAGCCCAGAACTCCTTGGGGGTGTGCATTTGAGGGTCTCCTCTCATCCCTCCCTCAGAGCCCTGTAATCATTAAACTCTTTCTGTGCTGCAAACCCTGCTGTCTCAGTGTAATTGGTCTGCTACTGCACAGTGGGCATATGAATCTGTTGTTCTTATGACACTTCCACAAACTTCCTCTCTCCACAGGCACAAACACATAAACCCACTTCTATAATGATTTGTGAATATTTCAGGCTTTACTGAAGATTGAGAGATCTAGGGGAGAGGAGGTCAGAGTGGTTTGCCTCACTTAAAACAACAAGCTTGACACTAAACATGTGGCCTGTCTATTCAAAATGTCTTTCGGCTACCCCACCCTAGAGGAGTCTCCACTGGCCCTTCATTCCACAGGGTCTTTTACTCTATCACCCCAGCTTCTCCTATTGCCCCGCTTCTTTCTCTTCTTGTCTCACTCAGAGCAGTTTGCTCAGCATCTTTTGCTGCCTTGGTTCCTGCTCTCTGAACCTCATATTCAACCCAGGAAGATTCTCAAGGCATTTCTACCAAAGTGTCTTCTAGTAGCAAACTCACGATGCCTGCTGTTTGATCCATTTTTGTTTTTACTTCATTACACCTGAGAAGAGGGAATCCCAGTATTAGTTCTACCATAGGGATAAAGAGAGGGCCCTGAGGAGGGACCCGTAAGCCAGTCTTGGAGGGGGTATCAGTGAAAGGTTTCCCAGAGGAAGGGACATCTGAAGGAGGAACAGGAGTTACCCAGGACAAGAAGGGAGATGGCACAACCCACGGAGGCTGGAAAATTTAGCAATGACAGAGTAGAACATGCACATAAGTAGTGAGGCTACAGAGTAAAGGGGCATACTGGGCGCAGTGGCACATGCCTGTAATCCCAGCAATTTGGAAGGCCAAGGTAGGTGGATCACCTGAGGTCAGGAGTTCAAGACCAGCCTGACCAACATAGTGAAACCTTGTCTCTATTAAATACAAAAAATTCGCCAGGTGTGGTGGCACATGCCTGTAATCCCAGCTACTTGGGAGGCTGAGGCAGGAGAATTCACTGGAACCTGGGAGGCAGAAATTGTGCCATTGCACTCCAGCCTGGGCAACAAGAGCAAAACTCCATCTAAAAAAAGAAAGAAAGAGTAACAGGGCAGCCCACAAGTAGCGTGTATCAGCTAAGGGACAGTCACTGCATTTAGAAAGCAATGTGGAGATGGTGAAGGATTTTGAAGGGTAATACAAGCAGATTCGCACTTTTTTTCTTTCTTTTCTTTTTTTCTTTTTTTTTTTTTTTTGGTGAGGGGGATGGAGTCTCGCTCTGTTGCCCAGGCAGGAGTGCGGTGGCACAATCTCAGCTCACAGCAACCTCCCCCTCCCAGGTTCAAACGATTCTCCTGCCCCAGCCTCCTGGGTAACTGGGATTACAGGCGTGCACCACCACTCCCCACTGACTTTGTATTTTTAGTACAGACAGGGTTTCACCATGTTGGCCAGGTTGGTCTCGAGCTCCTGACCTCAAGTGACCCACCCACCTCAGCCTCCCAAGGTGCTGAGATTACAGGAGTGAGTCATCACACCCAGCCTACACATTTTTCTTTCTAAAAATCACTGCGAGAACTCCCTTGAGGTTGGAGGAGGGGAGAGATCCCGGAGGCAGAGTGCCGTGGACTGGGAAGGGAGATGCAGCTCCAGAGTGCTGGCTGGAGATGGAGAGGAGGGGAAAAATTAGGGAGCTATATCAGAGCTGGACTGGACACCACTTAGTGATTGACTAGAAGGGGTGCGGGGATGAGCCAAGAGCATACAGGATCACAGTGAGGATTCAAGGGTCAAGATTGCAGCAGGTTTCACTGGAGGATAGTGTGGCCTTCTGCTAGGAAGTGGGCCATCTGGACACAGCTGATGAATTGATTCCCGCTGGTCCTCCCTTGATGGGCTCCCAACCTTCAGGATATTTGCTTCTCCCTATCTTTGTCAGCTGCAGTGGGGGACCACAACTCCCTGAGTTCTGCCCAGCTGCAGCTGGACAACTTTTGAACACTTCTGCTCCTGGCTGATGGCTAGTGGCCTGCGGCCTCCCACAGAGAGAACAGATTGAAGCAGCTGGCACTGCAGTCAGAGACGGATGCAGCTGAGCAGAGACAAGAGGGCACAGAAGGCACCATGAGGAACTCGGAGCTGCTCGATCGTTGTGTGACCCTAGGCAATTCAGTTACCTTCTCTGAGTCTTAGATTCTCTATCCACACTTCAATGATGGGGAGAACACTTACTTCAGACGTGTGTTTTAACGATTTCACATAAAGCAGCCAGGCGTGGCAGCTCACGCCTGTGATCCTAGCACTTTGGGAGGCTGAGGTGGGCGGGTCACAAAGTCAAGAGATGGAGACCATCCTGGCCAACATGGTGAAACTCCGTCTCTACTAAAAATACAAAAATTAGCTAGGCGTGGTGGCGCATGCCTGTAGTCCTAGCTACTCAGGAGGCTGAAGCAGGAGAATCGCTTGAACCTGGGAGGCGGAGGTTGCCGTGAGCTGAGATCGCACCACTGCACTCCAGCCTGGCGACAGAGTGAGACTCCATCTCAAAAAAAAAAAGAAAGAAAAGAAAAGACTTCACATAAACCATGTGGAAGTGATTCCTGAACTGTAAAATTCTTTAAGGGAAGTGAAAGGAACAAATATTTGTGGCTAGATGAACTGAGATTCTCCACCACACCCCCAGCTCCTCTCAGGGAAGATCTGGGGATCACAGAGCTGATACATAGAAAAGTTTAGTTCATCTTGATGGACTCCGAGTCCCTTCAAAGTGAAAATAGGCTCTGAGAATAGGAGCATGTACTATTAGCACAATAATGTCAAGGTTAATATTTCACAACATGGAGAGCCAAAGTAATTTTAATTGGAGGAATTTCATGTGACACTGGACTGTGTGATCCTCATAAGAAAATAATTCTTGTACAGACATTTGCCTAACATGAATCAGGAAAAAAGAGGGCTTAGTCATTACTGCCAGAGAAAAACCAAACTGAAGTCTGGTTTTTACCTTCTCCCATTCCCTTCATAAATAAAGAGGCGCAGGGGAAGAATCGCATGAGATGAACACCTCATTCAGACAGTGCGTGATGAGGTGAGGAGTCAAGGCCATGTCTATGTGTATATGGAGCCCAGGCCCTTCCTGCCATATCAGCAGGTGAGAGCCCCCTTTCAGCCTAGGCTGCCTCTGGTTCCCTTCCCCCACCAAACTTCCTCCCTCCTCCAGACACACACAAGCCGCCGCCATCACCATCACCACACACAGCACACAAGTTTCAACCCGATAGCTGAACTGACCTTCCCTCCGGAAATGCGACAATACTGAACACCTTCCCAGGCCCTGCCTGATGTGGGCTTAGGGGAGAGGAGATCCTGCCCCTACTGGAGGATCTTCCAGTGAGGTGAGGAGATAGCCCTAGAGGCATGTAACAGTGACCCCTCCACAGAGACCCAACAGCCCTACCCACTCCATTTTGGAAAGTAGGTACCTGGGAAGAAGGAATGCACCCAGGAATTTCCAGGATGTCATGCCTGAGGAGCCCTGTGGGAGAGGCGGTATGCCAGAAGCATAGTGGGGAAAGGAGCAAAAAGAGGCTCCCTTGTTCCCCCATTAGCTCCACTCCATTAGGGGCCTTGAGCTGCTCTTCCCCCTGCCTGGCTGCCTGCTGTCTTGGGTGTGTCTGGGAACCAGCCACTGGAGACGATGAGTGTGGCTGGGGGAAGGCCCTAGAGTGACCGCTGGTAACCCCAGCTGCACGTGATGGTGGCCAGCTGCCAGCTGGCTCCTCCCAGAGCCTCCCAGCTGGCAACGACTTTGAAGTCAGATAAGCCATGGCTCCTAGCTGTCCCGAGGGGATGTAAGTCCAGGACCTACACACAAAGCACCCACCCAATGACAAGCTAAGTCCAGGCAGGTCCTCCTAAAGGTCCTGGCTCTCAGACCAGCTGCTGTAACTGGACCAGAAAAAACAGAACATGCAAAGCTTACTCACTGCCGGCTGAAACAGTCAGAAGGACAGTTCACAAAGCCATTTCCCATCCATTATGTCATTTCATCTGCCCAACAACCCAGAGGAGAGTTCTGCCGACCCTGACCCTGGGCACGCTGCTCAGCCTCTCTGTGCCTTCGTTACCGTCCTTGTGAAATGGGCAGCAATAAGAACACCTCTTCTGATTTCTAGCTGTTTGTCGATTTCCAGCCGTGTGTCTTGGGCAACGCATTTCACTTAATTGTGCTTCAATTTTCTCACACCTCAAGTGGGGTTAAAAATAGAACCAACCTCATGGGATAGCTGGGAAAATTAAGTAAGTTGATTCACCTAGAGCACTCAAAACAATGGCTGGCTGCATAGAAAGTGCTCCGTAAATGCTAGCAACTATTATTATTTCTGTGGTTATTATTAATCAGGGGATTGTTAGGAGGATCAACAAAATAACAACAGCTGCCATATATTGTACATTGACCATGTTTCTGGCACTGGGTTCAGTCTTTTACGGGAATTACCTTGTACATAATGTTTAGTACACGCTGACTGCAGCACCTAATTCGTAGAAAGCCCTTAACAAACAGTAGCCACTATCATTATCTCCCTCATTCCACAGAGGAGCAAACAGCTCAGAGGCTTAATGATTTACCCCAAGTCCACAAAGCTAATAAGTAAGGAGAACTTAGACTTGAATCCAGGTCTTCTGAGAAACAGACTTCCATGATCCTTCAATTTTCACCTTCTTCTTGTCCCACCTTCACCAGCCTGGCACCCAGCATTTGCTCCATAGCTAAAGCTGGCTTCCCTTCATGAGACACATCTGCTGCTCAGTTGCAAGGTGCCCAACCTTCTCTGCACAGGTGTTAAGAGCTCTTGCAGGCTGGGCGTGGTGGCTCATGCCTGTAATCCCAGCACTTTGGGAGGAGGTGGGTGGATCACCTGAGGTCAGGAGTTCGAGACCAGCCTGGCCAACATGGCGAAGCCCTGTCTCTACTAAAAATACAAAAAATAGCTGGGCACGGTGGCAGGCACCTATAATCCCAGGTACTTGGGAGGCTGAGGCAGGAGAACAGATTGAACCTGGGAGACAGAGGTTGCAGTGAGCCGAGATCGCGCCATTGCACTCCAGCCTGGGTGACAGAGTGAGATGCCATCTAAAAAAAAAAAAAAAACTTCTGCAATTGTAATGACCACACTTGCCTCCAAATGGCTTTTCTCCTTTAGGAGCCAGGGACCAGGCTCCAGCAGGCACAGAGGGGTGCAAGGCAATGAGACAGGGTCATAGATGTTCCCAGGGAGCAGACCTGACCCCAGTTCCAGCTCTGCCTTCTTTAGGAATAACATGGAATCACACATGCTCCTGGGACTCATGACTGGCTCCAACTCCCGCTCTGTCCATCTATCTAAATGTCCCTCTGCTACAATTCTGTGGTGGAACCTTCCCTGAAAACAACTCTAAATCCTCCCTTAGTTGAGCAAAGTGAGTCTACAACCAGCAGCAGCCAGCTGAGGGGTGATAGATGTTTCCCTGCACGTTACATACCAAAAGCAACATTTTGCTGAAGACATGACTTCTGGACTGTGGGCAAGTCAATTCCCCATTCTGGGTCAGTTTCCTCATGTGAAATGTTGAAAAAATAAGACTCATCCAGCAGGGCTGCTCTAAGGGTCAAATGAGAGAATGGATGTCAGAGCACGGGACCTGGCACCAGAAATACAGACAGGAGGAGTCAGCACACTGTACGGACTCCAGAAATGCCCACAGACCAGATGGAACTTGACAGCCCAGTGCATCAAGGTGGCTCACAGTAAATTGAGCACGAACACCTCGGGGGAGAGTATAAGGATGTGAGACCAAGATCCTCACTGAAGAATAAAAGCATTTGTCCAACACAGGGGCCTCCAACCTGGAAAAGGACATTCTCCCAGAAACTCTGCAAAACCCCACTTACCATAGAAGATGGAGAAGCTGTGTAGCAGAGTCACAAGATAGCAGCCATGGGGAGATGTGAACAGTTAGGTGACAAGGATGCAATGGAGCTGTCTTTGCATTTGAAGCTTGTTATTCACAAACTGGTCCTTGCCAAGAAACAGGTGCACACTGAGGCAGACCAGAGTGGTGGTATGCTAGATCTGTCATGGATCGTGGCCCACAAGAGCCAATTGTTACGTTTTCAGAATGTTTGCAAATCAGTTATTAAATGTGACCATGGAAAGCCAGGTACAGTGGCTCATGCCTGTAATCCCAACACTTTGGGAGGCCGAGGCGGTTGGATCACCTGAGGTCAGGAGATCAAGACCAGCGTGGCCAACAATCCAAAACCCTGTCTCTACTAAAAATACAAAAATTAGCTGGGCATGGTAGTGCGTGCCTGTAGTCCCAGTGACTTGGGATGCTGAGGCAGGAGAACTTCTTGAACCCGGGAGGTGGAGGTTGCAGTGAACTGAGATCACACCACTGTACTCCAGCCTGGATGACAGAGCGAGACCCTGTCTCAAAAAAAATATATAAATAAATAAATAAATAAATAAATAAATAAATAAATAAATGTGACCATGATTAAAATTATATAAACTTAAAATTACGTGAATATTAAAATCAATGATAATAAACACTTAAAACTCATCACTTCCTTATTATACTGTATTTTACTATCATCTACGCTCTTAAAGTGATTTATATCTATTATAATAGTGTGATAAAAATGCTTGGCTGGGCACGGTGGCTCATGCCTGTAATCCCAGCACTTTGGGAGGCTGAGGCAGACGGATCACGAGGTCAGGGGTTTGAGACCAGCCTGGCCAACATAGTAAAACCCCGTCTCTAGTAAAAATACCAAAAAAATTAGCCGGTGTGGTGGCACGAGACTGTAGTCCCACCCACTCGGGAGACTGAGGTGGAAGAATTTCTTGAACCTGGGAGGCAGAGGTTGCAGTGGGCCAGGACCACACCATTGCACGTCAGCCTGGGTGACAGAGTGAGACTCCATCTCAAAAAAAAAAAAAAAAAAGGAAATGCTCAGTGCTATTACATTTTAACTTGAATCAGCCATAGACTATTTATACCACAGGAATGGGCAAACCTACAAATCATGATGCCTTGCCTGCCCTACAGAGTCACTTGTTAAACATTTATCAGCTCACCACTAATGAAGAGCCTCTTCACTGCTCCAGTGCCTCCAAGGAAATGGGCTTTTATGAGACTTTGAGTCGTGCTGTCCTGCATGCTTAGGTTGTGTTTTCTCTGTTAATTAAATTTCTGGCTACGACTTCATATTAAGAGCCCTTACAAGGCATTTAGGTCTAATAATCTCAGGATTAATAATTGAAAGGCACATTTCTGCAATGAGTCGAACAATATGGGGGGCTTCATGAAGCATGCTGCCCTTCACAAAGGGCAGGAAAGTTACACAAGAGGAGACCAATATAAACTTAAAGCCTTTTCTTGTCTTTCCCAAACTTCAAAACATTCCTGTAGTATTCAGTTCACCTAACAGTTATTTCATAATCATCACAGCCAAGGCACTGGGCCAGGAGGAGGATAAGGAAGACACATAGTCTATTCTCAGGAAGCTTGAAGTGTGGTGAGGTGAACACTCTCTCTCACCATCACATTGAGACCTACACTGAACTCCCTATTTTAAATTATAATTTCCCCCAGCACTCCTAATCCCCTCTGTTTTGTTTTGTTTTGTTTTGGAGACAGAGTTTCGCTCTTGCGGTCCAGGCTGGAGTGCAATGGCATGATCTCGGCTCACTGCAAACCTCCGCCCACCGAGTTCAAGCGATTCTCCTGCCTCAACCTCCTGAGTAGCTGGGATTACAGGCATGCAACACCACCCCCGGCTAATTTTTGTATTATTAGTACAGATGGGATTTCACCATGTTGGCAAGGCTGGTCTCACACTCCTGACCTCGGGTGATCAGCCCACCTCGGCCTTCCAAAGTGTTGGAATTATAGGCATGAGACACCACGCCCGACCAAAAACAGGCTCTTTGGGGACAAGGCATATCTTTTTTTTTTTTTTTTTTTTGAGATGGAGTCTCACTTCGTTGCCCAGTCTTGAGTGTAGTGGTGCAATCTCAGCTCACTGCAACCTCCGCCTTCCGGGTTCAAGCGATTCTCCTGCCTCAGCCTCCCAAGTAGCTGGGATTACAGACGTGCACCATGTCTGGCTAATTTTTGTATTTTTAGTAGAGATGGGGTTTCATCATGTTGGCCAGGCTGGTTTCGAACTCCTGGCCTCAAGTGATCTGCCTGCTTTGGCCTCTCAAAGTGCTGGGATTACAGGCACGAGCCACTGCACCCAGCCCTAATTCCCCCATTCTTATTTTCTCCCTAACCCTTGTCACCTTCTAACATGCTATATAATTTGCTTTTTCTAGTGATTTTTTTTTCACTGTTGTTCTTTCCTCACTAGAATATTAGGTCCACAAAGACAAGGATTTTGATGTGGCTTGTTCCTGTGCCTGGAACAGTTCTGGCCCAGAGTAGTCCATCAATTTTTTATATATTTACATGTAACATACTAGAAAAAAACACCAAATTAAATCCTAATTCCTGCTCTACCACTTACTGTGTGACCCTGGGTAGGTTACTCTACCTCTCTGATCCTCCCATCCTTATATGGTAAACTACACATTTGGACAAGGCTACAAACCAGACAATGGAAAACTCAAAATTCAATGTGTCTACCAGATATGACAATCATGGCATGTCTGCCACATGCATGGCCACATCTACTCTACAGAAAACTATGTTCTGCAGCCCCCAGCTCCAGGCAGCCATGCTCTGAACTCCACCATGGCCATCTGGCTTTCTCCAAACCCCTAACTCCTCCCTTCACCTCTATGTGATTGAAAACTATGTAAACACTTGACCCCACGGCAGACAGAGGCTTACAGTATAGCCCAGGGAAAGACCTGCCCTAATAAGGAAGCCTAGACCAACCCAATACTACTCTTAGAAATGTAAATTGGGAAATGCAGATAAAATCAGGCACTTTACAGAGGCTTAGGATGCAAGTTTGAGAGAGGCCAGAGAGGCCATGATTAGCAATTAAGCGAACCAAGCTAGAAGTCAGCAAATAGTATGAGGTAGAGAAAAGACAGAGTATACAAAGAAAAAATCAGCGTTTAGCAAGAAGTGGGCAGACACAGAGAAGGAGACCTAAAGGACAATTTGTGTAACATTTCTTGGGCAGCACTTTAGGGAAATCCTTAAAGTCTGTTGCAGAGATCCTGGTGCTGGTCTACCCTCCACCTCCAGTGCCAGGCAGTTTGGTCCTATTTTGCCTTCCCCTCTTAGATTTCCACAAGACTGCCTCCCTTTTGCCCACAGACATTTCTTGAGTCTCTATCCCTTGCAATGAAAAGAACCCAATTCAGAGATAGAGGGTAAGGCCCACAGGCTATGCTTGATTGACTTATCTGTCCTAGGAACTCCTGCCAATGTCTTGTGTGATTGTTTATCCTCTTGTTCAGAGTTTCAGTGACACTGTTTCACACAGTGTCCTTGCAAGATATGTACAAGGAATAGGATGGTTTGGAATGGAATAGGAGGAAAAAAGAACAAATGCTAAGTCCCACTCCTGCCAAGGTAGCCACATCATCTTTGCTGCAACCCTGTAAGATAGGTATTACGTCCATCTTGAAGGGATTTTTTTTTTTTTTTTTTTTGAGACAGAGTTACTCTCTGTCGCCAGGTTGGAGTACAATGGCGTGATCTCGGCTCGCCAAAACCTCTGCCTCCCAGGTTCAAGCAATTCTCCTGCCTCAGCCTCCAGAGTAGCTGGGATTACAGGTGCCCACCACCACACCCGGCTAATTTTTTGCATTTTTAGTAGAGACAGGGTTTCACCACCTTGGCCAGTCTGGTCTTGAACTCCTGGCCTCATGGTCCACCCACCTCAGCCTCCCAAAGTGCCGGGATTAAGGTGTGAGCCACGGTGCCTGGCCTAGATAAAATTTCTTGTATTTCTTGTTTTTGTTGTTGTTGTTGTTGTTGTTGTTGTCCTACTGGGAACCATGAGATTCCACTGTAATTCTCTCCTTGAAGTCCCAGTTTTGATCCAAAGCTCCAATATAGAATCGAAAATACGAGGAACACTTCAACAGTACTCTTCTTTTTTCTCTAGGGGCCCAGGAGAGACTGAAAGCTATCAAGGAATCTGACCTGGGGAACCCCAACAGAGCCAAGAAGGTCACCAGAGACTTTAGAAAATATAGGGACTTACTGCTCAAGACCCGTTTGAAGCCTAGACCTAAGAGGGATGATTTGATGCTGAGACTGCATGACATGCAGAGTGACTCAATCCAACAGAATCAGTGAGCTGTCGCCCCATTCTGCACTAGATGAATAACTCTGCAACACTCAGATGACTGTGACTTCCTGATGCCATGCCTGCCCACAGATCACCAGTAGAAGCAAGAATGAACATTTGTGAAAAAATTAATCTGCATTGTCAATTGTCATCCTGGAGAGAAAATGACTTGATCTTCAGTGACAACAGGAATATCACTGACTTTCAGCCCCATCTCACTTTTCTTCACTTTGTCTTACTCAGTGACCTAATATTGAGTCTACTGATGTCTTCACCTGCAAGAGCAGCCTCCTTCCCAAATCAGTTCCCACTCCTAACAGGAGCAGAGGCAATATCAGTAGCCTTTTTTTTTTTTTTTCCTGAGACAGTCTTGCTCTGTCATCCAGGCTGGAGTAAAGTGGCACAATCTTGGCCCACTGCAACCTCTGCCTCCTGGGTTCAAGTGATTCTCCTCCCTCAGCCTCCCAAGTAGCTGGGATTATAGGCACCTGCCACCACGCCCGGCTAATTTTTTGTATTTTTAGTAGAGACGGGGTTTCCCCGTGTTGGCCAGGTTGGTCAACTCCTGACCTTGTGATCCACCCACCTCAGCCTCCCAAAATGCTGGGATTACAGGCGTCAGCCACTGCGCCCAGTCGCCTTTTCTGTTCTCTTTCTTGATCTTAGGAGTTTAGGAAATGATCACGCTCCCAGATGCAAGATCTGGTGTCCTACCCTCAACACCAATGGACTCACAAGATCCCACCAACAGATCTGAATGATCTAGGACTCATAATGCAGGCTCTGAAGTTAGAGAGACTTAGAGTCAAATTTCAACTCTGCCACTTAACCTTGCACAAGACCCATATCTCAATTAAGTTAGGATAGTCAACAATGCTAAATAAGAAAATTAATTTCTCAGTGGGGCGTGGTTGTTCACACCTGTAATCCCAGCACTTTGGGAGGCCGAGGCGCAGATCATGAGGTCAGGAGTTCAAGACCAGTCTGGTCAACATGGTAAGATCCCGTCTCTACTAAAATACAAAAATTAGCTGGAAGTTGTGGCACACGCCTGTAATCCCAGCTACTCGGGAGGCTGAGGCAGGAGAATTGCTTGAACCCAGGAGGCGAAGGCTGCAGTGAGACCAGATGGCACCACTGCATTCCAGCTTGCACGACAGAGTGAGACTCCATCTCAAAAAAAGAAAATTAATTTCTCATCACAATATATGTCCAACATAGGTTAGTGGAAGGCAGTGCTCCATACTATTATTCAAGAACCCAGGCTGAAAAAGGTTCCACCTTATAATGTCACCATCACAGCACATGGTGTTCAGGGATACTAAGACGGTGAAAGATGGGAGAAGGGCCAAGTTTGAGGTTTTAACCATCTCATCCCAGAAAGGATACAATGGCATTCCAGTTGTGGTCCATCGGCTAGAACTAGTCATGTAGCCCTGCCAACCCGCAAGGGCCTAAGAATCACCACCTTCCTTGTTACCAGAAAGTGAAGAACTGGATATGAGTACATAATTTTACTGCAGCCAGGCACACAGAGTGTGGTACTACTGTGTAGTTACTTTCTTCCTTCAAGGTTCCTGCAGGTCCAATAGACCAAGGATTCATTAAGCTAAGGAAGGGCCCTGTTGTTTGTATAACCACTCATCAGAAGACTGTCCCCCATGTCACTCTCAACCTCAATGCCACTGCACAATGAACAGGCTGAGTTCACCAGCATGGGCTTATGCCCTAGGCTTTTCTTCCTAACCAGTCTTGCCCTATTGTCCTGCTTGAATTTTCTGGCCTCCCCCTCTCAGCTTGAGCTTTATCCTAATAAGAAACTTTGTAGGACAGGAAGCTTCATATCTTGTTCAGCTCTTGCCAGTTCTCCTTATGAGCAGTCAATCAATGTTTTAGCAGTGGCTCCATCTTGGATCCTCAAACTTCTTGGAGGTCAAAGGGTTAAACAATTCCCAGTCACAATGAATTTGCTGCCAAAGATACACTCACTCAGCCTTCCCAAGTGACTGAATATGTAAAAAAGGGTTATGTACAAAAATGTTTATTGAAACATTATTTGTAATAGCAAAATATTGGGAATAACCTAAATGTCCACCAAAGGAGAATGTTTATAAATATGAATCATCCACATGATGGATGTATAAGTTATGCCTGCCAAGTTCATCAGGGTAAACAGAAGAAACGAAATCAGATTACTTATTAGGATGGAGTTGATTTCCTAATCCAGTGGTTCACAGTGGGACCTGCTTTCATTTTGTTTGCTCTGCAGTTCTACTTTCCCAGATTTTATTGGTTCGTTTTGGGGCCATTCTACAGGCAGCATCTCCACGGGGCAGCCAGGGCCCAGCTCATGTGTAGTTGGGCAGCCTTTGCTACTGCACTGGTCCCCAATCCAATCATCTGTGATTAGCGGAGCGGCTAGCTCTCCTCGAAACTGGAGAAGGTTGCCCTGGCCTCTAATTCATTCTCCTTTAGTCAGTCTAATTCAGTGAAATATTATGTACCCTTTAAAATGGTATTTACCAAAAGTTTTTAATGACCTGGAAAAGTATGCAGGAAATATTGTTAGGTTTTTAAAATTTATAAAATGGAATCTATATTCTGATATATGTTGTAATGTAAATGAATCTTAAAGGCTGGGCGCAGTGGCTCATGCCTGTAATCCCAGCACTTGGTGAGGCCAAGGTGGGTGGATCACCTGAGGTCAGGAATTCAAGACCAGACTGGTCAACATGGCAAAACCCCATCTATACTAACAATACAAAATTAGTGGGGCGTGGTGGTGGGAACCTATAATCCCATCTACTCTGGAGGCTGAGACATGAGAATCGCTTGAACCCAGGGAGCGGAGGTTGCAGTGAGCTGAGGTCAGGCCGCTTCACCCTAGCCTAAGCAAAAGAATGAAACTCTGTCTCAAAAAAAATAAATAAATAAAAAGTAAATAAAAATAAATGAACCTTGAAGACATACTAAGTGAAATAAGAAATAAGCCAATCAAAAAAAGGGCAATATTGGGCCGGGCGCGGTGGCTCAAGCCTGTAATCCCAGCACTTTGGGAGGCCGAGACGGGCGGATCACGAGGTCAGGAGACGGAGACCATCCTGGCTAACCCGGTGAAACCCCGTCTCTACTTAAAAATACAAAAAACTAGCCGGACGAGGTGGTGGGCGCCTGTAGTCCCAGCTACTCAGGAGGCTGAGGCAGGAGAATGGCGTAAAACCCGGGAGGCAGAGCTTGCAGTGAGCTGAGATCCGGCCACTGCACTCCAGCCCAGGAGACAGAGCGAGACTCCGTCTCAAAAAAAAAAAAAGGGCAATATTGTATGATTCCACTTTCTTTTTTTTTTTTTTTTTGAGATGGAGTCTCACTCTGTAGCCCAAGCTGGAGTACTATGGCGTGATCTCAGCCTTCACTGCAACCTTCACCTCTGGGGCTCAAGCGATTCTCCTGCCTCAGCCTCCCAGGTAGCTTGCACCACCACACCCAGTTAATTTTATGTATTTTTAGTAGAGACAGGGTTTCACCATGTCACTCTGGGTGGTCTCGAACTCCTGAGCTCAGGCAATCCACCCTCCTCGGCCTCCCAAAGTGTTGGGATTACAGGCATGAGCCACCACGCCCGGCCATGATTCCACTTACATGAGGTGCCTGGAGTAGTCAAATCATAATGACAGAAAATAGAAGGGCAGTTGCCAGGGGCTGGAGGGAGAGGAAAATAGGGTTTAATGTTTAATGGGTGTGGAGGTTCAGTTTTGCAAGATGAATAAAGTTCTGGAGATGAATGGATGGTGGTGATGGTTGCACAACAATGTGAATGTACTTAATACCATTGAACTGTACACTTAAAATGGCTGAAATGGTAAATTTTATGTTATTTTACCACAATTTAAAGAATTGAATCTATTGTTTCATCACAAATGTGTGAGTTTTTTTTTTTAAACAAATGTTTGAGTATATGTGTGTGCGTGTGTGTGTGTATAACCATGCCTAGTGTTCTGCTTTTGGTGATGAGAGGAAGATGCTACAGTTTCTTCCCTAACGCTCTTCCTTTAGCTAGTGCAAGGGTTGACAAACTGTGGCCCTTCAGCCATATCCAGCTTTTCATCTGTTTTCGTAAATAAAGTTTTATTGAAACACAGTCATGCCCATTCATTTATGGATTGTCTGCTTTTGTCCAACAATTGCAGTGGAGTAGCTGCAATAGAGACAGTATAGTCCAGAAAGCCTGAAATATCTACTATCTGATCCTTTATACGAAAAGCTAGGCTGGGCATGGTAGCTCACGCCTGTAATCCCAGCACTTTGGGAGGCCGAAACAGGTGGATCACCTAAGGTCAGGAGTTTGAGACCAGCCCGGCCAACATGGTGAAACCCCATCTCTACCAAAAATATAAAAATTAGCTGAGTGTGGTGGCGCATGCCTGTAACCCCAGGTACTTGGGAGGGTGAGGCAGGAGAATCACTTGAACCTGGGATGTGGAGGTTGCAGTGAGCCGAGATTGCGCCACGGCACTCCAGCCTGGGTGACAGAATGAGACTCTGTAGCAAAAAAAAAAAAAAAAAAAAAAAGAAAGAAAGAAAAGAAATTTGCTGAAGCTGGGCATGATGGCTCATGCCTGGAATCTCAGCTCTTTAGGAGACCAAGGTGGGTGGATCGTCTGAGGTCAGGAGTTCGAGACCAGCCTGGCCAACATAGTGAAACCCCGTCTCTATTAAAAATACAAAAAATTAGCTGAGCGTGGTAGCGTGCACCAGTAATCCTAGCTACTCAGGAAGCTGAGGCAGGAGAATTGCTTGAACCCGGGAGGCAGAGGTTGCAGTGAGCTGAGAGGGTGCCACTGCCCTCTAGCCTTGGTGACAGAGTGAGAATCATCTCAAAAAAACAAAAAAAAAAGTTTGCCGATCTCAGCTTTAGTGCATTGAGAGCACACATGGAAACCAGAAGAATGATCAAAACTTTACTGTTTGAGTTCCGAGTTCTGTATTTCAAGCCCAAGCGTACAGGCCTGGAGACTCCAGAGTTGGTGTCTCTTCTCTATATACTTGTTCTTCAACTTCTCAACAGGCTCAAAGTCTTCTATTTAGATGAGACACCCAATGGGGCTATCCCAGGCCCCAGAGGTGAGAAAGACAAAAGGAAAAAGAGGCTCTCATGGTGAGTCTGATTTGTTCTTTTTGGAGTTGCATTACCAAGAAAGACCTTCCTAAAGTACCTGAAACTTGGGAATGTACTAGAAAGTGGGGAGAGGGATCATGTTGTCACATTTGCAAACGCAGATTTTTTTTTTTTAAATCTGGAAGGACATGTACCAGTAAATTCATTGCGATATCTTCTTTTCTTTTTTCTTTTTTTTTTTTTTTATGGAGATGGAGTCTCGCTCTGTTGCCCAGGCTGGAGTGCAGTGGTGCAATCTCGGCTGACGGCAACCTCCACCTCCCGGGTTCAAACAATTCTCTTACCTTAGCCTCCCAAGTACCTGGGACTACAGGATCACACTGCCACGCCCGTCTAATTTTTTGTGTTCTAGTAGAGATGGGGTTTCACCATATTGCCCAGGTTGGTCTTGAACTCCTGAGCTCAGATGATCCGCCCGCCTAGGCCTCTCAAAGTGCTAGGATTATAGGTGTGAGCCACTGCGCCTGGCTGATTATGATATCTTTCAATTGTGGGATTACGGATAATTTTTTTAAGTTCTCCTCTATAATTTTTTATATTTTATGATGTGTTATAATGACTATACATTGCTTTTATAATCAAAAGGTAAAGTTATTTTAATATTCCAAAAAATTATTATTAAAAAATCCCAGGAGCACACCAGGTTAAAATCCAGTGAGAATCATATGAGAAACATTTCAACGGGGTCAAAAATCTGGGTAATCCTTAGCTAATTAAGCTTGTTTTCTTGACCTGAACTCTACTCAGAAAGAGCTGAAATCTGATAAGCCCAATATTTTCCTGGCCTGCTCAGCCACATGACCCATAAATTTCGTTTGTCCAGGCACTCCCTGCTCTCCTGGGAATTTCTGTGCCTTCTACAACTTTAAAAGCAGCCTCTAAGCTGCTGTGTACCTTTTTGGTCAAAGGTTCTCTTTTCTTCCCCCCCCCCCCCCCTTTTTTTTTTTCTTTTTGAGACAAAGTTTCACTCTTGTTGCCCAGGCTGGAGTGCAGTGGCTCCATCTCCACTCACCGCAATCTCTGCCTCACAGGTTCAAGTGATTCTCCAGCCTCAGGCTCCCAAAAAGCTGGGATTATAGGCACCCGCCATCATACCTGGTTAATTTTTTGTAGTTCTGGTAGAGATGGCGTTTCATCATATTGGCCAGGCTGGTCTCGAACTCCTCACCTCAGTTGATTCACCCGCCTCGGCCTCCCAAAGTGCTGGGATTACAGGCGTGAGCCACCGCGCCTGGCCAAAGGTTATCTTTTCAAAGGCTGTAGACATTGGCTCTGCAGAGCAGTAAGTCAGACCTGGATTAGGCTTTGCTACCTACCTGAGCTAGGATTAAGTATTAAAATTTTGTCTCTTAAGGGGAGGTAATCCTATCTATGAGAGAAGAAGGGATTCTCTGCTATTCTGCTCACTTACCTCTTACTCTCCCAAGGGGACTAAAAACTAATCTGAATTGTATATAGTGACTGGGTCTTTCTGTTAGTGATGAGGATTTCAGGTTCTCCATTGACCACTCACAGAGAAAGTGTACAGACTTGGCCAACCTTTTATGTTATTGTCATGATGTCTGTCCTTTGTCCACAAGGAAATTTCTTGTGAGGGATGTATATAGCTTTTTAAAATCTTCTTGCCATGTTTTTTAGAAATAGATTGGGAGGCAGGTTTGCCCTAAGCAGTTCCCAGCTTACTTTCCCCTTTTGCTCCCCACATTCAACATTTCCCAAGATCCATTCCATATATGTTGCCCTGGTTCCAGTTAGCCAGCATCTACAATTCTTTTATATGTACATTATTTCTTCATGGAGCTAGTAGATTGAGTGGATTGGTGATTCTCTTCTCCTGCTCCTCTTCCCTGGAGCAAAAGTAGCCTGAGAAGCAGGCCTTTCCTAGA
>NC_045447.1:33928825-33938693 GCF_002776525.5 Piliocolobus tephrosceles | reverse complement strand
ATAGAGTTTATAACACTGAATTATAAACACCTAATTTACTAGATTATGAGTGCCTAAGAGGACCAAGCTGTATTTGTTTTTTGTTTTGTTTTGTTTTGTTTTTTTCGAGACAGAGTCTCACTCTGTAGCCCAGGCTAGAGTGCAGAGTCGCAATCTTGGCTCACTGCAACTTCTGCCTCCCGGGTTCAAGTGAGTCTCCTGTTTCAGCCTCCCAAAGTTGGAATTACAGGCGTCCGCCATCATGCCGGGCTGATTTTTGTATTTTTAGTAGAGACGGGGTTTCACCATGTTGGCTGGGCTGATCTTGAACTCCCGACCTCGTGATCCACCCTCCTAGGCCTCCCAAAGTGTTGGGATTACCTTGTCCGGCCCCCAAACTATATTTTTCTTATTCACCATTTAGTTCTCAGAGCCAACTCCTGGTGTCCTTACCAGCACATTAACCACTAAGTCTTGAGATAGTGCTCCCACATTAGTAAATTTCACCTTGCACCCTTATACTTCACCTCCTGATTCAGCATTCCCCAAGATCCACTCCACACATATTGCCCTGGTTCCAGTTAGCCAGTTCCTAGAATTCTTTGGTATGTACATTATTTCCTCGTGGAGCGCAAACTGTATTTTTTTTTCCCCTCAGGCTCTGATGCAGCTTGTCCCTAATTTATCAGACTTAGGGTAATGAGGGCAGGTAAGAGCAGATCTTAAGGAGTACAAGTATCATCTTGCAAGAAACCTGCCTATGAAGAGTTTTTTAAAGAGCTCTAGTCAAGGGGAGACTGCTTTCCCCCTAACAAGAGTGAAGGAACTGATAGAAATCTGGAGATGCAAGATTCTTAGGTTCATGCCCTCAAATGTTCCCATCCCAGGTGTTACTTCCTGCTCCTTTTCTATTAGGGCCCTGAGTTTGCATAAATCTAGTGAGGCTTTACATTTTGTCTTCTTCATAGCTCAGTCATTCTTAAATCATGATTTACACCATTGTCTGCCCTGGGGCTGCAGGAGTTGAGGTTCTCCTTAAAGCTACCATAAAGTCCTTTTGACTTTCACAACATACTTGAATTAATTGTTGTTTGACCAGAATCTGTCATTTACTGACAGCACCGTGGCTCGCATCTGTAATCCTAGCACTTTGGGAGGCTGAGGCAGGTGGATCACTTGAGGACAGGAGTTCAAGACCAGCCTGGCCAACACGGTGAAACTCCATCTCTACTAAAAATACAAAAATTATCTGGGTGTGGTGGTGCATGCCTGTAGTCCCAGCTGTTTAGGAGGCTGAGGTAGGAGAATCGCTTAAACCCATAAGGTGGAGGTTGCAGTGAGCCGAGTTTGCACCACTGCACTCCAGCCTGGGCGACAGACCTAGACTCCATCTCAAAAAAAAAAAAAAAAAGCATCTGTCATTTACCTTCATGGTTTCTGAAGAACGTAATAAAAGTCAGCGATCTCCACAATTCTCATAAAGGAAAAAAAATCCTATTATGCCTATACCACCAGGTACCTTAGCTAGCCCATAATCCAATGCTTCCCCCTCCACTCACACCGCATTCTAATCCACTGCTAGTGAGAGTCTTAGCAATTGTTATACCCCAGCATGCCAGGTTTATCACCACCATGCCAACCACCACCATTAGGGTGATTGGCAAGTGAACCAGTTCCAGAGTCCAGCCTAAGAGTCAGCTTTCAAGGGTCACTCCTGATACTAACTGTCTTGAAAATGCCTTTGCAAAAATTTTAACAGTGAGAGAGTTATGACAGTGAAAGAGATTTGATCTAACCAATTTCCGTCTTGCCTTTAAACCTCCAAACTGCCCTAAATCATCCCTGAGCTTAGCACAAGCTAACTTTGGGGGACATTTAGTTCACAGTTTAAATGATAATAACCCTTCCCCAAAACGAAACTGCTTTTTCTTTTCTTTTCTTTTTTTTTTTAAGACAGAGTCTTGCTCGGTCACCCAAGCTGGAGTGCAGTGATGCAATTCGGCTCACTGCAACCTCCACCTCCCAGGTTCAAGCGATTCTCCTGCCTCAGTCTCTTGAGTAGCTGGGATTACAGGTGCCTGCCACCACACCCAGCTAATTTTTCTATTTTTAGTAGAGATGGAGTTTTGCCATGTTGGCCAGGCTGGTCTTGAATTCCTGACCTCGTGATCCACCCATCTTGGCCTCCCAAAGTGTTGGGATTACAGGCGTGAGCCACTGCACCTGGCCACTAAATTGCTTTTGTAAAGCTAATGAAAGAAGACCACCAGTTAGGAGGATGAGGAACCTGAATTTTGCTAAGATGCAGACATAAATGGATGACCAGCCATTTTTTCAGAGATCACAAGATTTGCAACTCCTCCAGTTACTCTTGTGGATAAATAACATTACTGTTGTAGAACCTAAGATTGATCTTTTGAGTTGTCTTTTCAGGTTTTTGCATTTTTGATCAATGATTCCACCTGGCCCCACCAACCAGTCCTGTGGCCAAGGCCAGAAGCAAACTCCTTGGCCTGCCAAACTATCCTTGAAAAACCCTAGCCTCTGAATTTGGGGGAAAATTGATTTGACTAATGACTGTCTCCCATGTGGCCTGGCCAGCCTCATGTCTATTAAACTCTTTCTTTACTGCAATGCCATGGTCTAAATAAATTAGTTTTGTCTGTGTAGTGAGCAGGGAGAATGCATTAGCGGTTACAGTCTCAGCCTGGGCTCCCTGCTCAAAAGTAGATCCTACAACAAGATCCCCGTCAAAAGTAGATCCTACAACAAGAGCTCAAAGAGTAAGAAACTGGAGGGAAAGAAGCAGAAAGAGGAAGAGCCCACATGTTATCAAGTTGGTCACCACTGATAACCACTTTGAATAACTGGCCTTTCTGAAGCATATAGACTATAATCCAGAATTATCTTCCCAGGAGAGAGAAACAGGGACGCGAGCACTTACCTATCAGCTCCCATGCCCCCATTGTCATGGGTTGCCTCATGGAGTGTTAATTCACATCTCCAGGAGGTGCAGGTGTGTCAGGCAGACTTCCCTGGTGGGTGGGTAGGTGGGAAGTGGGGGAAGAAAACAAGAGATGTTCAGTGCAACTGAGGCCAGGTACTGTCAGGCTATACTTGTGTACAGCTGGTTGCCAAAGCAATGACATAAAAGGTGGGCCAAGTCTGCACACTTTCTCTGTAAATGGTCAGATAGTAATTATTTTAAGCTTTGCAGGTGATGTAAGGTCTCTTTCATGTATTCTTTTCTCTTATTTTACAATTCTTTAAAAATTTGAAAAAAAAAATTCTTAGTTTGTGGCCTTAAGAAAACGAGCCACAGCCAGATTTGCCCGGTGGACTACACTTTGCCACTTCCTGAGCAAGAAGATGTGAAGCCTCGTCTGGGTAGAGAGGTCTGCCTTGACCTTATTTATGAGTGCACCTACCCCTCACTACTCTCAATCCCCCTTCTTGCTTGATTTTTCTCTTTAGCATTTATCATTTTCTAAAATGTTATATAATTTACATATGTATTTAGTTTATTGTTTGGGTTATTCAATAGAATGCTAGCTCTATGCATTCATGCATGCTTTTTTTCTTTTTTTTTTTTTTTTTTTTTTTGAGACAGTCTTGTTCTGTTGCCTAGGCTGGAGTGCAATGGTATAATCTCAGCTCACTACAATCTCTGCTTCCTGGGTTCGAGCAATTCTCCCGCCTCAGCCTCCAGATTAGCTGGGATTACAGGCACCCACCATCATGCCTGGCTAATTTTTTTGTATTTATGTAGAGATGGGGTTTCACCATGTTAGCCAGGCTGGTCTTGAACTCCTGACCTAGGTGATTCACCTGCCTCGGCCTGCCCAAGTGCTGGGATTACAGGCATCAGCCATCATGCCCAGCCAGATTCAAAGATTTTCTGATTGGCAATTAGTTGAAAGAGTTTATCTAAAGACCTGGAATCAACAGAAAGGAGTGTCTTGGTGAAGATAAGGGTCTGTGGAGATCAAGATTCTTATTACGCAGATGAAGCCTTCAGGTAGCAGGCTTCAGAGAGATGAATTGCAAATATTTCTTATCAGACTTAAAAAGGGGCCAGACTCTTAGTTCATTCTCTCCTGGATCAGGACAGCAATCTAGAAAGGGAAGGGGATTCTCTACAGAACGTAGATTTTCCCCACAAGAGACAGCTTTACAGGGCCATTTCAAAATTTGTCAAAGAAATATACTTTGAGGTAAAATACTTCGATTTCTTTCAAGGTCTGCTATGTGTCATGTTGATATCTTATTGCTACAAAGAGTCTCTTTTGTCAGTCTTAAGGTGGCTGTTTTAATGCTAATGGTGGTCACCTATGCCAGTAGTTCACTCATGATTTGGCTGTCCGTTTGTCTGTTCTTGGTGTATAGGAATGCTTGTCATTTTTTCACATTGATTTTGTATCCCGAGACTTTGCTGAAGTTGCTAGCCAGCTTAAGGAGATTTTGGGCTGAGACAATAGGATTTTCTAAATATACATTCATGTCATCTGCAAACAGGGACAATTTGACTTCTTTTCCTAACTGAATACCCTTTATTTCTTTCTCTTGCCTGATTGCCCTGGCCAGAATTTCCAACACTATGTTGATTAGGAGTGGTGAGAGAGGACATCCCTGTCTTGCGCCAGTATTCAAAGGGAGTGCTTCCAGTTTTTGCCCATTCAGTATGACATTGGTTGTAGGTTTATAATAAATACCTCTTATTATTTTGAGATAGGTCCCATCAATACCTAGTTTATGGAGAGCTTTTAGCATGAAGGGCTGTTGAATTTTGTCAAAGACCTTTTCTCCATCTATTGAGATAATCATGTGGTTTTTGTCATTGGTTCTGTTTATGTGATGGAGTATG
The DNA here is from genome assembly GCF_002776525.5 of Piliocolobus tephrosceles. NCBI lineage: Eukaryota > Metazoa > Chordata > Mammalia > Primates > Cercopithecidae > Piliocolobus > Piliocolobus tephrosceles. Next base: position 33,933,850 of record NC_045447.1, on the reverse strand, counting down.
TTTATTGATCTGCATATGTTGAACCAGCCTTGCATCCAGGGATGAAGCAGACTTGATTGTGGTGGATAAGCTTTTTGATGTGCTGCTGGATTTTGTTTGCCAGTATTTTATTGAGGATTTTCACATCGACGTTCATCAGAGATATTGGTCTAAAATTCTTTTTTTGTTGTGTCTCTGCCAGCCTTTGGTATCAGGATGATACTGGCCTCATAAAATGAGTTAGGGAGGATTCTCTCCTTTTCTATTGATTGGAATAGTTTCAGAAGGAATGGTGTCAGCTCTTCTTTGTATCTCTGGTAGAATTCGGCTGTGAATCCGTCTGGTCCTGGACTTTTTTTGGTTAGCAGGCTATTAATTATTGCCTCAATTTCGGAGCCTCTTATTGGTATATTCAGATATTCAACTTCTTCCTGATCAGTCTTAGCAGGGTGTATGTGTCCAGGAATTTATCCATTTCTTCTAGATTTTCTAGTTTATTTGCATAGAGGTGTTTATAGTATTCTCTGATGATAGTTTGTATTTCTGTGGGATCCATGGTGATATCCCCTTTATCATTTTTTATTGCATCTATTTGATTCTTCTCTCTTTTCTTCTTTATTAGTCTTGCTAGTGGTCTATCAGTTTTGTTGATCTTTTCAAAAAACCAGCTCCTGGATTCACTGATTTTTTTGGAGGGTTTTTTGTGTCTCTATCTCCTTCAGTTCTGCTCTGATCTTAGTTATTTCTTGTCTTTTGCTAGCTTTTGAATTTGTTTGCTCTTGATTCTCTAGTTCTTTTAATTCTGATGTTAGGATGTCGATTTTAGATCTTTCCTACTTTCTCTTGTGGGCATTTAGTGCAATAAATTTCCCTCTACACACTGCTTTAAATGTGTCCCAGAGATTCTGGTACATTGTGTCTTTGTTCTCATTAGTTTCAAAGGATGTCTTTATTTCTGCCTTCATTTGGTTATTTACCCAGTAGTCATTGAGGAGCAGGTTGTTCAGTTTCCATGTAGTTGTGCAGTTTTGAGTAAGTTTCTTAATCCTGAGTTCTAATTTGATTGCACTGTGGTCTGAGAGACCGTTTGTTGTGATTTCTGTTCTTTTACATTTGCTGAGGAGTGCTTTACTTCCAACTATGTGGTCATTTTTTGAATAAGTGCAATGTGGTACTGAGAAGAATGTATATTCTGTTGATTTGGGGTGGAGAGTTCTGTAGATGTCTGTTAGGTCTGCTTGGTGCAGAGCTGAGTTCAAGTCCTAAATATCTTTGTTAACCTTCTGTCTCACTGATCTGTCTAATATTGACAGTGGGTTGTTAAAGTCTCCCATTATTATTGTGTGGGAGTTTAAGTCTCTTTCTAGGTCTCTAAGGACTTGCTTTAAGAATCTGGGTGCTCCTGTATTGGGTGCATATATATTTAGGATAATTAGCTCTTCTTGTTGAATTGATCCCTTTACCATTATGTAATGGCTTTCTTTGTCTCTTTTGAACTTTGCTGGTTTAAAGTGTGTTTTATCAGAGACTAGGATCACAGACCCTGCTCTTTTTTTGCTTTCCATTTGCTTGGTAGATCTTCCTCCATCCCTTTATTTTGAGCCAATGTGTGTCTCTGCACGTGAGATGGGTCTCCTGAATACAGCATACTTATGGGTCTTGACTCTTTATCCAATTTGCCAGTCTGTGTCTTTTAATTGGGGCACTTAGCCCATTTACATTTAAGGTTAATATTGTTATGTGTGATATTTCATCATGTCATTATGATATTCGCTGGTTATTTTGCCCGTTAATTGATGCAGTTTCTTCATAGCATTGATGGTCTTTACAATTTGGCATGTGTTTTGCAGTGGCTGGTACCAGTTGTTCCTTTCCATGTTTAGTGCTTCCTTCAGGAGCTCTTGTAAGGCAGGCCTGGTGGTGACAAAATCTCTCAGCATTTTCTTGTCTGTAAAGGATTTTATTTCTCCCTCACTTATGAAGCTTAGTGTGACTGGATATGAAATTCTAGCTTGAAAATTCTTTTCTTTTAGAATGTTAAATATTGGCCCTCACTCTCTTCTGGCTTGTAGAGTTTCTGCCAAGAGATCTGCTATTAGTCTGATGGGCTTCTCTTTGTGGGTAACCCGACCTTTCTCTCTGGTTGCCCTTAATACCTTTTCCTTCATTTCAACCTTGATGAATCTGACAATTATGTGTCTTGGGGTTACTCTTCTCGAGGAGTATCTTTGTGGTGTTCTCTGTATTTCCTGAATTTGAATGTTGGCCTGCATTGCTAGATTGGGGAAGTTCTCCTGAATAATGTCCTGAAGAGTGTTTTCCAACTTGGTTCCATTCTCCCCGTCACTTTCAGGTACACCAATCACATGTAGGTTTGGTCTTTTCACATAGTCCCATATTTCTCAGAGGCTTTGTTCATCTCTTTTTACTCTTTTTTCTCTAACCTTCTCACTTTATTAATTTGATCTTCAGTCACCGATACCCTTTCTTCCACTTGATCGAATCAGCTATTGAAGCTTGTGCATGCGTCACAAAGTTCTCATGCCATGGTTTTCAGCTCCATCAGGTCATTTAAGGTATTCTCTACACTGTTTATTCTAGTTAGCCGTTCGTCAAGTCTTTTTTCAAGGTTTTTAGCTTCCTTGTGATGGGTTTGAATATCCTTCTTTAGCTTGGAGAAGTTTGTTATTACTGACCTTCTGAAGCATACTTCTGTCAACTTGTCAAAGTCATTCTTTGTCCAGCTTTGTTCCATTGCTGGTGAGGAGCTGTGATCCTTTGGAGGAGAAGAGGCATTCTGGTTTTTAGAATTTTCAGCTTTTCTGTTCTGGTTTCTTCCCATCTTTGTGGTTTTATCTACATTTGGTCTTTGATGTGGGTGACCTACAGATGGGGTTTTGGTGTGGAGGTCCTTTTTGTTGATGTTGATGCTATTCCTTTCTGTTTGTTAGTTTTCTTTCTAACAGTCAGGTCCCTCAGTTGCAGGTCTGTTGGAATTTGCTGAAGGTCCACTTGACCCTCCAAAATCCACTGTTGGAATTTTCTGGAGGTGACTGCCGGGGTATCACCAATGGAGGCTGCAGAGCAGCATTATGTTGCTGCCTGCTCCTTCCTCTGGAAGCTTTGTCCCAGAAGGGCACCCACCTGTATGAGGTGTCAGTCGGCCCCTACTGGGAGGTGTCTCCCAGTTAGGCTACACGGGGGTCAGGGACCCACTTGAGGAGGTAGTCTGTCCGTTCTCAGAGCTCAAACACCATGCTGGGAGAACCATTGCTCTCTTCAGAGCTGTTAGACAGGGACGTTTAAGTCTGCAGAAGTTTCTGCTGCCTTTTGTTCAGCTACGCCCTGCCCACAGAGGTGGAATTTATAGACACAGCAGGCCTTGTTGGGCTTCTGTGGGCTCTGCAGAGTTCGAACTTCCTGGTTGGTTTGTTTACCTATTCAAGCCTCAGCAATGGCAGACACCCCTCCCCCGCCAGGCTGCTGCCTCATAGGTCAATCTCAGACTACTATGCTAGCAGTGAGCAAGGCTCTGTGGGCATGGGACCCACCAAGCCAGGTGTGGGATATAACCTCCTGGTCTGCCATTTGCTGAGACTATTGGAAAAGCACGGTATTTGGGCGGAAGTGTCCCATTTTTCCAGGTATGGTTTGTCATGGCTTCCCTCGCCTAGGAAAGGGAAATCCTCTGACCCCTTGTGCTTACCGGATGAGGCGACGCCCCGCCCTGCTTCGGCTCGCCCTCTGTGGGCTGCAACCACTGTCCAACCAGTCCCCATAAAATGAACCAGGTACCTCAGTTAGAAATGCAAAAATCACCCATCTTCTGTGTTGATCATGCTGGGAGCTGCAGACTGCAGCTGTTCCTATTTGGCCATCTTGGAAGAGATCAACTAACAACAACAGAATATATTTAAATCGCCTGGCATGATGGCTCATGCCTGTATTCCCAGCACTTTGGGAGGCCAAGGCAGGTGGATCACAAGGTCAGGAGATTGAGACCATCCTGGCTATCATGGTGAAACCTCATCTCTACTAAAAATACGAAAAATTGCCAGGCATGGTGGCTTGTGCCTGTAGTCCCAGCTACTCAGGAGGCTGAGGCAGGAGAATTGCTTGAACCCGGGAGGCGGAGGTTGCAATGAGCCTAGATTGCACCACTGCACTCCAGCCTGGGTGACAGAGTGAGACTCCATCTCAAAAAATAAAAAAAAAGATAAATACATACATACATACATATAATATATATATATTTATATATATTTGGAGAAGTAGTAATAGAATTCAGTACATAGGTTGTAAATTGACAGCCTTTGGACAAGGATATGGGAAGGAGTTTGAGCAGAGAACTTAACATTTCTATGTGCCACTCCCTAAGAAACTGGTGAAAACAACAATCTTTGCAAATTCTAGCCCATTCCATAGGAAGAAAAGGCACAAACACATTTCCACTGTTTGCAGGCACCATTTACACCGCCTATGCCACTGCCCTTGGGCTGAATTTTGGTTTAGTTTGGATTTGTCTACAAGTATGTTAAAAGGCAGATGTTTTAAAACAGGTGTTCAGCTTGATTGCAACATACGTTGCTTCTTGCCAGTTGTCTCATTCTAGCTTGATGCATTTATTGAACGTGTCTGGCCCCTGTAGACATTTTGAGTAATCTACCTCTGACTTAGTGTTAAGACTTTTTGACAGCAGCTAGGCCTAGGTTTGAAACTTGATTCTACCACTAATTTCTTTCAGCCTCAACTTGCTCATCTATGTGAAACCAGGGTAGTTTTGCCTTCCTACTACAATGTGTCCTAAAGTAGGACACTTAAACCCCTGGATTTGTAAGATTCCTAGTCTAGTCCCTCTCCTGATTTTCCAGGGGGCTCCCCTAGCCTACAGATATGTGGATGAAATGAAAAGCCAATTCTGTTTGCTCTCAAGGCTGTTGTCTTGCCGACAGCAGAAACCTTGGCATTCCAAAGAGATACCTGCAATTCTTGCTGCTGCCACCACTTGTGCTAGAATAACCACCCCTGGAGTTTATGGTAGTTAGT
>NC_045447.1:33836327-33928815 GCF_002776525.5 Piliocolobus tephrosceles | reverse complement strand
CACCACTTGTGCTAGAATAACCACCCCTGGAGTTTATGGTAGTTAGTCCCCAGAGATGGCCTCCCAGTAATCCATGGAATCCATGGCTCTGGATATTCACTCTGTTCCCTTAAATCTGGGCAGGCCTAGAACTAACTTTTGATGAATAGATGTGCCTGAAGTGATACTGCATGTCTTCTAAGGCTGGATTATAAGAAATGATGCACCTTCATCTGGCTCCCTCAGAAAATGCATTTTTGGGGAAGTTAGCTTTCATGCTAGAATTCTAACTACTCTGAGACCACCATGCTATAAGAAAGCCCAAGTTACCCATGTGAATATGCCCTGTGGAGGAAAATCAAATGCTGGGTTGATACTTCCAGCTTTGATCCTATTCAATAGCCAGCACCAGTTTACAAGATGTGAGAATGAAGATGCCATTTGGATATTCAACCCAGTCAAGCCTTCAGGTGACTCCAGCTCCAGCCACCATCTAACTGCAACCGCATGACAGACCATAAGCAAGAACCTTCCTGCTGAGCCCACAACAATCCCATGGAACAATGAGGAGTAATAAAATGGCTGTTTTAAGCTATTCTGTTTTGGGAAGCTTTGACATGCAGCAACAGATGATAGGTACAGGATCATACATACCTCTATTGCCTGGTATGTCTGAAGCCACATGGCTAGGGCTGAGCTTTTGCTTCCAATTGCTGCCAACATGGTAGTGAAAATTCTTGCCTAGAAGACGCTATTTCTCAAAAGCAAGGGCAGATGACACTTCTCTCTGCATCATATTTGGAGATGGTTGCTCCATGGCAAAATTGCCTTAGGCTTCCAGTGTTACAAGTCCTTCAAACCAGTTCTCTAGCCATTTCCCCAGGACATAAGCCTGCCATCAAGATAGCTGTGCTGGGACAGGTTCTGGAGTCTGCTGCCAAACTGACTGTATCTCAGGATCACAGCAGAAGGTAGATGGTGCTTTCAGATTAGAATTGTTTGAGTTCTTAGTAAAGGACTATTTATAAAAAGTAGGTGTAAAGGACTCACAGGGGACAATGGAGTAACCCCAGACTAGTAACAGTGGAATGTTACCATCTTTATGCCCATAAAGATGAAAGGAAGGAGCAGCTACTGGAACCTTAATAGAGAGACTCATGCAGAGAAATCCACTTTGAGAGGAACTGTATCCTTCAATCTAGAGATACAGCCTGCTTTGGGTAACAGTGCAGAGAGTGAGCCTGAGAAATAAATACCCAGACTTCCCTCCCACACCCTCCTCTGATCTCCTGCTGGAGCTTTTCATTTGCCAAAAATCAAGCAGAGACCAAAAGACAAGGAAGCCTGATGAAGTGTTATAGTAGTCTGTACAAGTCAGCCTCCTGAGGGTTGGGGTGGGGCTGAGATCAGGCTGGAAAAAGGGCAAAGGGAAGATGTCTGGCACGTAGACCCAGAACCATCATTAGCTAACACCTTCAGCCCAACACCTATCTCTTTCTCTTTTGATGGAGATTTTATCCTAGAAGTCTCAATGGCTTCCCTGTCAATCAGGTGCAACCCCGTCGCTTTCAATCATTTTAACTCTTACATAGGAAGCGTTCTGAATCCTTTACTCCCCAAAAGGCTCCTGTGTTCCAAATTTGGCCACTTCCTCTCCAGCAATTTTCAAGCTTCAGTCATTTCTCTCTCCTGACATTTTCCCCAAAATACTTTAAGCACAGAACATATCTGGAAGGCTATCCAAGAAACTAATTATTGTGGTCATAATACATTTGGAGGCTGGGCACAGTGGCTCACACCTGTAATCCCAGCACTTTGGGAGGCTGAGGCAGGTGGATCACCTGAGCTCAGGAGTTCGAGACCATACTAGCCAACATGGTGAAACCCCATCTCTACAAAAAATACAAAAATTAGCCAGCCATGGTGGTGCGTACCTATAATCCCAGTTACTCAGGAAGCTGAGGCAGGAGAATCGCTTGAACCCAGGAGGCAGAGTTTGCAGTGAGCTGAGATCGCACCATTGCACTCCAGCCTGGGTGACAAGAGCAAAACTCTGTCTCAAAAAAAAAAAAAAAAAAAAAAAAGAAGCAGAAGAAGAGAGGATCAAGAAAAGGCAGACCACTGCTGAAATTTCTGTGGCCCTGAAGAAGGAGATGAGATCTTGATGGCCAGAGAGAAATTCCACAATCAGAAAAATGTCACCTCCTCTAAAAGTGGTGTAACACCTGAGTCAGCAAACCGGATATTCCAAACCACAATCACCTGCTTAGCCCCCTTTTTCCATAATTTTTCCTCACACTTTTAGGAAGTTATTTCCAACAGAATGTCTTTGAATTCAAAAGGAAAGACAATGAGCATAAAGATTTGGTTTCTAGAAATGTCTTTTGCCTGCTACTTTACTGGAAACTATTTTTCAAGGATCTCCTTTAGTGATCCTTGATGCTTTCCTGATGGTAGCAAATGTCATTGCAAAACTGCTGGAGTTGGCTCAGCGTCCCTTCCCATGCGCACACATGCTATTCCACTCTCAGACCTTCAAAGGTTGTTACAGAATGAGGAGGTACGGAGCCCAGATCCTTCAGACAGAACTTAGATAGCCAGACCTTGGACAGCCAGCCCTAGAAGAGACATTTTATCAGTTCCCTCAAAGGCGGGTGGCCCTTTTTAGTATGGCAGTTCCTTTCTTCACATTCCCTGAAAAGGCTGAGTGATACCACACACAAATACCCCTCCCCAGGGACTCTAAGCCAGGCTCCAGATCAAGGTTCAGCTCCTCCTTCTTTCTCTCTGCCCAACTGGGATATCCTGCCATAGAGGTGGGGCAGCCTTCGTTTTCATTCAGAGTATAGAATCTTTCATGAATTTATTCGTTAATTTTTAAAAAGCAATTTATTGAGCTCCCGTGCTTCAATCTAACAGGGAAGATAGTTAAATGACTACAACACAAAATGATAATTGTTATAAATGAGAAGCACAGGGAATTATGGGAGCTCATAGGCGGACCACCAACTAAAAGGGTGCAAAAACCTTTCTGAACAAGTTTTAAGCTGAATCCTGAAGAATGAAGGGGACTTATTTAAGCAAGTGTGAGGTGTTGGGGATGGGAGATGGGGTTGTATGTGTGTGTGTGTGTGTGTGTGTTTTCAGTGTGAGGAAGCAAGAAAGAATGTTTCAAGAGTAAGAAAATGGTATGTGTGAAGCCAAAGTAAAGAAAGCACAGAGATTTTAAGAAATTGGAAGGGCTGGGTATGGCTAGAATATAGTATATGATGAGGAGATGGACACAGTGAGAGATGAACTGGACAGGTGAGCAAAGACTAGTCTTCTTCTCTGTTTAAGTGTTTTTTCACGTATTTGTTTATTGAACTCATATTTATTATGTTTTTCATGTGTGCCTATTAATGGAAGGTCATAAAAGGCCGTGTAAATTAGGTTAAGGAATTTTGTCTTTAGTCTAAGTGCAGTGGTATAACACTAAAGTGTTTTCTTTTTTTTTTTTTTTTTTGGAGACAGTCTCACTCTGTTGCCCAGGCTGGAGTGCAGTAGCACGATATCCACTCACTGCAATCTCCACCTCTTGGGTTCAAGCGATTCTCCTGCTTCAGCCTCCCGAGTAGCTGGGACTATAGGCACACAACACCATGCCAAACTAACTTTTTGTATTTTTAGTAGAGACAAGGTTTCACCATATTGGTCAGGCTGGTCTCGAACTCCTGACTTCAGGTGATCCACCTGCCTCAGCCTCCCAAAGTGCTGGGATTACAGTCATGAGCCACTGTGTCTGGCCCACTAAAGTGTTTTCATCAAGATCAAACTAACATCTTGAGAAAGCTGTTATCAATCACCAGGTTCCCCTCAGTCTTTCTCTGAGGAAAGCTCAGGAGGTTATCACTCAGATAGGATCGAAGAGCCTGAGGGGAGTGCAGAGGGCATCACCTTTCTGGGACCCTCACTACAGTATAATGAAGGAAACACCTAATGGAAATGAAGGTCAGAAACAGTTCACTTTCCTCACTCGGGGACTTCCTAGGAGACCTGGAGCCCCAGGGCAGTCATCCCTCTAGGACACCTTCTAGGGTTGAATTTCCCAGGGGTACCCAGAGCAGCTCTGGTTATTTGGCATATAAACTTTTAAGATGATGTCCTCTGGATGAATTGACTCCTTTATTATTATGAAGTGATTCTCTTTATCCCTGGTAATGTTCTTTACTCTTTACCTAAAATCTGCTTTGACATTAATTTAGCCACTTGAGTTTTATTTTGATAGGGATAAAATGGCATATCTTTCTTCATCTCTTTACTTTTAACATATTTATGTCTTCATATTAAAAGTGGGTTTCTTGGCTGGGCACGGTGGCTCATGCCTGTAATCCCAGCACTTTGAGAAGCCGAGGCAGGTGGATCACTTGAGCACAGGAGTATGAGACCAGCCTAGGCAACAAGGTGAGACCCTCATCTCTACAAAAAAAAAAAAAGTTGAGTATGGTGGTGCACGCCCATGGTCCCAGCTAGCTACTTGGTACTTGGGAGGCTGAGGTGAGAGCATTGCTTGAGCCCAGGAGGTCAAGGCTGCAGTGAGCCATGATTCCACCACTGCACTCAGCCTAGATGACAGAGCAAGACCCTATCTCAAAAAAAAAAAAAAAAAAAAATTAATTAATTAAAATAAATAAATAAATAAATGAAGTGAGTTTCTTTTAGGTGGCTTATAGTTGGGATTTGCTTTTGTATCCAATCTGACAATCTCAGTTTTTTCATTTGGGTGTTTAGACCATTTACATTTAACGTGATTATTGGTATGGTTGGGTTTTAATTTACCCACTTGCTATTTGCTTTCAATTTATCTCATTGGTTCTCTGCTTTTTCCTCTTTTACTGCCTTCATTTGGATTCATTAATTTATTTTTATTCCCTTCTATCTCTTTTATTGGCTTATTAGCTATAACTTTTGCTGCATTATTTTAGTGGTTATTTTAGGATTGACAGTATTATGAAGAACCTTCTCCCTGTCCAGCCCTCTGGCAGATTAAATCCATTGCTTGAAGCATTTTGAGTGGACAGAACTGGAAGGTGGGGTGCAGCCCACAGCTACCTGAGTAATTAACTGCATAGAATCAACTCTATGTAGTGGTGATGGCAGGAAACATCATCCATGTATGTGTTCGTGGAACAGTAAAGCCACAGGTATTAGACAGCAAATCAGGCAGGCTCTAAATATGAGGCAGTCAATAACCAGGAAAGCAAAAACCAAAGCAAAAGGGCCATGGCTTTAGAAGTTTTGTGGGAGCCCAGGAACATTTTGGAAACTTTCAGATCTGAAAGGGGAGAGCCAAGCTACCTGCCTCTTGTTTAGACTGGCCTGGACAGGCTGAGCCTTCAAATACAGTGATGAATGAACCAGCTGCCAGGAGCTGAGGTTGAAACAGAAGCTCACACCCGAGGTCTATTCATGCTTCCCATGGAATGCCCTCCTCACTATTACCACCGGTCTATATATTTTCCATATTTATTAGCTAGCTCATATTCCCCCTATAACAGAAAGCCAATGGGACATAATTTTCTTATCTTCTAAACCTCCAATCATCCTACCCAGTATGTCCTAGAGAACACATCACATTTTGCCTTTCATTTTCAAACATGATTTTTCCTCTGTTTATATTATATAAAGTATCTTGAAGACAGTGACTATTAACTTAGTAATAGATTCTAATCCCCTCTCTGCACAGTGATACATAGGGCTGAACAACTCCTTTAGCTTCTCTGAGCCTGGTTCCTCATCTGTAAATAAGCATAACAAAACCCGCCCTGGTTGTATCTCCTGCAGTTGTTGTGAAGTGCCATCAAAGTCAAGCTTATTAATGTGCTTTGTAAATGGTGACATGTTAGGCAAATGTGACTACGGATTGGGAACATTAAAGTTCTAAACATGTTTAAGCAATGTCTTTTTTTTTTTTTTTTCAGATGGAGTCTTTCTCTGTCACCCAGGCTGGAGTGCAGTGGCACGATCTTAGCTCACTGCAACCTCTACCTCCCGGGTTCGAGTGGTTCTCCTGCCTCAACCTCCTAAGTAGCTGGGATTACAGGCATGTACCACCACACCCGGTTTTTTGTTTTTGTTTTGTATTTTTGTAGAGATGGGGTTTCACCATGTTGCCCGGCCTGGTCTCAAACTCCCGACCCCAGGTGATCCACCTGCCTCAGCCTCCCAAAGTGCTGCGATAACAGGCATGAGCCACTGCACCTGGCCTAAGTAATGTCTTTGTAGGTCCCTGAGCAAATAAAGACAGAATTGAAGACAGACTGCCCATCCTATCCTCCCATCTCTTCACCTCTGTAAGAGCATAGTAAAGACCATGGACTCTGAAGCCAGACTGCCTGGCTTCCGTGCCAGCTCCACTCCTCCTGAGCTTTGTGACCTTAGGCAAGTTATTGAGCTTTCCTGTAAGCAGTATTGCTTATTCACCTTTATCTCTCCCAGGTGCATAATTGGGATCCAGTGTCAAAGAACCAGAGTAGTGTTGAAGGAAGCAGAGGATCAAGTATCAACAAGCTATCTGAACTGGCTGTGCCACGAGCATGTTACCTAACCTGTCTGGATGACTTTCTTGATCTATACCACAAAACTAGATGAGCTGCTTTTAAATAGTCTTCTATAATACATTAAAGTTCTTTTAATAAATAATTCCTGGGCCGGGCGCGGTGGCTCACGTCTGTAATCCCAGAACCTTGGGAGGCCAAGGTGGGTGGATCACAAGGTCACGAGATCAAGACCAGCCTGGCCAACATGGTGAAACCAATCTCTACTAAGAATACAACAATTAGCCGGGCATGGTGGTGCATGCCTGTAATCCCAGCTACTCGGGAGGCTGAGGCAGGAGAATTGCTTGAACCCGGGAGGTGGAGGTTGCAATGAGCTGAGATCGTGCCACTCCTCTCCAGCCTGGGCAACAGAGCAAGACTCCATCTCAGAAAAAAACAAAAACAAAAAACATTCATTCTTAAAGATCTGTTTTACACTTTATAGTAGAGACTATTATTTCAGTTAAAAATAAATGACTTTGGTGAGTACAAGTATGTCTGAAGAGCAAAAATCTTGCTTGGCCTCTTACACGTCAGGATCGTGGCAAAGCATTTAAGCTTCCTGATACTCAGTTTCCTCTTTGGTAGCTACAGTATAGAACTGCCATAGGAATTAAATATTTAAAACACCTAACACAGTTAAGAGCACATAATAGATGCCAAATAAATAATAGCCAGCCAAGGCAAACAATAATTACAACTTAGCTTTAAAAATTAATTTTTTAAAATGGATTTTAAAAGCTTGAAATCAGTCTTTATGGGCCCAAAGTACTGAAATATTAGTCATTCACATTTAAGTTACCAGCCACCAAGAATTTACAACCCAGTGGGGATCCACTCCTCTCTACCTTTGTTTGCATTAGTCTTTTCCTCTGAAATAAACTTTCTCCTGCCCTACTGATGAATTCCTACTCATCCTTTAATACTCAGATCAAATATCGCTTCCTCCAGTGTCTTCCCCACTCCTCTGGACAAATAAAAGCTTATCAGTCCCCACACACTTCTGTGACAATAGTCATTATGCATCATTTCAAATCTTACATGTCCTTATAATTCTATCTCCTCTTCTAGACCATGAAACTCTCAAGGACAAGGATAAGCACAGAGTATAGCATATTGTAGGTATCCGATTTTTTTTTTTTTTTTTTTTTTTTTGAGATGGAGTTTCACTCATTTCCCAGGCTGGAGTGCAATGGTGCGATCTTGGCTCACCACAACCTCCACCTCCCGGGTTCAAGCGATTCTCCTGCCTCAGCCTCTCGAGTAGCTGGAATTACAGGCATGCACCACCATGCCCGGCTAATTTTGTATTTTTAAGTAGAGACGGGGTTTCTGCATGTTGGTCAGGCTGGTTTCAAACTTCCAATCTCAGGTGATCCACCTGCCTCGGCCTCCCAAAGTGCTGGGATTACAGGCATGAACCACTGTGCCCGGCCTGGTACTCGATGTATTTTTAATGTTTGAATAAAGGAGTGAAAGCAATAAAAAATAATTGTGCTTTTAGCTGTCACTTAGCAAACTCATTCATTATTTATAATAGGAAGACAAAATTAGAGGCCTAGCATAACTCTACAGGCTCAGGTGTAAGCCAAACAACAACAACAACACACACACACACACAGAGAACGTAATCAGAGTTTTTTAGAAATTCAATCTTAGAAATAGGATAGGATGGATGTGAGGGTGATCAGACTGCAACATCAGCCACCCATCGATCACCAGGGTTGATTCGGCTGTTCTGGCTGACTAGGCGGGTGTGCCCTTCCTCCCTCACTGCTCCATGTGCGTCCCTCCCAAAGCTGCATGCTTGGTTGAAGAGGACAACCATCCCCAATAGAGGAGGACCTGTCTTTGGTCAAGGGTATACGAATAGCTGCACTCCCATGCTAGAACCTCCAAAGAAATAGGATAGGATTTGGTGATGGTTATGTACCACCTCATTACCATAAAGAAGTCCTAATCTCTACATGCTGTATTATTGAAAGCATCAGAAAAGCGTCCACACACTTGGGAATCTTATGGCTCATCTTTTCAAATCAAGACAAACAAGAACAAGAAACAAACCCAGGATTAGTACACTATAACCACTGCCCAGACAGGTTTAAAGTTTCAACCAAGTTTGGTGGGAAACCACGTTTGGTCTATTTTTTTAAAAGAAAATTATAACTCTAGTGCTCAATTATGGATGTTTGAAAACTGAAGCTGAATCACACACATCTATATTCTGGGATCATTTTCCCAATATGTGAAGAGTTCAAAAGTTCAGATCGAAGTCAGGCGGGGTTGCTCACGCCTGTAATCCTAGCACTTTGGGAGGCCGAGGCGGGTGGATCACTTGAGGTCAGGAATTCAAGACCAGTCTGGCCAAATGGTGAAACCCCATCTTTACCAAAAATACAAAAATTAGCCAGATGTGATGGCACACACCTGTAATCCCAGTTACTCAGGAGGCTGAAGCAGGAGAATTGCTTGAACCCAGAAGGCAGGGACTGAAGTGAGCCAAGATTGTGCCACTGCATTCCAGCCTGGGTGACAGAGCCAGAATCCACCTAAAAAAAACAAGTTCAGGCCGGGTGCAGTGGCTCATGCCTATAATCCCAGCACTTTGGGAGGCCGAGGCAGTAGAATCACGAGGTCAGGAGATTGAGACCAGCCTGGCTAACTCAGTGAAACCTCGTCTCTACTAAAAATACAAAAAAAAAAAAAAGTAGCTGGGAGTGGTGGCGGGTGCCTGTAGTCCCAGCTACTCGGGAGGCTGAAGCAGGAGAATGGTGTGAACCCGGGAGGCGGAGCTTGCAGCAAGCCCAGATCGTGCCACTGCACTCTAGCCTGGGAGACAGAGCAAGACTCCATCTCAAGAAAAAAAAAAAAAAGAGTTCAGATCAAGCAGGTTTACAGCCATCACTAATTACTGTGGGGAGCTAGGGGAAGTAACTCTATCTTTCTGGGTATTAATTTTATTCATTGTAAAATTAGAGTATTGGAATGGATGACTTCAAAGTCCCTTATGACTCTTAGCAAAGTCACAGAAAAGGAGAATCACAAGGCTTTCATTTGGCATAAGCAGAATTGGTATATGCCAACATAATAATTTTTGAGAGTCAAGAAAGGAGAGCCTTTATCCAAAAATACCTGTCACAGTAGCCAAGGACCAAACTGTACAAGTTGAGGTAGTGGAAGACACGGAGACTTTGGAATCAGCCAGACCTGGCCTCTAACCCGAACTCTGACACCAGCTTTCTGTCAGTATGCAAATTACTTAATCTCTCACCTCAGTTTTCTTATCTATAAAATGTAACGTTCAGTCCACACTCTGTTATTCAGGGTGTAGCAATGGCAGTCAAGTGCAGCATGGATCTGAGGGGGCAGGCCTCCCCAAACTGCAGGGTTAGTGATTAGGCAGAAATTAATGAGTTCAGATTACCAGCCTCTACTCCAACAAGGGGCAGGATGAGCAGGGACCAGTTGCCTTCTGAGTGTCCCTGAATGTATGGACTTAGTCTGACCTTCTTCCAAAGCCCAGCGTCAGTGAAAAAAGGAACCCCTCCCAGGTCTAGCCAACAATATAATTATAGTTCATCTTCTCCAAATAATGGAGCATTGACTATAATATTATTTTAACTCTGGTTTTGGATTTTTCTGAACCTGCTGTTCCATCCTTACTTGCCAATACCCCCATTGAATCCAAAGTTGAAAGTTCACTATATAATAATATGTTAAGAGATGATGTTATGGGTTTTTCCCTTTTGTTCAACGAATGACATAGAAATCCCCTTAAATGCTGTTCAGAGCCTGGCACACTTGAGCCTAATTTTAGAGCAGCAATCTTAGAGTTAAAGAGAATTTGAGGGCCACGGGGCTCATAGGAGCAGAAGACCTAGTCTGCCCCAAAGCATCTTGGGAAATGTGTCTAGTGGAGAAAACAGGAAATACAGCCATGTTATCCTCTCACATATGGTTTTGGACAGGATAAAATGAGATAATTTCTGCAACACATACTACATGGTGCCTAGCCATAGGAACGACATTAAGTGGTAGTTACTATTGTTACTCACTGCTGGTCTGTGTAGCTCCAAAGTCCATCAATGTTCTGCTATGCATACTACCTCCCTACCCCAAATGATAGTCTCCAAATTTTTGGATAATATATCACTATAATTTTGTTTGTTTGTTTTTTGAGACGGAGTCTTGCTCTGTTGCCAGGCTGGTGTGCAGTGGCGTGATCTTGGCTCACTGCAACCTTCGCCTCCCAGGTTCAAGTGATTCTCCTGGCTCAGCCTCCCGAGTGGCTGGGACTAGAGGTGCCCACTACCACACCTGGCTACTTTTTCTATTTTTAGTAGAGACGGGGTTTCACCGTGTTGGCCAGATGGTCTTACTCTACTGACCTCGTGATCCGCCGGCCTCAGCCTCCCACAGTGCTGGGATTATAGGCTTGAGTCACCGCGTCCGGTCCATCACCATAATTTTTTAAAGGTTTAGCATACAGACTTCAGAATACCAAAATATGCATATTCATATATTTATATAATATACGAGTGCTACTTTACATGCTAAAACTTATTACAAGAGATATAGTTAACAGGCACGAAAGGTATGCAATAAAATCTTTAAATAATATTTATTTTATTAATTTCTAGAACAAAAAATATCTGTAAGTGATGTGTTCAGTGTGTTTCCTTATTTTTAAAATCTTGGTTTAAAGAGGCTGAGGTTGCAGTGAGCCGAGATCACACCACTGCACTCCAGCCCGGGTGATAGAGGGAAACTTAGTCTCAAAACATTTTTAAAAAATAGGTTGGGCGCGGTGGCTCATGCCTGTAATCCCAGCACTTTGGGAGGCCGAGGCGGGCAGATTGCCTGAGGTTGGGAGTTCGAGACCAGCCTGATCAACATGGAGAAACCCCCATCTCTACTAAAAATACAAAATTAGCCGGGCATGGTGGTGCACACCTCTAATCCCATCTACTTGGGAGGCTGAAGCAGGAGAATCACTTGAACCCAGGAGGCAGAGTTTGTGGTGAGCCGAAATCCTGCCATTGCACTCCAGCCTGGGCAATAAGAGTGAAACTCTGTCTCAAAAAATAATAATTAATAATAAATAAAAATATAAATAAACATTTTAAAAAGTAAATATAAAACTAAAATAAAATCTTGTTTTAATGTTTTATGTCACAACAATTTGAAGGACTGCATCTAAGTTCAGTTTATGATCAACACTTAATTCTAACGGATGACATAGACAGAAAAAGAACCCCACATGGAGGTTTCAAATAGAACCAAATGGAAGAACTGTCTTGCTTGGCTGCACTTGCTAAATCATAATTGCCATCTTTTAAATCCTATCCATCATTCATGCAGAGGTTTTTGTTGAAATTTGGCTGATAGATTTTCATCATTCTTTTTTTTCTTGAGACGGAGTCTTGCTCTGTTGCCAGGCTACAGTGCGGTGGCACAATCTCGGCTCACTGCAACCTCCAACTCCCGGTTCAAATGATTCTCCTGCCTCAGCCTCCTGAGTAGCTAGGTGGCATGCGCCACCATGCCCAGCTAATTTTTGTGTTTTTAGCAGAGATGGGGTTTCGCCATATTGGCCAGGATGGTCTTGATCTCCTGACCTTGTGATCCGCCCACCTCTGCCTCCCAAACTGCTGGGATTACAGGCATGAGCCACGATGTCCAGCCTTTTTTTTTTTATGAGATGAAGTCTCACTCGGTCTCCCAGGCTGGAGTGCAATGGTGCCATCCCAGCTCACTGCAACCTCTGCCTCCCAGGTTCAAGCGATTCTACTGCCTCAGTCTCCCAAGTAGCTGGGATTACAGACAGCCAAAATCATGCCTGGCTAATTTTTATATTTTTGTGGAGAAGGGGTTTCACCATGTTGGCCAGGCTGGTCTTGAACTCCTGACCTCAGGTGATCTGCCCACCTCGGCCTCCCAAAGTGCTGGGATTACAGGCGTGAGCCACCGTGTCCAGCCTGATTTCCATCATTCTTAATGCCAAAAAATTACCCTGCAAACAAATTGGAAGGGGTTGCATGTTTATATTTTTTAACAATTAGATTCAAAACCCACTACAATTCTTTAGGAGATTAGTAAACATATTAGAAAATTCTTTTTCCAAGTGTATTCACTATGCATGTGACAAACATATGTAATTTCCACAACTAAACAATATTCCAATAGAGACATTTCCTCAGAGTCATTTTCGAAAATGTCTTCTGGGTATCTTTTAAAAAGCAGTTTGTTTCTCATTATTGGTGTCACTTTTACCTTGAAGAAACAAGCTATTTAATCTGTTCTTACTTTTCTTTTAATTTATCTGCTAGGTAGCATACTATTGACAACCACTTGTCACATAAAATACCAATAAATTGGCTGGGCACAATGGCTCACACCTATAATCTCAACACTTTTGGAGGCTGAGGCAGGCAGATCAAGTGAGCCCAGGAGTTTCACACTAGCCTGGGCAACATAGCAAGACACCCACACTCCCTACCTCATCCCCGTCTCTACAAAATTTTTTTTTTTTTTTTTTTTTCAGACAGAGTCTCACTCTGTCGCCTGGGCTGGAGTGCAGTGGCACAATCACAGTTTACTGCAACCTCTGCCGCCTAGGTTCATGCGATTGTCCTGCCTCAGCCTCCCGAGTAGATGGGATTACAGGCGCCTGCCACTGTGTCTGGCTAATTTTTGTAGTTTTAGTAGAGATGGAGTTTCACCATCTTGGCCAGACTGGTCTTGAACTCCTGACCTCGTGATCCACTCACCTTGGTCTCCCAAAGTGCTGGGATTACAGGTATGAGACACTGCGCCTGGCCGGCAAATAATTTTTTTTTTAATTAGCCAGGTGTGGTGGTGTGTACCTGTAGTCCCAGTTACTCTGAAGGCTTATGCAGGAGGAGTGCTTGAGCCCAGGAGGTCCAGGCTGCACTGAGCTGTGATTGTGCCACTGCATTCCAGCCTGGGCAATGGAGCAAGACTCTGTCTCAAAAAATGAAAATCAATCAATGGCAGATTTGTCTTTAACTTCAACAACTTTTTAAAGTGTTTTGACAGAAGATAAACAATGAACTTCTGTGTTTATTGCTACCCCATCTCATTATAAAGCAGGGGTCCAACTTTATGGCCCTTACATCAAATCCCATTCCACTCTTGTTTTTATAAATAAAGTTTTACTGGAATACAATCACACTCATTAATTTACATATTGTCTATGGCTGCTTTCATCCTACAGTGGCAGAGTTGAATCACTATAATAGGGACCATATGGCCTGCAAAAGCTAAAACAATGACTATCTTCTTTACCAAAAAAGGTTGTGAAACCTTCTGTTATACATCATTATGAAGTTTTTAATATTAAAGTTTCTGTTTTCACAAAATTTATCACACCTAAATTTCCTGGAATTTTAATTATTATGGCTCTAACTTCTTTGCTACAGTAACTACATATGAATGATGCAGTCACTAAATTTCACTTACGCTCTATTCCTCTAGCCTTATCCCTCTTGTATTTAAGAAGTAATTATAATTATAATTAAAGGTATAATTATATCTCTATAATTAATATAACCCCTCTAAGATACATTTTTCTTAACGGCTATAGAATTGTTTTCTATGTATTTCACTATTGAAACAGAATCTAGCAAGTATCATAAATTGAGTTAAGTTAGAAATATCTGTACTTTCATCCAATTATATCAGAAACCTCCCACAATGTCAAATCTATCCTAATGCTTATTTCCTCAGATCTTCAGCAATCTTTTCTATGCATCTTCCAATGATATTTGCTCACAAAGGAACACATTTTTCTTATTATTTCTGACGAGTTTTACCAGGGCAGAAGAACACATATTTCTCTAATAGTATGTAGCTTTTTATCCTCTGCTCTTAGGCTAAAATCTATAAAGTTAGTGAAATTAAGTAACACTGAGCAGTGCCTGATTAAAACACCCCTGTAAAAAAGCTGTAAGATTGGCCTGCATACTCTAAATGCTTCATTTCTAAATGTCATAATAACCATGACAATTTCATGGATAAAACTCAAGTACAAGATACACTTTGGGGCAGTGTTCATTGTCAGTGGTGTTAGACTTAAATCCACAGTTCAAACAGGGCTCCATGATAATGTCTAATTTTTTCAACACCTCTTGTCAGATCTCACTAGATACCATTGTTTTATCTCTTAACGTGGTTGACAAAGAGCTCGTAACAGAGCAGAAATGTTTGTTTTGCCATTTTCTCATTGTTTCCTTATGCTTCCATTATAGGTATTGTCTTAAATTTACAATTTCATTACAGATATCTTTTTAAGCTTTTTGTTCATTTGGTGAAAGTTACTTTAGTTCAAACTAGATAATGCATTCTTCTTAGAATCCACACTGGCCCACGTAAACTGCAATGTATCACAGGATGCTGACAGCCAACACCCAGCAGAAGACAACACAGTCAAGCCCTCCATGTTGTAGAAGCCCCACTCTTCCCTTAGAGAACTCATGAACTACTCTTGATATCTGACCTATGTGAAGACACAAATATCAACCTGTATATTAGATATTAGCAACACAATTTTTCTTTATTTTTTAGATAAACATATATAGAGGTCATAATTTTTTTTATACAGTGCATTGCCATACACATTCCACATTGGAGACCACGATACTATACAATGATTTTGCCATTTTATTTTATTTTATTTATTTTCTTGAGACAGAGTCTAACTGTGTCATCCAGGCTGGAGTACAATGGCACGATCTTGGCTCACTGCAACCACTGCCTCCCATGTTCAAGCGATTCTCCTGCCTCAGCCTCCCAAATAGCTGGGACTATAGGCATGTGCCACCATGCCTGGCTAACTTTTGTACTTTTAGTAGAAACAGGGTTTTGCCATGTTAGCCAGGCTGGTCTTGAACTCCTGACCTCAGGTGATCCACCTGCCTTGGTCTCCAAGGGATTACAGGTGTGAACCACCGTGCCTGGCCAATTTTGCCATTTTAAAAAGCACAATACTTAAAGGAGGTGAGAGTTATTCTGCTAATACAGTAAGGTATTATATTAGGTTGGTGCTCAGCAAGTATTCAGTTGCTTATTGAGTACTTACCATATACCAACATACACACACACCAGTATATCAGGTGCTATGAGTGTTACCAAGATGAATCAAAATAAATCAGACATGAATCCTGCATTCAACTCCAGTTATTCACTAATTTATTCATCCACTTAGCAAACAATTCCTGGGTGCCTTCAAGTTCTAGGGAGAGTAAGGCACTAAGAATTGGTGTCTTGGTGACTTCCATTTCAGATACGGCAAACTATTCATCCAACTTGAATTAGCTTGGATAGATTGGTCATTATTATGGTAAGTTTTCATTTTTTGGCTTCCTAGTGTTTGTCCTCCTATCCCAATAGCACTCCAATTTCCTACTGGATAACAAACTTTCCCCCACTGTAGTACAGTGACCCAAGCTGAAACTACAGGGTCAAAGACACCATGAATAAGGAGAAATTTATTCTCTGCAGGGAGAAAGCCAGAATGGAAAGAAGCAAAGATGAAAGATGAAAGAGTCTAAGGAAAAGAACAGACTTATTTCCTTACTTTCTGTCTCCCTTTAACAGACCCTCTGAGGCCCAACTATGTATACTTTATTTCTTCTTCATAAATGTCTATAACATTGCCTCGCTGTCCTGGACATTGGTTGTTATAGTCATATAATAAATGTACCATTTTACTTGGGCTAATTTTAGTGAGTTTCTCTTCCTTGCAACCAAACAGTTCCTGAGAATAATTTGGTCCCAGGAAGAGGCTTTGCAAACAAGCAGTAAGAGGAAATTAGGAAAGATTGTTGTAGAACTGTGACACTCTCCTCCCTTCCCATCACCACCTTCCACCCCAGATGAAAAGCTGGAGGTCTGAGATCTGAGATATACAGTTTGAGAATCAGCTGATTAAACTTTAACCTTGAGTCTCCATCTCCATGTAACTTTAAGAAGAGTATCGTGAGATAGAGGAAAGATAAAACTCAGTTCCAGATTGCCTGGCTTGAAATAGATTAGGGGAAAAAAGAACACTCTGGGGGATTGGTAGCATCTGTTTATTGCTCTCCCAGCTTGGGGGACCTTGTAGTCTTAGTTAAACCATCTGACTACAGGTGTGGAAACTCTTTCCCATCATTTCTCTGAGGGTCTAGGAATCATCTTTAGTCTAACAAAGAGGAAAGGTATTTTGGTAGAAGTACCATAAGAGGTAATTGGCCAGTGGCAGAAATAGATATATGCTTCAAGGTGAGCATAGCTTCTACAGGAAGGAAAACTACTGAGGAGACCTGATGTAAAATGAGCAAGGTTTCATGAAGGGTGAATACCTGATCTTCAGAAACCAGGGGTAAGTAATATAAGGTTTTCAATCTTGTGAAAACTGCATGGTCAGCTGGCGAAGTTTCTAATCCAATATGACTCCAGGGGCACAAAGACAAGGCTTATTATGGACAGCTTCTCAATTCACTTGTCCAGATTTTTCAGGTGGTGGCCCCAATCTTGAGCCACTTTTCTGACTATGGATCAATGGTTCTTCTTACTTTCTCACTATATCCCTTTCATCCTTTCACACTTGAAGGTTTATTCCTTCTTCCTTCCCTCCCAATTCCCCATCAAAGTCCTTAATGAGTTGACTCAGGATCATCAGTAAGAACTTTGATGGCCAATGAAAAATCAAAGCAGGGTAAAAAAAGGTAAGCAGTGAGCAACAAATAGTAGCCCTTTCTCAAGAGCATGGAAGCATTTTTAAAACAATAGTCTTCAAAACACTATTGCCTAAATCTCCACTTCCCGGAAGGAAAGGGAGATTAGACAGATGGCAGATAGATAGATAGGTAGGTAAATAGAGTGATATAGAGATTAAGAAACAGATGTAGATTGTCTTAGTCCAGTTCATATTGTTATAACAAAACACCTGAAATTGGTAATTTTTTTTTTTTGAGACGGAGTCTCGCTCTGTTGCCCAGGCTGAAGTGCAGTGGCATAATGTTGGCTCACTGCAACCTCTGCCCCCCCCAGGTTCAGGCGATTCTCCTGCCTCAGTTTCCCAAGTAACTGTGATTACAGGTGTGTGCCACCACACCCAGCTAAGTTTTGTATTTTTAGTAGAGACAGGGTTTCACCATTTTGCCCAGGCTGGTCTCGAACTCCTGACCTCAGATGATCCACCCCATCTTGGCCTCCCAAAGTGCGGGTAGTATAGGCGTGAGTCACTGTGCCTGGCCATGAAACTGGTAATTTATTTTATTTTATTTTATTTATTTATTTTTTGAGATGGAGTCTCGCTCTGTCACCCAGGCTAGAGTGCAGTGGCACGATCTCAGCTCACCGCAACCTCGGCCTGCCAAGTTCAAGCAATTCTCCTGCCTCAGCCTCCCAAGTAGCTGGGGCTACAGGCACGTGCCACGATGCCCAGCTAATTTTTTGTATTTTTAATGGACACAGGGTTTCACCATGCAGGCTGGTCTTGAACTCCTGACCTCAGATGATCCACCCTGTATCAGCCTCCCAAAGTGTGGGGATTACAGGCGTGAGCCACCACGCCCTTCCTGAGACTGGTAATTTATAAAGAACAAACATTTACTTTCTCACAGTTCTAGAGGCTGGGAAGTTCAAGACTGTGGCACTGGCAGGTTCAGTTTTTTTATGAGGGCTGTTGTCTGCTTTCAAGATGACACCTTGTTGCTGCATCCTCCAGGGGGAGAAACACTGTGTCCTTACATAACAGAAGGTGGAAGCATAAGAGAGCCCAATGCTATTTGAAGCTTCTTATATAAAGGTTTTAATCTCGTTCATGAGAGGAGGACCCCTCATGATTTAATTACCTCTTAATACCATCACATTGGCCATGAAGTTTCAATACCTGAATTATGGAGGGGACACATTCAAATCATAGCATGGACATACAGATTTTATTTTAAGGAAGGTAGCCATTGCTTTAAAGTAAGTTCAATGATTTCTTCTAGTTCCAAATAGTTCAAAACAAGACAGTCTGGTATGTATGTATGTATGTATATATGTATGTATGTATGTATTTAGAGAGAGAGTCTTGCTCTTTTGCCCAGGTTGGAGTGCAGTAGCACCATTTCGGCTCACTGCAAACTCTGCCTCCCAGGTTCAAGCCATCTTCCTGCCTCATCCCCCCTAGTATAGGCATATGCTACCATGCCCAGTTAATTATTGTATTTTTAGTAGTGACAGGGTTTCACTATGTTAGCCAGGCTAGTCTCAAACTCCTGACCTCAGGTGATCCACCTGTCTTGGCCTCCCAAAGTGTTGGGATTACAGGTGTGAGCCACCATGTCCGGCCAAAAACAGGCTCTTTGGGGACAATGTGGAAAAAAAAAAAAAAATTACAGGCGTGAGCCACTACACCCAGCCCTTTTATCCCTCTCTTCTAAATTAAAGTTTTTTACTGTATTACATTCCTCGATTAAACATGGGTTGCCGAACCAAGAGAAGTCATATTCAAAGCAGTCCAAGAACAAGAAAGATTTCTCAGAGCTTTGGATTTGGAGCTTAATCTGCTGGTAAATACATCAAATTGTTTTGCTGTGGGAAAGGGGTGAATATATTTTAGGTACCTGTATGAGGGCTGTGTGATTTCCGGGAACTGTCTTGGAATACTATTCATGGGAGGAGAGTTTGTATTAGACTAGGCAGTCAAGGAGTAGACTGTAGCAGACTGTGGTTGCTTACTTTTCCTCCCCGGAAGCTTTCACTTGTTCCTTCTGTTAAGAGATTCCACTACACTGGCCACACACTGGGTCAATGATCCAGGTCTGGCCAATTCCCTTGGCAATAGCAATAGTTCAAGTGGAAGCATGTAACACAAGCAAAATCAATGAGAACCTTCATCAGGATTAAAATAGAGACTTGGGGAGAAAGATATTTTTTCTTTTCTCTGAGGTTCCTAAGCTAAGACTAGTAACAGCCATGTCCATATGGAGAAGTAAGAAAGAATGACACCAACATGAACAGAAGAGCAAACACAAGTAGCGATGATCATGAGAACAGGAGAAAAAAAAATCCTTGTCATAGGGAGGCCTCAGTGCTAACCCCTGAGATCATGGGTTTTCCTTTAGTTCTGTAAACTACTCCATCCCTGCTCCGTGTTCCAATTAACAGCCACCCCCTTTTCTGCAGAGTCTAGTTTAAATTGAGTTTCCATCACTTTAAAGAGTCCTGACAAGGCTTGGCATGGTGGCTCACACCTGTAATCCCAGCACTTTGGGAGGCCGAGGCAGGTGGATCACTTGAAGTCAGGAGTTTGAGACCAGCCTGGCCAACATGGTGAAACCCTATCTCCACTAAAAATACAAAAATTAGCTGGGCTTGGTGGCGCATGCCTGTAATCCCAGCTACTCGGAAGGCTGATGCATGAGAATTGCTTGAACCTGGGAGATAGAGGTTGTAGTGAGCCAAGATCATGCCACTGTACTCCAGCCTGGACAACAGAGCAAGACCCTGTCTCAAAAAAAAAAAAAAAAAGAAAGAAAGAAAAGAAAAGAAAAAAAAGAGTCCTGACGAATACATGCCCAGAACCATGGGGAACTCAGAGGGATAATTTAACACGAATTTAGGGTTTTTGTTGTTGTTGTCATTGTTATTATTATTATTTTTTTGAAACTGTAATACAAGTCTAGGGTAAAAATTCAAGCAGTATAAAGAGGTTTATTATCTAATTATAGAATAAGTCTTCCTCCTAGAACCCTGCTGCCAAAGAAAAAAACCTGTTAACAGCTTTTTTTGTATCCTTCCAGAAATTTTCTTGAATTAACCTTATAGCACTCTGAAGGACAAAGGAGAGAATGAAGCGAGTGAGATATATTACTCTCAGATCTAGCTCAACAAAGCAGATATATCAATATTGTGTCTATTTTTCCCCTTTTCTGATTATACTTGGTTTAAATATGCAGTTGTAAAATTGCCTGTGAAAGTCTACATTTTAGATTATTGAGTAAAATCCCAACAGGGAAAAACTAACTAATGAGTTTTGTTTTGTCATTATGTAGGGCTTTTACAACATAGTTTAAAACACTCAGCATCTTGAAACAATTGACAAAATCATTCACCTTCATAGAAAGTTGGTTTGTTTTTTTGAAGGCCTATAAACATAGAGGAACTTATTTTATTTTATTATTTTTTTTGAGATGGAGATTCACTCTTTTGCCCAGGCTGGAGTACAATGGCAATGGCATGATCTCAGCTCACTGCAATCTCCACCTTCCGGGGTCAGGCAATTATCTTGTCTCAGCCTCCTGAGTAGAGTAGCTGGGACAACAGGCAGCCACTACCACACCCAGCTAATTTTTGTATTTTTAGTAGAGACGGGGTTTCACCATATTGGCCAGGCTGGTCTCAAACTCCCGACCTCAAATGATCCAGCCACCTTGGCCTCCCAAAGTGCTGGGATGGCAGGCGTGAGCCACCATGCCCGGTAGATTGTTCTCTTTAAAGCGGTTACTTTTCTGTGATGTGACTCTTACCTCAATACTAATAATCTTTAAAAGACGGAAGGTATACATTTTGCAAAGCAAATCTAAATCAAAAGTTTTTTTTAAGTCATAATCCCTGACAAAAACATTAATTAACCTGTATTAAGAACCTACTCTAGGCAAGAAAGACCCTGTGCTAAAAACTTTCCAGTAAACAATAGACATAATATGTAAATTATGATAGTATGCTAGAAGGTGATAGATACTATGAGGAAATAAGTAGAATAAGGTGAAAAGGAATAGAAGAGACAGAGGAATAGAAGAGGCAGGGAGCAGAATTTGAAACAGTGGTCCTGCAAAGCATCATTGAGAAGGTAACATTTAAGAAAAGATTCAGCCAGGTGTGGTGGCTCACACCTGTAATCCCAGCACTTTGGGAGGCTGAGATGGGTGGATCACCTGAGGTCAGCAGTTGGAGACAGGCCTGGCCAACATGGTGAAACCCTGTCTCTACTAAAAATATAAAAGTTAGTCAGGCGTGGTGGCACATGCCTGTAATCCCAGCTGCTCAGGAGGCTGAGGCAGAAGAATCAGTTGAACCTGGGAGGCGGAGGTTGCAGTGAGCCAAGATGGCGCCACTGCACTCCAGCCTGAGCAACAAGAGTGAAACTCTGTCTCAAAAAAAAAAAAAAGAGAGAGAGAGATGCTATGCACTGAAATGTAGATGGCTTTGAGTGAAGCAGGTTTGAAAGCAGGTTGGGGAATGAGAGGAGGAGAAGAGGATAGCTGTGACAAGCAGAAGTTCTGTTTGGGACAAGTTGCATTTGAAATATCTGTTAGAAAACCAGGTGGAGGTAGCTCATAGAACTGAGGTGATTTTTGAAAGAATTGAGCCACCAGTCCCTCCACCTCCTTGCAAAGCAATAATATTTAATTATGATAGTATCAGTTAAACTCAATGTTTTCCTTGTTAACACTTCCATATATGTTCCTATTTATTTATCTTGCATTTTGAACTTTTTAATTGAGGTAAAATGCTAATGCTTTCTTTTTTTCTAAAGATTGAGGTCTTTACCCTGCTCCATTGTCAAATTGTGACATGATTTTTTCCATACTTCACCTTGTGTCCCCTCACCTACTTTTTTTTTTTTTTTTTTTTCTTGTCTTTTTTTTTTTTTTTTTTTTTGAACTGGAGCCCCCTCTTTTTGCCCAGGTTGGAATGCAGTGGCATGATCTCGGCTCACTAAAACCTCCATTCCCTGGGTTCAAGCAATTCTCCTGCCTCAGCCTCCCTAGTAACTGAGATTACAGGTGTGTGCTACCATGCCTGGCTGATTTTTATATTTTTAGTAGAGACAGGGTTTTGCCATGTTGGCCAGGCTGATCTAGAATTCCTGACCTCAAGTGATCCACCTGCCCAGCTTCACAAAGTGCTGGGATTACAGGCATGAGCCATCACACCTGGCCCTCACCTACTTTGCTAAATGGGAATATAATTTACTCCTTAACTCTTCTCTTTCCTTCACACCTTGAATCCAATCTACCAGACATTTTGGCCAATGTGTGTTACTCTTTTTTTAAAAAAAGATGTTACTGCAATTTACTGTTATTTTTAAGAAAGCTATCATGGCCAGGCGCGGTGGCTCAAGCCTGTAATCCCAGCACTTTGGGAGGCTGAGATGGGTGGATCACGAGGTCAGGAGATCGAGACCATCCTGGCTAACACGGTGAAACCCCGTCTCTACTAAAAATACAAAAAACTAGCCGGGCGAGGTGGCGAGCGCCTGTAGTCCCAGCTACTCGGGAGGCTGAGGCAGGAGAATGGCGTAAACCCGGGAGGCGGAGCTTGCGGTGAGCTGAGATCCGGCCACTGCACCCCGGCCGGGGCGAAGGACACCACTCCCACTTCAAAAAAAAAAAAAAAAAAAGAAAGCTATCACTACATATCTTCCAACAATTATGTTAAAAGAGTCCACAAATGGTGATTGCCAAGGTGTAATTTCTAAGACTTGTAGATCTAGCCAAGTGAAGTATGACATCTCCGAAAGGATCCTGGACTACAGCCTATCAGAAATATGTTATAAGCCTGGATTCATTTCTTAGGGCTGCTGTAACAAAGTACCAGAAATTTAGTGGCTTAAAACAACAGAAGTTTATTCTCTTGCAGTTCTGGAAGATAAAAGTCCAAAATCAGCAGGGACGTGCTTTCTCTGAAGGTACTATGAGAGGATCTTATGTTCCTCTTCCATATGTGTCTGTTTTTAAAGTTCCCGTATGTTACAGGAACACAAGTGATTTAATTTAGGACATACTTTAATCGCGTATGGCCTCCCCTTAACCTCATTACATCTGCAAATACCCTACTTCCAAATAAGGTCACATTCACAGGTGTCAGGGGTTAGGATTTCGGATATCTTTTTGTAGGCACACAGTTGTCAATCCATAACAACAACAAATCTCAGTTATTCATTCATCTATTCACTGAAAATAGTACCTGTGCTTGGCACACTTGCAAATACTAGAGATACGAGCATGAACAAGATGACGTAGTTCTTGCCCTCAGAGAGCCTGTGATCTAGTGTGGGAGGCAGATACTTGCAGTTCGATATGGTAAAAGAGAAGAACTGAGGCTGGGTGCGGTGGCTCACGCCTGTAATCCCAGCACTTTGGGAGGCCAAGGCAGACAGGTCACTTGAGGTCAGGATTCAAGACCAGCCTGGGCAACGTGGTGAAATCCCATCTCTACTAAAAATACAAAAATTAGCCAGGCGTGGTGGTACATGCCTGTAGTCCCAGCTACTCATGAGGCTGAGGCAGGAGAATCGCTTGAACCCAGGAGGCAGAGGTTGCAGTGAGCAGAGATTGCGCCACTGCACTCCGGCCTGAGCGACAGAGCAAGACTCTGTCTCAAAAAAAAAAAAAAAAAAAAAAAAAAGAGAGAGAGAGAACTGGCCAGGCATGATCATGATGGCTTGCACCTGTAATCCCAGCTACTCGGGAGGCTGATGCAGCAGGAAGATCACTTGAGCCCAGGAATTCAAGATCAGCTTTGGCAACACCATGAGACCCCTATCTCAGAAGAAGATGAAGGAGAAGGAGGGGAAGCAGCAGAAAAAGGAGAAAGAGAAAAGGAGGAAGAGGAGGAGAAGCAGGAAGAGGAGCAGGAAGAGGAGGAGGAGGAGGAACAATTGAGTAACTTGGGAGTTCAGAGATGCATCACTTAACTCAGCCTGGAAAGCCAGGCTGGCCTTACCACTTTCTGAAGTAAGCGATATCCAAACTAAGACCTAGATGATGGCATGGGAGGTACAGGGAAGAAGACTCCAAGCAGAGGGATTACATTTTTTGAAGTCCAGATGTTTAAGAAATCATGCAGCTGGGCGCAGTGGCACATGCCTGTAATCCCAGCACTTTCGGAGACCAAGGTGGGTGGATCGCCTGGGGTCAGGAGTTCGAGACTAACCTGGCCAACATGGTGAAACCCCATCTGTCTCTACTAAAAATACAAAATTAGCCAGGCGTGGTAGCACGTGCCTGTAATCCCAGCTACTGAGGAGGCTGAGGCAGGAGAATCGCTTGAACCTGGGAGATGGAGTTTGCAGTGAGCCGAGATCATGCCATTGCACTCCAGCCTAGGCAACAAGAGCGAAACTCTGTCTCAAAAAAAAAAAAAAAAAAAAAAAAGTATAAAAATTAGCTTGGTGTGGTGTAATGCCAGCTACTTGCAGGGCTGAGAATTGCTTGAACTTGGGAGGTGGAGGTTGCAGTGAACCGAAATCGGGCCAGTGCACTCCAGCCTGTGTGACAGAGTGAGACTCTGTCTCAAAAAATAAAATAAAATAAAAGATGATAATAGAGTTTTAATATTAAAGACAGAATAAATCAATAAAAATAATCCCAACCATTAATCTTTAGTTCATCCAATTAGTTTCACACTTTCTTCCACACTAAACCTCTTAAAGAGCACATTAAGATGAAACCAAATGGAGTTTTAGCTTGGGCATAAACAAGGCACTGTTGGCATCTCATAGCCATGCAGATCAGACAGAGAGGGTGAAACAAAACCTGGCCCTGCATCTACACAGCTGAATCTTGGGCAGGAGGAATAAGCCCAGCTGCAAAAGCAAATATCAGACCGGTAGCCTGATGGGTGAGGCACAATGGCCAAAGGGCACAGGAAGCCCAGGCGTGATTGAAGCAACTCTCTAATCAAATGGGTGGAGCCAATGGAGCAGAATCCAAGCACCTTGTCTGCCCTCCCCAGTCAGGCACACAGGCCAGCAGACAGGCAGGTAGGAGGTTATTTGTGGACAAATTGTCCATGGGTAGCAATGGATAAGATCCAGGTTCCGTCCCAGGGAAATGGGCTGGCAAGTGCCACATAGTATGCCAAGGCCCAGTCCCAGGCTGAGTTCAGGAGCAGTGTGCAGTCCTAAAAGGGGACTGTGCCTCTGGGCGGGAGAGCTAGGGATCAGGTAGAAGCTGGATCTCTGGGTTGGGCCAACAATAGCCAGAGAGGAGACAGATATCACTCGGGGAAATGTGACTGTCAGAGGATGTAACCGGACTATGAACCTCCAAGGTTCAGTGGATGACTGGGCACCAAGGCCCACCAGAGGCACTGAGGTGGTTAATCTACTTCCTGCCTGAACTTGTTCAGACTCAGGAGCTGGGGTGGGAGGGTGGCAGCTGAAAGTGAGATGCATCAGTGGACCCAAAGGGGAGCAGCTGGGCAACATAAAGGCATGGAAACTGAGGCCGGAGGTCAATAGGGTTGAGTTTTTCTGCTTGACTGTGCACCATGCCCACTCTCTGGTGGATGTACTCATGGGAAAGAAATGACTACAGCTAAATTACCTACTTGGAAGTCTAATGGAGTGACATTAAGAAACAGCCCTTCATTCCACTAACATTTATTGAGTACCTCTTATGTTCATAGCATAGTCTCTGCCTTCAAGGGTCCTATAGTAGAACAAGCATGATGGGAGATTCACAGAACTAACTCGGTGAGAAGTCCCATCCAAGTGCTGTGGAGCACAGAGGGAAAAAGAAGAACACCTAGAAGAACAGAAAAGTCTCTGAAGCTTTTTGAGAAGAGACCGTGACCATTTTTGCCTGGATAGCCCAATTCTAATTATCTCTCTATCCAAGACTTTAATAGCCTCTGGGTGATGCCAGCTGCCTTGAATGCCAGGTCTGAAGGCACAGCTGTTGCTACTTAATCTACGTCT
Source organism: Piliocolobus tephrosceles (assembly GCF_002776525.5). NCBI lineage: Eukaryota > Metazoa > Chordata > Mammalia > Primates > Cercopithecidae > Piliocolobus > Piliocolobus tephrosceles. Next base: position 33,902,553 of record NC_045447.1, on the reverse strand, counting down.
CCCTCAACTAAGTCTCAGGTTTGTAATCTTTTTTTTTTTTTTTTTTTTTGAGACGGAGTCTCACTCTGTTGCCCAGGCTGGAGTACAGTGGCCGGATCTCAGCTCACTACAAGCTCCGCCTCCCGGGTTCACGCCATTCTCCTGCCTCAGCCTCCCGAGTAGCTGGGACTACAGGCGCCTGCCACCTCGCCCAGCTAGTTTTTTGTATTTTTAGTTGAGACGGGGGTTTCACCGTGTTAGCCAGGATGGTCTCGATCTCCTGACCTCATGATCCGCCCGTCTCGGCCTCCCGAAGTGCTGGGATTACAGGCTTGAGCCACCAAGGTTTGTAATCTTATCACAGAGGGAACCTAGGGTTCCCTATGACAGGACTGAAAATCCCTAGCTCTGTCTCTTACTAAATAGTTATATCTGCCTTTTCTAACCTTCCGGAACTTCAGTTTTACTCCTTATTTATATGAGAATAAAGGCAACCCAAACTTCAAAGGGCTGTTTCAAGGATTAAGTGGAAGTCATGTATATGCATGGGTTTTGTAAACTTTAAAGAGCTAGAAAAACATTTCTTATTTTAATGGTGTCTCAACTTGAGTCTGCACTGGGCTGCAGCCATGCCTGGGTGTGTTTGATGAACTGGTTTGTGAGGCTTCTGGTTGTCACTCCGTGTGAGGAGGAGGAAGTGGTTTGGCTCACATGCCAGAAAAAGACGCAAAGACAGCTGGGCCGCATGTGGGAAGCTTCAGATATCTATGCCTATCCTAGCTTCGTGGACGGAAGTCAGAACTCAGCAGAGAGGCTGGGCACGGTGGCTCATGCCCATTAATCCCAGCACTTTGGGAGGCCAAGGGCAGCGGATCATCTGAGGTCAAGAGTTTGAGACTAGCCTGGCCAACATGGCAAAACCCTGTCTCTACTAAAAATACAAAGTAGCTGGGCATGGTGGCACACGCCTGTAATTCCAGTTACTTGGGAGGCTAAGGCAGGAGAATCACTTGAACCTGGGAGGCGGAGGTTGCAGTGAGCCGAGATCGTGCCATTGCACTCCAGCCTGGTGACAGAGTGAGACTCTGTCTCAAAAACACACACACACAAAATAATAACTCAGCAGAGAGAGGGGCTCCTCACTGTTTTCACAGGGGGATGTTACCACTGCCGCCTTCGGGCCTCCTGACAAACTAAGATGCAGAAAGGGAGGTGGGGGTGGAGGGACAAGCTCCTTCCCAGCACCAGGAGAATTCCAGAGCGTTTGTCACTATTTAATCACCTGAAGAGTCTCCTCACCAGGAGAACACATTCTCGATGCAAATACAGCATATAAGGTGTCTGCTGTACCTTCTCCTGGAGTTGCCAGGTGACCTGGAAACATTGGGGAAATGGGAAGTGTAACAGGAGTACTTGTGAGTTGCTACAAAATGCTCCTGGGGACAAAGTCTCAGGGGCAAGGGTCAGCAATGACAGGCCCTTGCCCCTAAAATGACCCCAACAGTGACACTCACAGGTGGGTAAGGCCTGGAGAAACTCGGCCACATGACTCTTCTGTCAGGATGAGTGTTAGATGCCATGTGAGTTCCCATGCCAGTAGCTGCTATTTCCAGTTGTTTCAATTGCTTCATTTGTTCAGGGAACCCGAGAAGGGAGATGTGTTACCCAGCGATGCTAGAAGCTGGTTCTCTTAACAAAGACCACCCAGAAGTGAGCCGAGGTATTGGAAAGTACCTGATGTGTGCTTTCAACAAGTGCTGCTTAAAGCTGCTGCAGTGTCCACTAAACCATTGCTCTTGGCTCCCATCTCGGAGTTTTCCAATGCTGAGGGAATGCAGACAGAAGGATGGGTAAGATTATGACACAGAAGCTGCATGGTGAGGCGGTAAAGGAGGAGAGAGGAGCAACAATTATGCACCCTGTGAAATGTTCCCACCGCCCCCCCACCCCGCTTTTTTATTCTTTTTTTTTTTTTTTTTGAGATAGAGTCTTGCTCTGTCACCCAGGCTGGAGTGCAGTGGTGCAATCTTGGCTGACTGCAGCCTCCACCTCCTGGGTTCAAGCGATTCTCCTGCCTCAGCCTCCTAAGTAGCTGGGATTACAGGCACACGCCACCACACCCAGCTGATTTTGTATTTTTAATAGAGATGGGAGTTCACCCTGTTGACCAGGCTGGCCTTGAACTCCTGATCTCAAGTGATCTGCCCACCTTGGCCTCTCAAAGTGCTGGGATTACAGGCATGAGCCATTGCACCTGGCCAAAATGTCCCTTTTAAGTGGAGATGGAGTTGGGGGACAGTGCAGGGAACTGGGGGCAAAGGTAAGTCAAAGAGAACAAAATGCCCCCACTAAAGATATGGCAGGAAGTCTGGCCAAGGATGGGTACATTGGCTTTTTTTCTCTTTCTCTACAGCCCACCACCATTAAGTCTAGAATTCTGGATCAAGCATCTTTAGAGGAGACTCAGATGTGCCCAGCATTGGACACCCCATACAGATGGCTGCATTCACTCAACAAGGAGAGAGTAAATAATTCATCCAAGGTCTGCCAAGACAGCTCTCTGGCACCATAGTGCTTTCTGAGGTTGAAGGTTAACTCTTGCCAGACAGGGAGGAGCCCAGCAAACAACAGGGGTCTCCTTAGCAGTTTGGAATCTCTGTACAAATGCCAGCTCACAGCCACTCTGACTTGTCCAGCAGTACCCTGGGACCCTGCAGTATGCCTCGGACTAGCTGCATCCAGCAAAGTGCTGCCTCTGACAGAGTCTGATGTCCATTTCCCCAGGCCATACTGAGTGTCAGTCACAGGCCTGAGTGAAAGAGACATGACTGCTGACTGCCTTGGAAGAGCCGGCTTAGGGCAGGTTAGGGTGGGAGGGCAGTGGATCCATGGGTCCCAAAACAGGTAGTGAGTAGCCAACTGGTGAGCAGACAGGTGAGGGTTTGGGGAGAGAGGGACATTTCCTAGAGGTAGAGTTATTTAAGCAGAGTTTTAAATAGTAAGTTGGAGCTCACCAGGCAGGAAAGGAAATTAAAAGGAACAGCTAGAGTTCTGTTAGAGCTTAGTATACGCAGGCATTGTGTAAAGGGCATTTCAGAGAGAGAGAGAACAGCTGGTGTGAAGTCTTAGAAATGTGAGAGTGCATGCTATATGGATAGGCTAATTCTTGTAAAAATTTTATTTTTATAGATTTAGGGGGTGCAAGTGCAGTTTTGTTACATGAATGTATTACATAATGGTGAATACTGGACTTTCAGTGTAACCATCACCCAAATCGTGTATATTACACCCATTAGGTAATTTCTCATCCCTCACCTCCCTCCCACCCTCCCACATTTCTGAGTTTCCAATGTCAATTATTTCACTCTCTATGTCCATGTGTATATATATACATAATTTAGCTCCCACTCATAAGTGGGAACATGCAGTATTTGACTTTCTTAGTTATTTCACTTAAGATAATGGCATCTAGTTCCATCCATGTTGCTATAAAACAAGATTTCATTCTTTTTTATGACTGAGTAGTATTCCATGGTGCAGATTATACACACAGACACACACACATCTCACATTTCCTTTATCTAATCGGAATAGGCACATTCTACGTATTTGCCTATACATGGGTGAATTCTGTGTAGATAATGTTTAGTGTACTGTGGGAGTTGTAAAAAGATAAAGCTACAAAGGAAAGTTAGAACTGAAAAGGCCTCACAAATTTAAATATATATATTTATGCATAAGTCTGGAAAGATATATGGCAATATGTTAGCATTGATTTTGGTGATGAAGACTCTGGAGAGATTCATTTTTACTCTTTCTAGTCTGCATTTTCTTTTTTCTTTTTATTTTTTTCACCAACACAAAGAAGAGGTTGAGGAGGTAGGTGGTCTGAATACCATTCTAGAAAGTATGTGCTTCATGCTGCAGGCACTGGGGAGCCACTGAAAATTCTTAACCAGAAGACCGAGGCAACCAGGCAGGAGCCATCAAGAGCTGCTCATGTGGGAGGCCCTCGGTGACGCACTTGCTCCTACTTCCCTGGGACTATCTTCCTCATACCACCTGCAGACCCAGAAGTCAAGCCTGTAGGATAAAACCTGTCCGTCCACGAGATGAGAAGCTGCCAGTAATGAGCAAAGAGGCACACTCATTTTGAGTGCTTTTCTCTGCCCAATCAGAACTCCTCAAAACTTGACAGCGGGCACAAAACAACCTGGCTCTGCCCCAAGCACAAAGACCAGGGAAAAAGGACAGGTGGCAAAGCATTCACAAAAGCTAGGGGGAGAAAAACCAGATTGGTTTTTTCCCTACAACGTAGGAGCTTTTATTACTAGAAAATAAAATCCCGTCTGAGCAAATGCCAGGAAAACGATTAAGGGCTCAATTTAGATTGGGAGGCTTGGCTGGGCACTGCTGAGCAGGGAGCTAAACAATGTCAACCCCACTCTCTGTGCACATCACGTTTGGGGTGAGTGGCCTGAGCCCCAGCCAGGCCTTTCACTGCCAGTTTTGTAGAATTACAGTCAAGCTTTGGCCACTTGGTTTCAGTTAAAAGGATTGTGTGGAAGGAAGGATAAAAGCCTCTTGCGTGTGCAGACCAGCTATTGCATCTGAGGACTAAGAGGAAATGTAGCCAGGGTGGTGCCAGGCCCTGCAGAAACCCTTCTTCCCTGTGGTTCTCAGGCTCTCCAGCCTGACCCAGGAAGGACAGGAGAGGTATAGGAGCATGGGCTGGCTCTGGAGTCAGACAGGCCCGGGTTGGAGTCCCCATTCTACTATTGCCTGTGGGGCCTGTAGGCAAGATTTTAACTTCTTTCTTCTTTTTTTTTTTTTTCTTTTTATTTTTAGACAGAGTTTTGCTTCTTTTGCACAGGCTGGAGTGCAATGGTGTGATCTAGGCTCACTGCAACCTCTGCCTCCTGGGTTCAAGGGATTCTCCTGCCTCAGCCTCCCGAGTAGCTGGGACTACAGGCGTGTGCCACTGTGCCTGGCTAGTTTTAGTATTTTTAGTAGAGATGGGATTTCACCAAGTTGACCAGGTTGGTCTCGAACACCTGACCTCAGTTGAGCAGCCTGCCTCGGCTTCCCAAAGTGCTGGGATTACAAGCATGAGCCACAGTGCCTGGCTGGCAAGATTTTAACTTCTCTGAGTCCAGTGTCTTCATCAATAAAGTGAGGACAATAATGATTAGAATTATTATGGGAATAAAATAACATGATATATGTAAAGCACCACTAAAGTAGGTACTTGGTCGTTGGTAGCTTCTTTCTATCCCTTCTTTCCCTCCAAGACCTCCTAAGGGAAAGAATTATAATGCAATGGTAAAGACATGAGATTAGAGTTTGAGAAACTAAGGTTCTAGTCCAACTACTAATGAGCTGTGTGACTTTGGGCAAATCACTCGGTCTCCCTGGGTTTCACTTTCTCCCACTGAAAAGTTTTGGATTAAATAATCCCTAAGGGCTCCTCTCTCTCTGACTTTCAATATTAATTATAATTACTATCATGAAACAGTTGCTGTGTGCCAGGCATGTTGGTCAGCAATGCACATGCATTATCTTATCAAGTATTATCTTTAGTTTACAAGTGAAGAAAATGAGCTTTATAGGGGCTGAAGAACTTGTCCCAGATTGTATGGCAAGTAAGGACAGGCCAAGAGGTGCTTGCTCTGACTTATTTGTTTAAAAAAAAAAAAAAAAAAAAACTAATTAACTTAGCCTCAGGGTTCCAAGTCTTTGCACTACACAAGTAATAAAATCAAACCACTCTGCAGGTTCTAGGTCAGGTTTAAATGGCTACCAATTCTTGAAACTGTAACTGGGAATTCAGGCCTGAGGAATATTGATCACTTGTTGCAGTGTGAAACAGCCCCAACAGAGGAGACACTCATATAGAGGGTAAGAAAAAGGTGCTGCAAATTGGCATTCCTGCGACTTGAGTCTGACTGGCAACAAGACGACTCAGGAAGGCCAGCAGTCATGACCAGGTCAGGGAGCCCAGGGCTGAAGAAGTGAACTATTGCTGAGCCCTATATCAGTTGTCTATTGTTCCATTTTAAACCACCCCAAAACTTGATGGTTTAAAACAACATAAATGGCTAAATGCAGTGGCTCACACCTGTAATGCCAGCACTTTGGGAGGCTGAGGAGGGCACATACTTGAGGTCAGGAGTTCGAGATCAGCCTGACCAACATGGCGAAACCCCATCTCTATTAAAAATAAAATTAGCCAGGTGTGGTGGCACATGCCTGCAATTCCACCTACTTGGGAGGCTGGGGCAGGAGAATTGCTTGAACCCAGGAGGCGGAGGTTGCAGTGAGCTGAAATTGTGCCACTGCACTCCAGCCTGGGCGATAGAGCAAGACTCCGTCTCAGAAAAATAAATAAATAAAAATAAAACAACAAAGATGTGTTATTTCTAGGCTGGGCGCAGTGGTTCACGCCTGTAATCCCAGCACTTTGGGAAGCCGAGGCGGGCAAATCACGAGGTCAGGAATTCAAGACCAGCCTGGCCAACATGGTGAAACCCCATCTCTACTAAAAATACAAAAATTAGCCAGGCGTGATTGTGGGCGCCTGTAATTCCAGCTATTCAGTAGGCTGAGGCAGGAGAATCACTTGAACCCAGGAGGTAGAGGTTGCAGTAAGCCAAGATTGCGCCACTGCACTCCAGCCCAGGCAACAGTGCGAGACTCTGTCTCAAAAAAAAAGATGTGTTATTTCTTATAATTTTGTGGGTTGGCTGGGCTCAGATGGGCAGTTCTTTAGTCCCATGTAATGCCAGCTGGGTTCACGCATGCGACTACATTTAGCTAGGAACTCAGTGAAGTTAGAACATCAAAAATGGCTTCACTCTCATGTCTGGCAGTTGGTGCCAGCTATTGTAAGAATTAAAGAAAGAGGAAAGACACATGAAAGGTGGCTCAACAGTCAAGGACAGGCTTATTTTAGAGAAAACAAACTTGAGAGGGGCTTCTGGCCAAGTTAGGTCAAAGGCACACTCTCTTACAGATTAAGAGTTTTTAAGGATTCAAGGCAGGAACATTTTTCAGAGGTTTGGACTGCTTCTGTGTCTCTTTGTTGTGCTTATCTGGGAGGGAGAGTTTTGTGTCTGTTCTCATACATCTTCCTGCAGCTGCAGGCATACCCCCAAGTCTGCTTTTAACTTCCCTATCTTAGTGCACCTGAAGGGAAAGGAATGTGCTTATTAAGGCCCACAGTTTTACTGGGACCCACTGTATGAGGGTGAAGCTTAGCTTGGCAGTTACCCAAGAGACTTCCCTCTAACCTCCCTCTGTGCCCAAGCTGTCTTATCTGTGTTTTACTGTCTGCTCTTTTTGGCTGCTTGTTGTTAGAAGAGAAGTGAGTTCCTTGAAATGCATAAGGCTGGAAAGGGAGCTGGAACTTAAAGTGGCGGTGTTTGTCTGAGATGACAGTGCTCCTGCTCTGTCAGCTATCAGCTGGGACATCTCAGATGTCTGCCACATGGTCTTTTATCCTCCAGGGCCTTTTTCTAAATGGTCTCTCCACCAGGATAGCCTGGCCATCTTTACACGGCAGGTGGCTTCCAAGAGAGCAAAATCAGAATTAGGTCAATAGACAAAGAATCAACTGGATTTATTTATACTAGCAATGAATGCTTTGAAACTGAAATTTTAAAAACAGTACCACTAACATTCCAAAACATGAAATACTTAGGCATAAGCTACCCTACAAAACACTAATGAAAGAAATTTTAAGAGGTAAATCACGTTTATAGATTGGAAGACTGGATGTTGTTAATACAACAGTTCTGCCCAAATTGATCTGTAGATTTATGGAAATCCAGACACTATCCTCATCAAGGGGGCAAGTTGTTATAGACACTTACAAGCTGATTCTTAAAAAGGCAAAGGAACTACAATAGCCAAACCAACTTTGAAAAATAAGAACAGCAAGTGTTTAGACAAATAGATACTACTGAGCAATACAAATAATTGAAAGACTAAGTTCATAACTTGAATGAATCATAAAGTCATTCATTATTCTAAGTGAAATAAGCTAGACTCAATTATTATTATTATTATTATTATTATTATTATTATTATTATTATTATTACTACTGAGATGGAGTTTCACTCTTGTTGCCCAGGCTGGAGTGCAATGGCGTGATCTCGGCTCACTGCAACCTCTGCCTCCCGGGTTCAAGAGATTCTCCTGCTTCAGCCTCCCAAGTAGCTGGAATTACAGGAATCCACCACCATGCCTGGCTAACTTTTTTCAGATAGAGTCTCACTCTGTTGCCCAGGCTGGAGTACAGTGATGCGATCTCGGCTCACCGCAACCTCCGCCGCCCAGGTTTAAGCGATTCTCATGCCTCAGCCTCATGAGTAGCTGGGATTACAGGTGCCTGCCACCAAAAATTAGCTGGGTATGGTGGCACATACCTATAATCCCAGCTACTTAGAAGGCTGAGGCAGGAGAATCGCTTGAACCAGGGAGTTGTAGGTTGCAGTGAGCCGAGATCACACCACTGCACTCCAGCCTGGCAACAGAGTGAGACTCCATCTGAAAAAAAAAAAAAAGAAAAAGAAAAACAAAAGGTTTGTATTTTTAGTAGAGACAGGGTTTCACCATGTTGGCCAGCTAGTCTCGAACTCCTGTCCCCCTGATCTGCCCACCTCGGCCTTCCAAAGTGCTGGGATTACAGGCGTGAGCCACCATGCCCGGCCACAATTTATGTACTGTATGATTCCATTTATATGTCATTCCGGAAGAGGCAAAAATATAAGGACTTACTATAATCAAGACCATGTGGCCAGGCACACAGGTTCATGCCTGTAATCTCAGCACTTTGGGAGGCGGAGGTGGGCAGATCGCTTGAGGTCAGGAGTTCAAGACTAGCCTGGCCAACATGGTAAAACCCCGTCTCTACTAAAAATACAAAAAATTAGTTGGGTGTGGTGGCATTCGCCTATAGTCCCAGCTACTCAGGAGGCTGAGGCAGGAGAATCGCTTGAACTTGGGAGGCGGAAGTTTCAGTGAGCCAAGATAACGCCACTGCACGACAGCCTGGGCAACAGAGCAAGACTCCAACCCCCCCCCCCCCCCAAAAAAAAAAAAGACCATGTGATATTGGGTATAAGATAGATAGGCCAGAAGAGACCTAAACACATATGGTCAATTGACTTTTGACAAAGGTGCAAAGGCAACTAAATAAAAAAGTGATAGACTTTTTGGCAACTGGTGCTGGAACAATTGGACATAAATATGCAAAAGCATGAATCTTGACCTACAACTCAACCCTTATACAAAATTTTAAAAAATGGATTATAGAGCTAAATGTAAAAGGCAGAATTAGAAAACTTTTAGAGGAAAATATAGGAGAAAATTTGTATAATCTGGGATCAGGCAAGGAGTTTTTAGTAGGACAACAAAAGCACACTCTAAATAAGTTAGACTTAACATTTTTTGCTCTATTAAAGACACTGGGCCAGGCATAGTGGCTCACGCCTGTAATCCCAGCACTTTAGGAGGCTGACACGGGTGGATCACTAAAGGTCAGGAATTCGAGACCAGCCTGGCCAACATGGTGAAATCCTGTCTCTACTGAAAATACAAAAATTAGCTGGGCATGGTGACACATTCCTGTAGTCCCAGCAACTTAGGAGGCTGAGGCAGGAGAATCGCTTTAACCTGGGAGGCGGAGGTTGCAGTGAGCGGAGATCACACCACTGCACTCTAGCCTCAGCAACAGAGCGAGACTCCATCTGAAAAAAAAAAAAAGACATTCTAGAGAAGACGAAAATATACAGGTATAGAATAGATCAGTAGTTGCCAGGGGTTAAGGATTGACAGAGGGTTTGACTACAAAGAGGATGCATAAGGGAATTTTGGGGAATGAGATCACTATTTATATTCTGGTTGTGTAAGTAGTTACACAACTCTATGTGTCAAAATCACAAAATTATACGATAAAAGAGTAAATTTTACTGTGTTGAAATTTAAAAATAGGACAGATGCGGTGGCTCATGCCTGTAATCCTAGCACTTTGGGAGGCCAAGGTGGGTGGATCACCCGAGGTCAGGAATTTAAGACCAGCCTGGCCAACATGGAGCAACCCCATCTCTACTAAAAATTCAAAAATTAGCCAGGCGTGGTGGCAGGGGCCTATAATCCCACCTCTTGGGAGGCTGAGGCAGGAGAATCGTTTGAACCCAGGGGGCAGAGGTTGCAGTGAGCTGAGATCATGTCACTTCACTCCAGCCTGGGTGAAAGAGTGAAACTCCATCAGAAAGAAAGGAAGAAAGGAAGGAAGGAAGAAAGAAATTTAAAAATAAATAACACATGAAACTCAGCCATAAAAAAAATCTAGTCGGGCCCAGCGTGATGGCTCACACCTGCAGTCCCAGCACTTTGGGAGGCTGAGGTGGGCAGATCACAAGGTCAGTAGTTCAAGACCAGCCTGGCCAACATGGTGAAACCCTGTCTCTACTAAAAATACAAAAATTAGCTGGGCATGGTGGTGCATGCCTGTAATCCCAGCTACTCCAGAGGCTGAGGCAAGGGAATAGATCAAACCAGGACCCAGAAGGTGGAGGCTGCAGTGAGCCGAGATCGCACACTGCACTCCAGCCTGGGTTACAGAGCGAGAGACCGTCTCAAAAAAAAAAAAAATCTAGTCAATATTCCTCCGGACCCACCCTGCAGGGGATACCAAGGATCATCCCCATAACAAACAAATTTTTTTAAATGTCCAACCTCCTCATTAATTAAAAAATGATAATTTAATCAAAGCAATACCATTTGCCTCCCCATTATATAGATTTCAAAACTTGTACTAATACCCAGTATTGGCAAAGGTATGATAGAGTGGGTACAATCAAATGCAATGAGTGGGCATGTGAATTGGTACAGCTGTTTTGGAAGGCAATATGGCAACATGGATCAAAAGTGTTCCATACTTAAGTGTTCTTACTTCTTGGAAAAATGAAGCCACTTCTAGGACTCAATCGTCATGAAATAATCGGAGATTCTGATGAGGATCATTATCTTTTCTGCATTGAAATACTGTCTCCCTCATCACAAGGATAGACGTGCAGCGGGTCCCAAATAAATCCTGCCAACTATCTGGATGGCAAGTTACTTCTACACAACATCTTGCTTCCAGCCAGGAGTCTGGTTGGAAGAGAAGCCTTCTACCTCCTGGGCCTGTTTGGTCAGGATGCTGCCTTCTGTGTATCTTTCATTGTGAATGACTAAAGTGACAATTATATGCCCAATGATTTAATAAGCAATACCTCTTACCACGCCCATAGAGAGAGTAGGGGTCCCTTTTCCAGACTGACTACCTCGTGAAAAAACAAACCCAGGAGACCAGACGAGATAGAATCAAAGAGGCAAGAGAGTGAGCTCAGTAGATGCTGAGAACTGCTGGGAAAGCCAGAGAATTCAGGCTGCGAGGCTGTCCAGCCTGAGCCCAGGCTACACTGACAGACTCAGACAAAAGCTGATTTCTAAGGAGGCCTGTGAATTCAGGAAGATGGCTCAGCTTGGCTCAACGTTCAAGAGAGAAGAGAAACATCCTGCTGAGCAGCCAGAGAAAAAAGGGCTTAGCTGAGAAATGCCAGGCACTAGCTTTTGAATCACTGGGAAAACATGGTCACTTTAAGATGAAGAAAGACCCTGACACAGGACCTAGGGTCTAGGCCTTGTCCTCAGGCCCCACCCACAATCCTCATCTGCTCATAACAGCTATGCTCTTTGTTCTCAGTTAATTTTTTTTTTTTTTTTTTTTTTTTTGGAATGGAGTCTCACTATGTCGCCCAGACTGGAGTGCAGTGGCACGATCTCGGTTCACTGCAAGCTCTGCCTCCCAGGTTCACACCATTCTCCTGCCTCAGCCTCCCAAGTAGCTGGGACTACAGGCACCCGCCACCACACCCGGCTAATTTTTTGTATTTTTAGTAGAGACAGGGTTTCACCATGTTAGCCAAGATGGTCTAGATCTCCTGACCTCATGATCCGCCCACCTCGGCCTCCCAAAGTGCTGGGATTACAGGTGTGAGCCACTGCGCCCAGCCTGTTCTCAGCTAATGCTTTATTAATTCCTTTGCTGTATGCTGTTATATGGACACTGCAAATCCTCGTCCCAATCCTGGCTGTTTAGACAACTGCCTCTGCCCTGGCTGTGGTGCTCCAGAAACCTTCTCAGTCCTGATGTCTGGGCTCTCTCCTCTGCCCACAGGCTCCCAGGCCCCACCCTACCCACCGACTCCTTCCCTGCATGTGCACACACACACACCTCTTATTCCCTTAGCAGTTACAATAGGCAGTCTGAGGCCTTAGTCCATGAGACTAAGTTATTAAGGAAACAGGGAATCTTTTCATATTATTGTCTCAAGTTGGATAACTTTTTTTTTTTTTTTTTTTTTTTTTAGAGACAGAGTCTTGCTTTGTCACCAGGCTGGAATGCAGTGGCGCAATCTCGGCTCATTGCAACCTCTGCTTCCTGTTTCATGCAATTCTTCTGCCTCAGCCTCCCGAGTAGCTGGGAATACAGGTGTGCGCCACCATGCCCAGCTAATTTTTGTCTTCTTAGTAGAGATAGAGTTTCACTATGTTGGCCAGGATGGTCTTGATCTCGTGACCTCGTGATCTGCCCACCTAGGCCTCCCAAAGTGCTGGGATTACAGGTGTGAGCCACCACGCCCGGCAAGTTGGAGAACATTTAATTCAGTATGCTGACTCTAACAAGTGACCATTTCTAACATTGAGTGAGCACTCACTGTATTCTAGGCGCTGTGCCAAGTACTCTATGTGCATTATGAATTATTACAATTTAATCCACACAGCAAGTCTGTGAGTTGGGCACTGGTACTATCATGGTTAACATACCCATTTTGCACATGAGGAATTGTGGGCTCAGAAAGGTTAACCAATGTTCCCTGGACAATGGGGTTAATAAACAAACCAAAGCCATAACTTTGAACTCTTTCATTTAGCAAGTGTTAACACTGAGTTCCTCCCATGTGTCAGACACTGCTCTGCCAGGCACAGGCACTAGGCTATATTGGTAGACAAGACAGACTTAGCCAGCACCCTCAAGAAACCCAATATCTAGCAGATTAGGTAAACCTCAGGCCTCTACAGCTGCCCTAATTGGCCACAGAGCCAGGATTCAAACTCATGTTTTCTACAACAAAGCCGAAACAATAACCACAACACTTCCTGCCTCTCTCTTACTGGAAATAGTCCCTGTGTGAGAAACTTGAAGTCTTGGAAGTTCTCAGGCTGAAGTCAAGCTGCATACCTGTATGACCTGATGTTGACGTTGAATTAAATGCTGTGAATCAGGCTACTGGATGCATGGCACCTTTTTAAATACTTTGCTCAAATGTCACTTTCTCAAAATGCTTTTCTAACTACTTGCCTCCTATCAGCATGGTTAACCCATCTTTTCCAGCTCACTTTTTCATCATGCCTGATAATCTTCTTTTATAATGTATTATTTATTTTATTATTATGCCTATTGCTTAGCATGTGTTTATTTGCACTTTTTTTTTTTTTTTTGAGACAGAGTCTCGCGCTGTCACCCAGGCTGGAGTGCAGTGCCGTGACCTTGGCTTTCTGCAACCTCTGCCCCCTGGGTTCCTCAGCCTCCGAAGTAGCTGGGATTACAGGTATGCGCTACCATGCCCAGCTAATATTTGGATTTTTAGTAGAGACGGGGTTTTGCCATGTTGGCCAAGCTGGTCTCGAACTCCTGACCTCAAGTGATCTGCTGGCCTCGACCTCCCAAAGTGCTAGGATTATGGACGTGAACCACCATACCCAGCCCTTTGCACTTTAATATAAAGTTCCCCCAAGGGCAGGGAATCCCTATCTGTTTTGTTCACTGATGCATCCCAGGGCCTAGACAGAGTCTGGCACACAAAAAGTACTCAGTGATTAATTTTTGTGTAAAACAATAAAGGCAAAGAGCATGTATGGGGTTAGCAGACAGATGGTGCTAATTAGATAGGAATAAAGGATAGGGAAGAAAAACTGAGCTGGGAACTGAGGATAGGGGGGAAAGGGGCAGTCAAGAGAGGTGTGCTGCAAGAACTGGAAGGGAGGGACCACACAGGTCCCAGCCTGGAAAACAGAAGACCCTGCAGGCGGTAGAGTGTTTATTCTTCTCTGTGCTCAGAAGCATGTCAGACATGTGAGAGCCAGGAAGCCAGGGTTGATCAGGAACTGTATGGCCTCCTGCGCTCTGCAAGAATCCCAGGGAGTCAGGGGGTCAAACGAACAGTCAGGGGTTGAGGATCAAAGCAGGCAAAGGCTGAAATCCAGGAAGTCTGAGAGAGTAAGATAATGATACCCATCCACCAAAACACAGAGAAAAGCCTAATCCTGGAGCAGCAACAGTGGAAACTAAGGTTTCTGTCAAGTTTTCTCCCAGGAGGTGTGTAGTCCATAGGGCTGCAGGGGTGGGCAGGGAAGAAAGTATGGTTAGTGGGAAGCTATAGCTGGAGAAAGCTGATTGTGCATTATCTCCTGCCCAATTCATGTTTAGTGTCTTCACATCTGTAGCTTGAAATTGGCCATGGCAGAAGTATTTACACCATGGAAATTGGCAAATGCTATATAAGTCAGGGATTGTTCCCTTGCTTGTTGGGCAGCTGGTTGTTAAACACTTACCAGCACACCACTGGCATGGTTTATTATAGAACTGAGGCTGCGAGAAGAACTCTGTTCTTGGCTGAGAAAAGGCGGCACTGGGATTGCAGGTAGGTACTTAGGCTAAGGTGCACCCCATGGAAAGACACCTATGCCCTTGGGTAACTGCAGACAGAGCAAAGAGCCAAACTTAATAGATCCCTTCCCGGGGGTTCTTCTGTTCACTATAGAATTTACATGGGGATTCTTTCTCTTACGTTTGGAAGCCAGAGACTCATTTGAATCCATTTATTCATTCGTTTCACAGGTACAAATAGAGGATCTGCCATGTTCCAGGTTAGTAGCTAGACCACAGAGAAGACAGACTTGTTCCTGCCCTCAAAGAACGGGGTGTTGCCTAGTACAGAAGTCTACAAATCACGGCCTGAGGGCCGAACGTAGCTCAGGACCTTTCAGTAAACAGTCCTCAAGTTAAGGATGGTTTTTACATTGTTAAAGGGTTGTGAGGAAGAACAGAAGGAAGGAGGAGGAAGATGAGGAGGAGGAAGAGAAAAGGGTAGGAGAAAGAGAAGGAGTGAGAGAGACCATGAGTGGTCTGCAAAGCTTAAAATATTTCCTATCTGGGCCTTTACAAAAAAAGTTTGCCAACTCTTGGTGCAGCAAACTAGACAAACCTTACTCCTTTATAGACACTCTAATTGGCCATTAAAAGAACAATGTTTGGCCAGGCACGGTGGCTCACACCTGTAATCCCAGCACTTTGGGAGGCTGAGGCGGGTGAGATCAGGAGTTTGAGACCAGTGGGTGAAGTCAGGAGTTCACTTGAGGTCAGGAATTCAAGACCAGCCTGTCTCCACTAAAAATACAAAAAAATTCGCCAGGCATGGTGGCAGGCACTTGTAATCACAGCTACTCAGGAGGCTGAGGCAGGAGAATCACTTGAACCTGGGAGGCGGAGGTTGCAGTGAGCTGAGATTGCACTCCAGCCTGGGCGACAAGAGTGAAACTCTGTGTCAAAACAACAACAACAACAACAACAAAAAACAATGTTTGAGCCAGGACTTCACCCGAGGAATGGACCAGGAGCAGGTCAGGTGACACTAACACAAAGAATGAAGCAGCCGGGCGTGGTGGCTCACACCTGTAGCCCCAGCACTTTGGGAGGCCAGGCGGGTGGATCACTTAAGATCAGGAGTTCAAGACCAGCCTGGCCAACATGGCAAAACTCCGTCTCTACTAAAAGTACAAAAATCAGCCAGGTGTGGTGGTGGGTACCTGTAATCCCAGCTACTCAGGAGTCTCAGGCAGGAGAATTGCTTGAACCTGGTAGGTGGAGGTTGCAGTGAGCTGAGATCACACCACTGCACTTTAGCCGGGGCAAGAAAAGAACAAGGCTGGACATCTCCTGGGCTATAACTCAGTAACCAATTAGAAATATGTGTTTGCAAGTATTTGACTATGTGGACCACAGCATGAGACTGAGGCCTAAAAGTTGAGTTCCAGGAGAGAGAAGGTCAGGGGTTAGCCTAGGAACATAGGAGGGAACAAAGTCAGAGGACCCTTACTGGAGTCAGTAATGAAGGTAGAGAACAATAGCAGCAGCAGACACTTCTAGAAGGCCTGCTGTGTACCACGTGCTGTTACAAGCACGTTACTCATATTAACACATCTAATTCTCCTAACAGCCCTATGAGCTTGGTCCTATTATTATTCCTATTTGACAGATGGGGAAACTGAGGCACAGGTAACAAAGTCACTTGCCACCAGTGACACAGCTACTAAGTAGTAGAGCCAGGATTTAAGACCAGGTAGTCTGATTTCAGGATCCATGTTCTTAACTACTACACTACACTACACTACACTACAGATAGACTGGTGGGGGAAGGTAGGAAAGCAGGTCTTTTTATTTCTAGTTAAGTCTTTTGCTGGGCCCTGTGACTGTGATTTGCTCCGGAGTAGAGAAGGGACTCTGTGCTTTCTCAAGAGAAGCAATTTCAAAACATATGACTCTAAGGAGCAGGTCTGATAAACTGCACTTGAGCCCAAAGGATGACCGGAGAAAAGCAGGGTACCAACCACAGTCAGGCCACTGTGCACATTCCCCCAGTCCCATGACAAACAGGACTGAGCCTTCTCTGTGCCAGGCTCTGTGCTGGATGCTGCAGGGACAGCGATGAGACAGACTTGGCCTCGAGGGGCAGCAGCCATGATTAAACAGGCTGTGCTTAGTAGAGTCTGGATTAAGACCCACAGAGCACCCATGGGGGCTCTGTGGAGAACGCAGCACCAGTCCCAAGGGAGCTGCATCTGTAAGCTCGAAGCCAGGTGCCAGGGAGGGATGTGGAGCATGGCCTGATCAGCATCACTTGGATGAAGCTCCCTTCAGAATAGGTGACAAAAAGAAAGGGCTCCACAGACAAGTCAAGGGACCACTGGAGAGCCCAATAAACACCAATATGCAGAAGAGAGAAGCAACAGCATCAATCCCAAAGTAAGTGCTAAGTCTAAAGCCAGATAAAAAGCCAAGCAGGTGTTAGCAATGGCATAGTGGGCATCTGGGAAGGCCAGATCAGCAGCAGAAGCCAGAACCAAGCAAGCAGAAATGGAACAAGGTGACCCAGACATGTTTGTCTGGGTCTTTATGCTACACCGCCTTCCCTACCTCACAGCTTTATTCTTCATTTATCTCCCACAGCTGACTCTCTGCCAGCCTTACACATCAGAAACTTACTAACATTGGTGCCTCCTAGAACTGGGGAAGATCCATCCATAGTAAGGGTTTTTTGTTTGTTTGTTTGTTTGTTTGTTTGAGACAGAGTCTTGCTATGCCGCCCAGGCTGGAGTGCAGTGCATGATCTCAGCTCACTGCAACCTCCGCCTCCCAGGTCCAAGTGATTCTCCTGCCTCAGCCTCCCAAGGAGCTGGGACTACAGGTGCCGCCACCATGCTGGCTAAATTTTTTTTATTTTTAGTAGACACAGGGTTTCACCATGTTGGCCAGGCCAGTCTCAAACTCCTGACCTCAGGTTATCTGCCTGTCTCGGCTTCCCAAAGTGCTGGGATTACAGGCATGAGCCACCGTGTACAGCAAGAGTTAGGTATTATCTGCTAACGCCCCTCCCACCTCCTCTTCCCCGCCAGCCAGCTGACTTTCCCAAGATGAGCTAATGGCCTTCCTTTAAAAGAAATAGTGTCAGGCTCTTTTTCTTACTCACATTTCTCCCTAGCATCATTCCATCCAGAGCTTAAGGTTGCTGGTGACCTGGTGGTGGTGGTGACTTCACCATTCTCCCTCTGGGAAATGAAGTGACTCAGCAGTCACTAAAGCAAAGATAACAGTGCCATCAGCGCTCCTTTGCAGAGCAAAGAAATGTCAGGGTTATTGGGTGTCTGAATAGAGCTGGAGGTCCTAGGGTTAACATAGCAAGAAAAAATGACAGCGTAGAGTTGCAGGCTGTTCCAGCAATTATCAAGTTCCCAGGAGTAACTCTTAATAAAGGCTTGCTGACTGTTCTGGCAATAGGAAGGGCGGTGTGCTAGACTACAGTTCTTCCTTCCTGATTTCCAACATACCAACTGACATGCCTGTGGATGCAATTGCTGGTGTGCTATCATATTGGACATCTGTAGGATTATTTGCCCCAAATCTTCTCCTCCTAGAAACTAATCACTCTACCCGTCCACATGGCATGTTTGTTTATTTATTTATTTATTGAGATGGATTTTCGCTCTTGTTGCCCAGGCTGGAGTACAGTGGCGAGATCTCAGCTCACCCCAGCCTCCGCCTCCCAGGTTCAAGTGATTCTCCTGCCTCAGCCTCCAGAGTAGCTGGGATTACAAGCACGCACCATCACACCCAGCTAATTTTGTATTTTTAGTAGAGACAGGGTTTCTCCATGATGGTCAGGCTGGTCTTGAACTCCCAAATTCAGGTGATCTGCCTGCCTCAGCCTCCCAAAGTGCTGGGATTACAGGCGTGAGTCACCACGCCTGACCCACATGGCGTGTTCTTATCTGGTCTTGTCTTCTCTCTCCATGTTTGATTAGTTAAGGTTGGGTACGTGACTCAAGGTGGGCCAATCAGAGCCTTGCTTGGGATTCTCCCGACTGGAATAAAAGAATCGGTCTCCGTCTGGTGGTGGAAGTGGAAAGATGTAAACTTCAGGAGCTTTTATTAGCTGCATATACAACCATGAGAAGAAAGGCTATTTGCAGTTAGAGAAGGCGAAAGCGTAAAAAGAAGCAGAGGCTAGGGAGGCAAAAAAGAGTTATTGGCAGCATCCAAGTCTCGGGATCCAGTTGTTCCTGAGACCAAGTTGCAGCCTTGCTTCCTGCAGTTTGGTTTGCAGGTATGATAAGCTACACCTGATTGTTTATTGGATTCCATGAGCAAGTATATTTGCGTGTTTTGCCTAAGCTGCTTCCAGCCTGAGAGCTCTCTACTTGGTGATAAAGTGTCAGAATCAATCTGCACTTACGATGACAGTATACGGTGGCACAAAAAAAATCAAGTTCTCCAGAAGGGCCCCCTGGGAACTCCTAACTTCACTTTCATTGTCAGGGTATGATGAAAGAGGGTGTCAGCATGCAGGGGCAGGCTGTCCCCAGTCCTGGCCGAACACACGAAACCCAACACAAGAGGAACAAGACAGTCACCACCTTCTGTATCTTTGTCTACGCTGGGCCTCTGCTGACTCTAGCATCTCTCTAGCTTTTCATTTGTTCTGCCACTCCAACTGATGTCTAGTTGGTCTGTTTCTCTAGATTCCAACTTCCTGATTCATTCCTTGCGATTTCTACCCTTTTAACATGCCCTCCAGGTATTCAATTCCAGTGTCAGAGGTGTGTGATCCAGAGCAACTCCATCTTAAATAAGAGCTGGGTAAAATGGGGCTGAAACCTACTGGGCTGCATTCCCAGACGGTTAAGACATTCTAACTCACAGGATGAGATAGGAGGTCAGCACAAAATACAGGACATAAAGACCTGGCTGATAAAACGGGTTGCAGTAAAGGTGCTGGCCAAAACCCACCAAAACCAAAATGGCATCAAGAGTGACCCCTGGTTGTCCTCACTGCTACACTCCCACCAGCACCGTGACAGTTTACAAATGCCATGGCAACGTCAGGCAGTTACCCTATATGGTCTAAAAAGAGGAGGTATGAATAATTCACCCCTTGTTTAGCATATCATCAAAAAATCACCATAAAAATGGGCAACAGCAGTCCTTGGGGATACTCTATGGAATAGCCATTCTTGTATTCCTTTACTGTCTTAATAAACTTGCTTTCACTTTGCACTGCGGACTTGCCCTGAATTCTTTCTTGCACAAGATCCAAGAACCCTTTCTTGAGGTCTGGATGCAGACCCCTTTTCTGGCAACACCAGCAACCTAGGTAGCCAGCAACCTAAGTTTTGCCTCTGCCAGTCAGCATTAAGGGCTGGGCCTAGGTAAGCCCAGTGAATCAGTACATGATACATGGTATGGTAGAGTCTAGAACTGCCATCAAAGGTCAGGAAAGGGAAAAATCAGTGTGGGGTACAAATGGCCTTGAATTTGGAGAGGTAGAAAGGACATTCTGATCTGAAAAACATAAACGAAGACACTGAAGCAGAAAAGGGCATAGGGACAAGAGGACTGGAAAGAAAAAGTAAGCCTGGCATGTTATCAGAAAGGAACCAACATTAGGTAAATCTGAGAGATAAAAGGGGGTTAGATTACACAGCATCTTAACAATCAGACAGAGGAGGTTAGACTATTTATTTATAGGCAAATATTACAAGTTTTTGATCAGAAAAATGATATGAGGAATATGATACTTTTGCCATGCATTTCTTACACAGGATGAGAGAGATAATATCTCCCTGGCTTACACAAAAGATGAAAGGAGGAGTATTGCTTATTCTCTCTACCAAACACATTCTTCACTTTCCCATAGGATCTGTCATTGCTTGAGTCTTTTTGCTGTTGCCGCGTGCTGTTTTAAAACTTAGTTGTGTTGAATACAGAATTTTTTTTTTTTTTTTTTTTTGAGACAGAGTCTCACTGTGTCACCAGGCTGGAGTGCAATGGCACAATCTCAGCTCACTGCAACCTCCGCCTCCTGGCTTCAAGTGATTCTCCTGCCTCAGCCTCCCCAGTAGCTTACAGGCATGAGCCACTGCACCTGGCCCAATATAGAAATGATAAAAATGCTGCCAAACAAAATTAAAAATTAAAAGTTTCCCCAAAATTTTACATACAAAATAGGCATTAAGATATTTGTAGGCAGGCACAGTAGCTCATGCCTGTAATCCCAACATTTTGGGAGACTGAGGCAGGAGGATTATATGAGTCCAGGAGTTCAAGACCAGCCTGGGTAATGTAGTGAGACTCTGCAATCTCTACAATGAGACAGGGTCTCATTCTGTCACCCAGGCTGGAATGCAGTGGCTTGATCTTAGCTCATGGCAACCTCTGCCTCCAAGGTTCAAACTATTCTCCTGCCTCAGGTCCTGAGTAGCTGTGATTATAGGCACACGCCACCAGGCCCAGCTAATTTTTAAATTTTTTTAGTAGAAAACAGGGTTTTGCCATGTTGGCCAGGCTGGTCTCGAACTCCTGACCTCAGGTGATCCACACCCTCGGCCTGCCAAAGTGCTGGTGTTCTGGTAGAAGGTGTCCAGGTTCTTGGGGTCTCAAACAAAGAATTGGACAAAACTCGCAAAGCGAGGAAAGCAAAAGCAGGGATTTATTGAGAACGAAAGTATGCTCCACAGTGTGGGAGTAGGCCCGAGCAGAGGTGCTCAAGAGCCCGGCTCACAGAATTTTCTGAGGTTTCAATGCTCTAGAGGTTTCCCATTGGTTACTTGGCAAATATTCTATGTAAATGAAGAGAATGAAGTAAAGTCACAGAGTCATTTACTCAGAATGCACCCTAGTGTAAATGGAGAGGGTGTTACTTGGTGTGTGTGATCTATGTAAATGGAGAGGATGAAGTGAAGTTACAAAGCCATTCACATTTCTGTCATTGCTGAAGTGCTTTTATTTCATTTACTTCTAGAAAGTCAGCGTGGATCAGCCTTATGTTCCCTACGTCTAGGCCCTTAAGTTCCCTACATCTTGCCTTGCTGGGATTACAGGCATGAGCCACTGCACAAGGCCAACAATGTTTTTGTTATTTAGCTGGGCATGGTGGTGCACACATGTAGTCCCAGCTGTTAGGGAGGCTGAGGTAGGAGGATCACTTGAGTCCAGGAAGTTGAGGCTAAAGTGAACCATGATTGTGTCACTACACTCCAGCCTGGGTGACAGAGTGAGACCCTATCTCGAAAAGAATGAGAGAGATTTGCACACATCATTCCAGAATGATTTATAATACAGAATATGTTCACCAACATTTTTATTTATGTTATATAAATAATGTTCTTTATATTTAGCAATATATTTTCCATTGGTTGCTTTTGAGTGGTAAATTCCTCTTATTACATTTAAAATATTTGACTCACAAAAAATTAATTAACGTGTACCTTTTTAAGAATTTTATTCCATAGCTCAAACCAGCATTTTCCTAAATTTGTTCTATGTAAGGTTAGAGTTACAAGATATTCCACCTCAAACAAGCAGGTTATGTTTAGGAAAGGCTATATCCCTTGTGGAAATTAAAGGCTTCTCACTGTTCTCCAATTAATTGATCAAAGGTAAATGAAGTATGCTCCAGCAAATACCTTTTTAATGAAAATTCATTGATATTTGTATAATTCTGATAGAAAGTGACGGATTCAAAAACAGAGAGCTCCCCGGGTGTGGTGGCTCATGTCTGTAATCCCGGCACCTTGGGAGGCCAAGGCGGATGGATCACCTGAAGTCAGGAGTTCAAGACCAGCCTGGCCAACATGGCGAAACTCCATCTCTACTAGAAATACAAACATTAACCAGGTGTGGTGGCGGGTGCCTGTAATCCCAGCTACTTGGGAGGCTAAGGCAGGGAGAACTGCTTGAACCTGGGAGGTGGAGGTTGCAGTGAGGCAAGATCGTATCACTGCACTCCAGCCTGAGCAATATCCTGCACCCATGGAAATAAATGAAGGAGCTTCCATTTGCTGGGACAGTTGTGATGTCTTCATCTTCCAATGAGACCAGTAGTGGCCACATGGCCACTCTACACTTTTTTTTTTTTTTTGAGACAGAGTCTCACTCTGTCTGTCACCCAGGCTAAAGTGCAGTGGCGCAATCTCAGTTCACTGCAACCTCCCCCTCCTGGGTTCAAGCAATTCTTCTGCCTCAGCCTCCTGAGTAGCTGGAATCATAGGCATGTGCCACCATGCCTGGCTAATTTTTGTATTTTTAGTAGAGACGGTGTTTCACAATATTGATCAGGCTGGTCTCAAACTCCTGACCTCGTGATCTGCCTGCCTCAGCCTCCCAAAGTGCTGGGATTACAGGCGTGAGCCAGCACGCCCAGCCACTGTACACTCTTTAGAGACCAGAATTCAAGCATCTGTGTGAGGTTAGATATGTAATTATCAAGGTCCTTTTCAACCTTGAGACTGAATTTTAATTGAGAGCATTTAAAAAATCTTGTTTTAGATCCAATCATTCATTTGCCAGCAAGGAACAAGTCATCCAGGTGTCAGTTGCTTCATTTGTGAAACAAAGGGTGTTTGAGGCCAGGGTTGTCATCTGATGCTGGGTCACAATCTCTAGATCCCCTTGGGGTCCCACCCAACAGTGACATACTCAGGCCCTATTCTTTCTCTTTATTGAGGAGGAAATAGTATAAGCAAACAAAATCATCAAGAGTTGCTTACATATGCACACAGAGCATGCACCAAACAGCTGGAAAACAAGGAAAGTAGGTGAAAGGTGAAGTTGTTTTGCTGAATGGGTGTCAGAGGTTGGTTTACAAATCCACAGGGAGGACCAGAGCTCCACTGATGCTAACACTTGCTCTGAAAAATCTGTTCTCAGAACTCCTAGCAGCCCCGCCTCCCTCCCCACAGCTGGCTTCTTCTGAGAGGCCTAGAGGCAACTAAAGTCTCCATTTTGATGTTTTGTTTTGTAAGAAAACAAAGAGAAGTCTAAAAATTAAAAAAAAAAAAAAACACAAAAAACAAAAAAAACGCTGAGGTTCAATCAGAAAGAAATTCCCCTCTGCCCCTAAGAAAAAACCTTCAGCTGTTCCAATGTTGTCCCACAAGATTGGTTTATCTGAACTCTGAGGGGTCTTGTTTTGTGTGTTCCTCAGAGCCCAAAGAAAACCAATTCCAGGCAGGGCGCAGTGGCTCATGCATGTATTGCCAGTACTTTGGGAGACCAAGGTGGGTGGATCACCTGAGGTCAGGAGTTCAAGACCAGCCTGGCCAACATGGTGAAATCCCATCTCTACTAAAAATACAAAAAATTTAGCTGGCCGTGGTGGCAGGTGCCTGTAGTCCAAGCTACTCAGGAGGCTGAGGCAGGGAAATTGCTTGAACCTGGAAGGCAGAGGTTGTGGTGAGCCGAGATCATACCATTGCACTCTAGCCTGGGCAACAGAGACTCCATCTTAAAAAAATAAAATAAAAGAAAACCAATTCCATTTTCCTCTTTTCTTCCGGGTGTTGAATGACAAAGGGAAACTAAAGGGTGTTTTCTTCTTTCTGGCATACTTTGCAATGTAGAATAAAATAACTTTGAGTTGTGGTGACTTCTTGAGGTGACCTTCCACCCATCCTCCAGGCAAAATATCACAAAGACCAACAAAACCCGAATCTGAGAAAGACAGAGAGCTGATTTCCTGGCTGACTCAACGCCCTGAGACAGGCACTTGCCTCTGAAACCTTCAGGCCTCCTCACTAACTGCAAGACCATGCTCACTGCTCATGTTTGAATGAAGTATACAAATTCAATAAGCAATCTATTATTTTTGGTGGAGTGACAAGGTCTATTGTTCCCTGGGTGCTGTGTCTCTTTCCATAGAGGCTGTAACTTTACACTACTATAAGATTAATTGGTCCTGTCATTGTAATTTCCTTGTGTCTATTTTGGAGAGAACCAATCATGCTTGTGTTATGTGTAGTGTCTGAGGCAGAGAATGGCTCTCCCCAAAGCCACAACAACCAGTGTAGGACAGTTCTTTTTTTTTTGAGACAGGGTCTTCGCACTGGCTGGAATGCAGTGGTGCAATCTCAGTTTACTGCAATCTCAGCCACCTGGGCTTAAGGGAACCTCCCACCTCAGTCTCCTGAGTAGCTGGGACTACAGGTACGTGCCACCACACCTGGCTTTTTTTTTTTTTTTTTTTTTTTTTTAATATAAATACGACATTTCCCCATGTTGCCTAGGCTGATCTCAAACTCCTGAGCTCAAAAGATCTGCCCACCTCAGCCTCCCAAAGTGCTGGGATTACAGGCGTGAGCCACTGCACCCAGCCTATGACAGTTCTTATACCTGCTGGCTAATAAACATTCATAGCTTTAGTAGAATTTTGTCAAGACTGCACCTGGTGGAAAAGTTCTAAGGAAAGGGACACGTCGCCCTCACTCACCTCTAACCGCCAGAGGCAAGATATCCAATTCATTCTGGTTTTCCTAAGACTTGCCCAGTTTTAGCAGTGAAGGTCTCATGTCCCAGGAAACCCCACAATGCCAGACAATCAGCACATTGGTCACCCTACATATCTACCAAATAATTTAATAATTGCTGAATGCCAAATTAATTTTAGCCAGTATAAGGCATCTGGTTTCCCTTAAAATAGCTTCTACCATGGAATAGGCTTACATTTCCAAAAAGAACGAAAGGAGAGATGAGATGTGGAGCCTTGCTACTCAATGTGTGGTTAAGGGATCAATAGCATTTATGCTACCCTGGAGTTCTTTCAGTTGTAGACCCTCCAGCCCCACCTCAGACCTACCGAATGAAAGTCTGTAATTTAACAGGGCCTCAAAATGAATTCTTGCACAAGGGCTCTGCTTACATTAAAATCTGTGATGCACCGGCCCAGAGGGAGATATCTCAGGGTGACTTTTAGCTGGGTCTTGCAGTAGGCATTAGTAGGCAGAGAGGGGTAGGAGGGAGCAGAAAACTGGAACGGGAAAACAAGCGCACAAAGGCAAAGAAAATGACAATGTGTTTATTAACCATGAGTGATTTGTTGTTTCTGGGAACGAGAGATGGGAAACAGCCTGGGAAGGCAGGTTGGTGAGAAGACTGTAGACGCCCTTAAACAGTAGACTGGAGCAGTCGCTTTGTATCTTCCCCACTCTCCTTCCTCTCAAAGCTCAGTCCTCTGCTAAACTGTTTCATCTTCTGAAATTTAGAACCCTTCCCTTCCACTGGCTCAGACTGGCAGCAACTGGTGTCCGGAAGTTCCAGTAGAGAAGAGGACGGCAGGCCCAGGAAGACCCTCCCCTAAGGAGAAATTTGGAGGCAAGCTCTTTTCTCCAGGGTCCTTTGAAGGGTCAGAGCCCTGGGCTCCTTAAGTAACTCAGTCTTTGACTGGGAAGGGCAGCAGTGAAAGGGATGCAGATCAAGGATCTCTATTTCTAGTCAAAAAGTTGGCAAAATGAAGAAAAATGTGGAGCCCTGAGCGATATCTCTTTCATTTCAGGACCCAATATAAACTAACGATTACTCAACCACTTTGTGCCCCAGGTTCTGAAATCACGAAAAAGGAGCCACCCTTGTATCAACCTCTAGGTTACTAGGATTCAGTGAGTTAATACCTGCAAAGCTCCTAGGACAGTGCCTAGATCCTACTAGGAACTCCCTAGAAGGTACTTGTAGGAGTTGGAGGCATGTTGCTGAGTGGGGAGCTGGGTGGGGCAGCCAGTTTCCAAAATGAACCCCAATGATCCCCATCTCCTGGTATTCACAACCTTGTACAGCACCCCCTACACATTGCATCAGGGTTGGTCTGTGTGATCAGTAGCATATGAAGGAGTGATGGCGTGTCACTTCTGAGATTAGGTCATTACAGACTGTGGCTTCCAGCTTGGGGTCTCTTTTTCATTTTGAGGGATGCCAATCACTTTGGGGGAAGCCAGCTGCCATGTTGTCAGCTACTCTATGGAGAGGTTCAACATGGTGAGGAACTGAGGGAGACTCTAGCTAACAGCCAATGAGGAACTGAGATCTAGCAACCACCAAGTGAGTGAGCTTAGAAACAAATTCTCCAGCCTTGAGATGACTGCAGCCTGGACTGACAGCTTGACAGCAGCCTCATGAGAGGACCTGAGCCCGAATTACCCTGCTAAACCCCTCCCAGACTCCTGACCCATAGAAAATGTGTATGATAATAAATCCTTGCTGTTTTAAGCACTAAATGTGGGGGTAATCTACGATGCAGCAAGAAATAATTGAATCACTAGGTTGGTAAAAATATACATACCATTATGGGGAAAGGTCCAAGAAAACTGGCCTAAATATGTCCAGGCTTTCCTCCACAGGGGCAACCAGGAGGTCCAGAATCTGTGCCCGAGAACAATAGCGTTGAATAGAATTTAAACAGTACGACTGGGCATGGTGGGTCACGCCTGTAATCCCAGCACTTTGGGAGGCTGAGGTGGATGGATCACTTGGGGTCAGGAGTTCGAGACCAGCCTGACCAACATGGTGAAACCCCATCTCTACTAAAAATACAAAAATTAGCCAGGCGTGGTGCACGTGCCTATAATCCCAGCTACTCAGGAGGCTGAGGCAGGAGAATCGCTTGGACCTGGGAGATGGAGTTTGCAGTCAGCCGAGATCACACCACTGTACTCCAGCCCAGGCAACAGGAGCGAAACTCTGTCTCAAGGAAAAAAAAAAAAAAGAGTTTAAACTGTAGACAGTTTGCTCAAGACAGAACCAGGTAACCTGTGGCCAGCAATGGAGACTCCAACCTGGTATCACTGCTCAGAATCCACAAAAATGACCACTGACAACCCACCCAAAGAAACCTCTGCGGCAACTGTGCTAGTCCTAGAAAAAGGTCTGGTCCAACCATGCAAGACAGCAGGGCTCTGGCCTCCACTTTGAGGCCCAGTCCATTACTTCTACTCTGAAGTTAGAAATAAAAGCACAGTGACTAAGGGATAGATGAGTTCTGCAGGCTGAGCCAAACCAGGAATGGATACCAAGTTTATGGCATATTTTAAATATATTAAACAAATTAATGCTTTTAACAGAAAACCCAAACGTGACATAATTATTCCATTGACAAGAAACTTTTAAGATTTGTTTTTAAAATAACTTATAGTACACTGTTTTCAAAATGGCCAGTAATGGGTCACAAGTTTATGGTTGTGTAATGGATGTGATCTTCTTATCCTGTATCTTCGTGTGAATAACCACATTTGGAAAGAACCCCAAAAGTCTAAATTTGAGATTCTTTATGAAGAACTGCCAACCCCAATAATCTCTGGGAAGGAGGCTGGCAAAGAAGCCTCGTAACTCCCAGGCTATGTGATATTGAGTGAAGAAGGGTGTCCTTTGAGAAAAAAACTGGAGTCTGATTTGTACCAAAGGAAATCTAGGTATTAGAGCAGGACTGCGTGCTGATGCATCTGAGAGAGTCGCCCAGTTCTACGTACTTGCACTGAGGGGGCTGTTGGCTCATAACTGGGTACACAGCTGAGCCCAAGAGATACCTGACAGCATCCCACCAGGAGGAGGAAGGCAGAAGCCAGGGATCTGAGAGGGTAATAGCCATTTGTGAAGAAGGAACTTAGCCACGGATGATACCATTTGTGAAGAAGGAACTTAGCCACGGATGATACCATTTCATATCTTCCAGAATTTTCATACACATTATTGGCCCCCCTGTGAAGGAGGGAGCCATTTTTAAAAACTAGGGCTCTGAGGTTTTTGGGGAATAAGTTCCCCAGATGTCTTCCAGATCCTGAGCAGCCCTGGTCTTCAGGCTCCCCAAGGCTGCCAGTCAACTTCATGCTGCCTTCACTCCCTGGGCTCCAGGTCCTACAGGATGAAGTGCCATGACAGTCTGCATCCCCAGGCCGTTCTTTCCACTGCACCAGTGCCTTTCTCAACACCCCACAGTGGGGCAGGAAACACAGCAACACTTGAGCTACACAGCCAAAGCCTCAAGTGTCCAACCACCCTGTGACATATACGGGACTGCCCTCTCCGTTTATGTAACCTAATCCTCCCCATTATCATCTTTCCATCAGCTTCCTCTCGTGTCCTGTTCCAATCCAGGCAGAGGAAGGAGGTGTACAACGACAGAGTAAATGCTGGGGCCATGGCACACAGAGCACTGGGATTGGATTCCTCAAGCTGCAAGGGACCTTGGCACTTCCTTCTTTGCCCAGTCTCTCTGTCCCCTTTTGTTCCCTGGAGAAGCAACTTTATAATTGATAATGATAATAATGGAAACTAGCTTTTTAAAAAATTAAACATAGAATGATTGTTATGTACCCCATAAGGACGTTTTGTTCAATGACAGACCACACATACCGCAATGGTCCCATGAAATTATAATACCATATTTGTACTGTACCTTTTCTATGTTTAGACATGTCTAGATACACAAATACTTACTATTGTGTTACAACTGCCTATAGCATTCAGTATAGCAACATGCTGTACAGATTTATAACCCAGGAGCAACAGGTTACACCATATAGCCTACGTGTGTAGTAGGCTTTACCATGTAGGGTGCATCTTTGTGTAAGTGCACCCTACAATTGCACAATGACAGAATTGCATAATGCTGCATTTGTCAGACTATTTCAGTCAATAAGCGACATATGACTGTACCATATCATCCAGCAACTCTACTTCTGAGTATACACCCAGAAGAATTCAAAGCAGGGATTCAAACAATATTTGTACACCTATGTTCATAGCATTATTCATAACAGATGGAGGCAACTCAAGTGCCAGTCAACAGATGAATAAAATAAAACGTGATTTTTATACATATAAATGAAATGTGGCACATACATATAACAAAATATTATAAAGCCTTAATAAGGAAGAAAGTTCTTTTTTTTTTTTTTTTTTTGAGACAGTTTCACTCTGTCACCCGGGCTGGAGTGCACTGGTGCGATCTCAGCTCACTGCAATCTCCGCTTCCCATGTTTAAGCAATTTTCCTGCCACAGCCTCCCAAGTAGCTAGCATTACAGACACACACCACTACGCCCGACTAATTTTTGTCTTTTTAGTAGAGACGAGGTTTCAGCATGTTGGCCAGGCTGGTTTCAAATTCCCAACCTCAGGTGATCCACCTGCCCAGTCCTAGGCCTCCCAAAGTGCTGGGATTACAGGCATGAGCCACCAGCCCTGGCCAGAAAGAAAATTCTGATACATGCCACAACATGGATGAACCTTGAAGACATTATGCTAAGTGAAATAAGCCAGTTGCAAAAGGACAAATATTGTTTGATTCTACTTATATGAGGTTCCTAGAGTAGACAAATTCATAGAGACAGAAAGAATGCTAGTTGCGAGAGGCTGGAGGGAGGGAGAAATGGGAGTTATTGTTTAATGGGTATGAAGTTTCAGTTTGGGAAGATGAAAAAGTTCGGAGATGGAGTGGTGGTGGCTGTTGAAAGACAATGTGAATGTGCTTAATACACTCAACTGTACACTTAGTGGTTAAAGTGGTAAGTTTAATGTTATGTATATTTTACCACAATAAAGAATAGTGAAAGCTAATGTTTACTGAGTGCTTACAATGTACTAGCAATACTATGCTAAGAGATATAAACACATTGTCTCATTTAATCCTCACAACACTTTCAAGATCAATACTACTAAGGGCACCAAGTTTCTTTACAGCTCAGCGGAGCTCCTAGGAGTTGTCGCACACTCATTGTGGGGGACAGCGGGGAGAGGACCATTTCCCCAGTCAGAAGTCCTATCTGTCACTAATGTTCCTCAGATGCATGTTCTCTAAATCCTTCAAGACGCTTGGCTTTCTAGAGCCTCCTGTTACACATCCTGGGATCTGGATTCGATGGGCTGGGTTAGGAGAAGAGAAAAGAAAATAGAGTGTTGACGCCTTTTGGGAAAGCAATGATAGACTTCTCTGCAAGAAAGTTTCTGGGGCATCTTTGTAGTTGCTGACATTTGAAAATACATGATTCCTTGCTACTTAACATAGTCATTAAATATGAAATGCTAATCAATCAAACACAGCATGAATGGAGACTGTGTGCAAAAGTCAGGGGTCGATCAGAGAAGCAGAACCATGATGGGTAATGTAGAATAAAGAATTTATTATACAGTTAGACATTAAGCTAGCCTGGCATAGTACAAAGCCACCTCACTGTGTATCCCTAGCATAGCTGATCAATTTTGAGAATTTCACAAAAAAATTCTTGCTTTTTTTTTTTTTCTTTAGTTTTTTTGAGATGAAGTTTTGCTCTTGTTGCCCAGGCTGGAGTGCAATTGTGTGATCTTGGACTACTGCAACCTCCACCTCCCAGGTCTAAGAGATTCTCGTGCCTCAGCCTCCCGAGTAGCAGGGATTACAAGCATGTCCCATCACACCCAGCTAATTTTTGTATCTTTAGTTGAGATGGTGTTTCACCATGTTTGTCAGGCTGCTCTTGAACTCCTGATCTCATGTGATCCACCCTGCTGATCCTCCTAAAGTGCTGTGATTACAGGCGTGAGCCACCGCACCTGGCCTCACCGAAAAAATTCTTATTCCATATACTAAAACCCAAGTGGTGTCTCTGGGAAGCCTTTGCTTTGGTCCTTCCCTTTTGCATATGTACCACACAGTCCTTTGTACATATCTGTAACAGAACCCATATCACTTGAATTCCAGTTATTTGTGTCCACCTCCTCTCTGGACTCTAAGCGCCTTCAGCCAGAATCTGTGTTTCATTTCTTCGCATCTCCAGCTCCTGGCATGGTGCCTATCATATATGAGATCAAACCATGGGAAATTGCTTCTATTCTAGCATCTTTAATACAAAAAAAGGCAATTTCATAAATTTCAGAGAATAGGACGTTCTGGGCAAACATTTGCCAAATAAATGAACACAGAACAATCAAATACCCACAAATTCTGATTAAGCATCAAAGAAAGGAAATGCTTTAGGTTTTCATGTGTCCTTGGGCTCACATGCCTTAATGATCCTTGCACTTTTGAACATGGTGGTGCCACGAGAGATTCCCAACACACATTCCCAGGTCAACACACAGCTCTTGTATCATTTTCTTCTTTCTGGAGACTGGCAGTATCTCCCCACAGAAGAGGAGTGATCTCTAACGGGTCAAATGCATGGTTTTCTGCACTGTGTTTACGGTTCTGGAGGCCGGCAGTTTCTCCATTCAGCTGCTAAGTGGCAGACCCCAAGATGGATGAGATTAGCATCTGGGATGGCAAGTGTCCAGGATGGCTCAGAAGTAGCTGCCAAACTCCACTTGACTCTCAGTCCCAGCATCACAGGGTGGCAAGGAGCTGCAGAGGCCACGGATCTCAACCATGCATCATTTGGAACTGAAAACTAGCAGATGCAAAATAGCTTTTTAAAAATCAAGACATGGCCAGGCATGGTGGCTCACGGCCATAGTCCCAGCACTTTGGGAAGCTGAGGCAAGAGAGTAGCTTAAACCCAGGAGTTTAAGGTTGCAGTGAGCCAGGATCACACTGCTGCACTCCAGCCTGGGTGACAGAGCAAGACTCAGTCTCCACAAAATAAATAAGAAAAAGGAAGCAAGAATTGATAGAGGTGACTCTTCATCCCTAGGCAGTTGTGCCTTCCAAAGCACAGCCTCTGGCTTCACTGTATCTGGCCCACTGTCAGAGGCTAAAATTAAGTGTGAGGTTTGTCAGCCTTCAACATCCAAATGGACCCCAGCAGCCACCATTCACAGTTGCAGAGAGGCCTGAATTAGTGTATGGGAGAAAGGTTGTTCTGGAACTTCAGAAAGAACTAAGCTTCAAAAAAAATTCATCCATACAGAGGTGCTTCTGCCTGGATCCAGCCCAGCAATTTTTCTGGCCCTCCTCTCCCTCCCACTTCCTGTTCCTTGGTCCAGGCTCCCCTGATCTTCCCTGCCCTCTGCCCTTGGTTACCTGATGATCCAACTCCAGGCCTCCACCCTGGGTCCTACCTCCTGGGCCTGGCCTGGGAATGGAGACAGGAAAAATGAGCTAAGAGGAGTTGATTGCCTTATACAGGTTACCTCACTTCAGCCTCACAAGGAAATGGTAAGAGGTTAGGGTTATTATTATCTTCCTTTTAAAGATGAAGAAAGAGCCGATTAAAGAAGCTAGCTAATCTGCCTAACACTACAGAGTGGCTAAGAGATGAAAAAGGAATCAAAATCCAGGTGTGTCCAACTCTAAAGCCCATGCTCTTTCCAACATGCCACACTGCCTCTCTCCCCTGCTACCTTTCCACCTTCCCTTGAGTCTCATGTGCATATCCTGCACCCCAGATATTCATTCTGATGCCCTCTTCAACCTACAATTCATCCCTTCACTTCCAGCAACATCCCTCCTCCCAGACTCTGACCGACTCAGAATGTCTTCTAAGATAGAAGAGCTGCCCACCATTTGTAATCCACAAATGAAGTGAGGGCACACCTGATCACACCTTACCTGCCTTCTCTGAGTCTCCACTGCCTCAGGGAGGGTCCAAATATCTCATCATGACATAAATGCCACTAACACTGCAGCCCTTACTGGTCCCTCTGGCATCACCTCTCAACTGGTCCTTCTCTCTTCCCTTTTAAATTTTTTTTTTTTTTTTTTTGAGATGGAGTTTCTCTCTTGTTGCCCAGGCTAGGCATTAAGCTAAATGAAAGAAGCTAGTCACAAAAAGCCACTTATATGATTCCATTCATATGAAACATCCAGAATAGGCAAATCTAGAGACAGAAAGTAGAGTAATCATTGCCAGGGGATAGGGGAAGTGAAAATAAAGAGTGACTGCTAATAGGTACGGGGCTTCTTTTTAGGAGTCATGAAAATTTTCTGGAATTAAGTAGTGGTGATGATTGCACAACTTTGTAAATATCCTAAAACCACTTAGCTGTATGCTTTAAAAGAGCAAATATTATGGTATATAAATTATATCTCAATAAAACTGGTATATTTTAAACATATTTTAAAAGTGTTTATTAGGAATCAATGTCTGTGAAAGAAAGGAGGAGGAAGCAGGATTGGGCAGAAGAGTTTGACCTGTGATGCAGGCCCACTAAAGCCGCAACTAACCAGAGGGAGCTCTGGAGCAAGTATGCCCATCCAAGTGTCTCTCATCAGGCTGAAATGGCCCAGCCTTTATGCCTCTACCCTGCTCAGTCACCGATGTGGGCTCCCAAGGGATAGCATGACCCTGGGCAAGGCAGCTCTCCCCCGCTGGAATGGACCTTGAAGCTGCTGGACAGCTGGAGGCTGTCTACAAACCCCGTCCCTGGACATGGGCAGCAAGTCCTTCTTAGAAGGGGATCTGAGTGGTGTAAATACCACGCAGGCCACTAGAAATGAATGTGACAGTTGTTTCAGAAAGGAAAGAGAAGTTGACAGAAGAAAAAGGAGTGAGATAGAGCCACAGAGATAGCAGGAGGCTGTGCATTATGCAATGGGATCCCACCTCACGAATCATCATCTTCACCTGAGTTAAGATGCAGAGTACAGACCCTCAACATTTTGTCAAATAGGTAATTCTCTCTCTTTATTTTTTTCTTTTTTGGAGACAGAGTCTCACTCTGTCACCCAGGTTGGAGTGCAATGGTGCGATTTTGGCTCACCGCAACCTCCGCCTCCTGGGTTCAAGTGATTCTTGTGCCTCAGCCTCCTGACTGCCTGGGATTACAAGCGTGCACCATCACATATGACTGATTTTTTTTTTTTTTTTTATTGAGACAGAGTCTCATTCTATCCCCCAGGCTAGAGTGCAGTGGTGCGATCTCAGCTCACTACAACCTCCACCTCCCGGGCTCAAGCGATTCTCATACCTCAGCCTCCGGAGTATCTGGGATTACAGATGTCTGCCACCATGCCCAGCTAATTTTTGTATTTTTAGTAGAGACGGGGTTTTGCCATGTTGGCCAGGCTGATCTCAAACTCCTGACCTCAGGTGATCCACCCGCCTCGGCTTCCCAAAGTGCTAGGATCACAGGCGTGCACCACTGCACTTGGCCAGTAATTCTCTTCTAACATTCTGTCTTTTCCTTCTTAGGCTCACATTTCTCCCAGAGCCTGAGCTAGCTGCTGCATTCACTCAACTAAATTTTTTTTTAAGTTTTGTGAGGTGTGTATGGTGGTACACATCCATAACGTCAGCTACTCAGGAGCCAGCCGCAGGAGGATCCCTTGAGACCAGAAGTTCCAGGCCAGCCTGTGTGACATAGTGAGACCTTGTCTCTAAAAATATTTTTTAATTTATAAAATAAAAAATAATGAAGTTTTGTGGGAGATAGAGCACCTCTTTTTCTTATCTTCACAAACATATTAAAAGACATTACAATTAAGGTGTCATTTATAAATGATGATCAATACTGTGCTGAAGATCTACATGATGAACAAGAAGAGTAGCGAAGGGAAAACAAGAGGAGTCCCACCACCAAAATCAAGTGGATTTAGTATCAGGTGTTTGGTCTACCAGCTTTCCATAAAATGCACATCTGGATGCTGCAGGAAAGACTGTATTTCACATATACACTGCATCTGGTTAAGACAAGAATAATAGGGAAACCAACAAGGAAAAATGCAAACCTAGACATCTAACAATACTGCTTTTGCAAAGGTTTCCTATACCATCCCATTTATTTCTCTCAACAACTCCATATTATGATAATCTTCATTTTATATTACAGTTGAGTCAAATGACTTTCAGTTTAATTAATTGGCTCAAGATTGCATAGCAACTAAGCAATGGTACAAGGACTTACATCCAGAGCTGGTGACTTTTTTTTTTTAGACCAAGTCTCACTGTCACCCAGGCTGGAGTGCAGTGGTATGATCTCAGCTCACTATAACCTCTGCCTCCCAGGTTCAAGTGATCCTCCTGCCTCAGCCTCCCAAGTAGCTGGGATTACAGGCTCACACCACTAAGCCCAGCTAATTTTTGTATTTTTAGTAGAGATGGGGTTTCACCATGTTAGCCAGGCTGGTCTCGAATCCCTGACCTCAAGTGATCCGCCCACCTAGGGCTCCCAAAATGCTGGGATTACAGGCATGAGTCACCATGCCCAGCCACTAGTGACTTTAAATGCAATATTCTTTCCAAGACTACACCAAGATATAATACAACCTCCATTTTCTCTCCACCTTCTGTGGCCAGACAGGTAGCCACAAGAGAATAGAAATCTCCTCAGCTGTCCAAATGCATTTCCCAAGAAGTAAAAGACATTTAAGGATTAACTTCTTAGAATATTTCAATGATGAGCATGGCTTTCAGCCAACAAATAGAATAAACAAAACTACCTCTAATACACCTCAGAAATGCAACAACTCATTTGTGTATGGCCTTGAAATTTTTAAAGAGGAAAACTCCAGACAGGCAACTAGTAAGATTTTTAACTCCAGCTGTGACAGGAAGTGAAATTTTAAATGGCAAAATAGAGGAAGAAGCTATTAAATAAGGGTCTCCATAGAACAGGGTGGCATTCAGCCCAGGGGTTTCCCACCTCAACAAAAGTCACTATGACAACACTGGGAAATCAAGAGCGTTCATCAGCAGTGCTGGTTAACATATCTAAAGCCCTGGAGCACAGTGACACCGCCAGCATTGGTATGGCTTATATAACTAGCAATGAAGAAGAGACAGGTTCCTTGGACACAAAAATATGTTTGTGATACTGTGACAACCATGTTAAATGAATTCCTTTACTCTAGAACTTCCCAAGAGGGGAATAGTTTATACACTGATTTAAGAAATGGTGAGTTCCAGCAATAAAATGATCATTTGTAACAGCTGCAGAGAGAAACTGATCATTCTGGACAACTAGTTCAGGTATGACAAATAGATGTTCTGTTTGCCTTCATTTCTCCCGCCTGCCCCCATGGAAGGCATGACTAATCACTGCATTTTTTGCCACTGACTTGAGATAACCTTATACTCTTGAAAACAGCACTTCAAGAAGCCACTACTGGTTAATCATAAATGCATTAACAACTTTGAAACAAAAAAGGGCTGGCATAAAGTTGCATAGGATGAAGAAAGAGTGCAACAGATGGAGAGTCTAGGCCAAAAAGACCTGGCAGTTAACTCTCAGAGGAGGAGTTAAGGGGTAGGGGCTAGATCCCATTTATCATTGTATCCTTGACACCTAGCACAGTGGTTAACACCCAAATCACATGGTAGTGATGCTTTGTCATATTCTATATTTACTATATATATCTATTCACTATTAGGAAAACTGTATATAATTGTTCCCTATCGTGCATTCCTTTTCTTTTCTTTTTTTTAAAAACAAAATTTTTTTTTGAGACTGAGTCTCACTCTGTCGTCCAGGCTGGAGTGCAATGGCGCAATCTCAGCACACTGCAACCTCCACCTCCCAGGTTCAAGTGATTCTCCTGCCTCAGCTTCTCAAGTAGCTGGGATTACAGGCACCCACCACCACACCGCGCTCATGTTGGCATTTTCAGTAGAAATGGAGTTTCACCATGTTGGCCAGGCTGGTCTCGAACTCCTGATCTCAAGTGATCTGCCCACCTCAGCCTCCCAAAGTGCTGGGATTACATGCATGAGTCACCAGGCCCAGCCATTCTATTTGTTTTTCAGGTATTTTTTTCTACTATCTTTGTAAGGACCTTAATGAAGAACCTCATTCAGTATTGTTTAAATAAGTACCAGGAATATTATCAGCAGGGTATATTATCAGCAGACCTTGGTTTGAATCTTGACTTTACATTTAGTTGCTCTACAGTCTTGAGAAAATTGCTTGACCTCTACAAGCATCAGTATCTTCATTTATAAAAGGAGGATAATACCATCTACCTTGTAGGATTGTGTTATGGTCTGAATGTTTGTGTCCTCCTAAAATTGATGTTGAAACAATTCCTAATGTAGTAGTAGTAAGAGGTGAGGCCTTTGGGAGGTGATTAAGTTATGTGGGTGGAGCTCTCATGAATGGATTGGTGCCCTTACTTTAAAAAGCCAGAGAGAGCTTGTTTGCCCTTTCTGCCATGTGAGAACACATAGCAGGTGCTATCTATGAGAAACAGACCCTCACCAGTGAATCTGCTGGTGCCTAGTTATTAGACTTCTCAGCTGCCAGATCTGTGAGCAATAAATTTCTGCTGTTTATAAATTACCCAGTCTAAGGTATTTTGTTATAGCAGCCCAAACAGACTAAGACAGGTTATTATAAGGATTTACTTGGCAAAGCACCTGATACAGTTCCTGGTTTGTTTGTTTGTTTGTTTTCTATTTATTCCTCTCTGTTTCTAAAAGGATTTAAAGTGGCTTAAAAAGTTACCTACAATTAAGTAAATAAATTTAAAATAAACATGTAAAAATTTTACAGCAAAAGGGAAACAAAAATATTTAAAAATACGGTAAACAAGGAGCGAGTTACAGCATCTCATACATAGTAGACATACCATTAAATGTTAGTTGTTAGTAGTAATAGTTTGTACTAATAACATTAGTCATTATTGTTGATGTCATCATCTCTGCCAAGAGAATTCCATTTATCTTTCAAATTCCATTCATCTGTCAAATCCCCTTCTGGGGTCCAGCCCTATCAGGTAGCAAACTGATGTAAAACCTCAAAAATTAAAACTGTGGTATAGGTGTATGACTAGATAGACCAATAGAACAGAATAGAACGTCCATAAGAGTTTTCAGTATATGATAAAGTTGCATCATACATATGCACAAAGTACACGATAAAGTTTAGTCTATAAAAAAGCTGCAAGATTTTGAAGACCTCACATACAGATATAGACATTAAGGCACAAAGAAGTTAAATAACTTGCCAAGTTCATGCAGCTAGTAAATTACAGAACTGGGATTTGAATGTAGGCATTCTAATCCAGAGTCCATTTTATTAACCACTAAATGATAAAATGTTTTTTTAAAAAAAAGCAGACTACACATCAATAAGCGTAATACGCCAGCTTTGGGGAGGAAGAAACTTATGTTTGCTCATGTGTGCACACAGAAATTCTGGAAGGACACACAAGAAACTAACAGCAATAGTTACCTTTGGAGAATTGGAGAAGGACAAAAAGGTAATGGGGATATATATGTGTATGTGTGTATGCATATGTATATATATGTGTGTATGTATATGTTTATATAATTATTGTTATATATTTGAACTATATGAATGTATAACCAGATTCAAAATTAAAATAAATATAAAAAGAAAACACTTGTTCTGAGCAAGTCTTTTCTGACTCCCCCAAGCAGAGTAAGCTCACCCTTTTTGGGGGGGGGGGGGCAGGGACACAGTATCACTCTGTCACCCACCTTGGAGTGCAATGGCACGATCTCGGCTCACTGCAACCTCTGCCTCTTGGGTTCAAGCAATTCTCCTGCCTCAGCCTCCCAAGCAGCTGGGATTACAGGCAAGCACCACCATGGCCAGCTAATTTTTTGTGTTTTTGGTAGAGACAGGATTTCGCCCTGTTGGCCAGACTGGTCTTGAACTCCGGGCCTCAAGTGATCCAGCTGCCTCGGCCTTCCAAAGTGCTGGGATTACAGGTGTGAGCCACCATGCCTGGCCTACCTTTTATTCCTCTTTGTTTCCAAAAGGATTTAAAGTCGCTTAAAAAGTTACCTACAATTAAGCAAATAAATTTAAAACAAACATGTAAACATTTTACAGCAAAAGGGAAATAAAAATATTTAAAAATACAGTAAACAAGGAGTGAGGTACAGCATCTCATACATAGTAGCCGTACAATTAAATGTTAGTTGTTTGTAGTAATAGTTTGTACTAATAACATTAGTCATCACTGTTGATGTCATCATGTTTTCTGGCACATATTATGTTTCACCGCCTTTATTTATGTTCCCTCTCTTGTTCACCTAGATTCTCCAGCCAATCCACAAGCTCTTCCAAGGCAGCGTTCTGTTTCTTTCATTATTTTATCCCCAGCACAGAGGACAGTCCCTGACATGTAGCAAGCATCCAGTACACGGGGAATTGGAAGTGGGAAAAGAGAAGAAGCCGGACCAACCAGCCAAGTACTGTGGTAATAGCACTCTGGAAAAGGAAACTGACTAGGATCTTCGTGTAATAGTGGGAGCTTGGACAGGAAGTGAGGAGGGAGGAAAATACAGCAACCCTTGCAGAAAAGGTGTACTTAACCCAGCTAAGGCAAAAGGATAAAAGGGGTACTGCAGGCTGCTGCTAATCAGGGGGAAATGAGGAAGCTGAACATCCAGCTGAAGAAATGGTGGGAGTTTAGCCTGTTCCTGGAAAAGCAAGAAATGGATACTAAGAACCCAGAAGAGAAAGACCTCCAGCACACGAGATTCAGCTGAAGACTCTCCGCTCCTCTGATGACTGAAAATGAACCAGGGGGCATGTGAAAAACTGGCATTGGAGGAGACTCTCAGCAAGTATATGCTATCTATACTTTTGGTCTGTTGCTGTCTGTTCACTGAAACTCTTTGCATACGCTCATTTGAAGGCTGAAGGGAGATTCACACAGGGTCAGAGATGTATTTTCCCCAGCACAGTAAATCCCCAACTCCATAGCAAGAGATCTGGCCCACTCCAGTCAGATCACCCATACCCCCTACAAAGCTGCATTTCTGTGGGCAACTGTGTAAGTCCTTAGTAGGATTCACAGGAATATATTGCACTATTTAATGTGTTAATCACCAAAACTGCACAGATTCTATAGACCTCATTTTAGAAATACAGATAAAATATGTATAAGTTAAGATAAACAATGTCTGGGATTTCTTTCAAAATAATTTAATCCAGGGCCAGGCACAACAGCTCACACCTGTAACCCCAGCACCTTGGGAGGTCAAGGAGAGAGGATGGCTTGAGGCCAGACCTGGGAAATGTAGTGACAGCCTGTCTCTAGGAAAAATTTAAAAATAAGCCAGGTGTGGTGGCATCTGCCTGTAGTCCCAGCTACTCAGGAGGCTGAGGTGGGAGGATGGCTTAAGCCTGGGGAGGTCGAGGCTGCAGCAAGCCATGATCATACCACTGTACTCCAGCCTGGGAGACAGAGTGAGACCCTATCTCAAATAATCATCATCATCATCATCATCTAGACTAGAGAGAAGAAAAGTCAGCATGAATTGATGAAACAAGATTCGCCATGTATTGGTAATTTTTAAAGCTGGGTGTGGATACATTTGTTATAAAGTTCTTTCTACTTTTTTGTATATGCTTTACATTTTTCATAATAAAATGTTAATAAAAAATAGTTTTCATAGGGCCTGGTGGCTCACGCCTGTAATCCCAGCACTTTGGGAGGCCAAGGTGGGTGGATCACCTGAGGTCAGGAGTTCGAGACCAGCCTGGCCAATGTTGAAACCCCATCTCTACTAAAAATACAAAAACTAGCTGGGTGTGGTGGCTCATGCCTGTAATCTCAGCTACTCGGGAGGCTGAGGCAGGAGAATCGCTTGAACCCGGGAGGCAGAGGTTGCAGTGGGCCAAGATCATGCCACTGCACTCCAGCCTAGGCAATAGAGGGAGACTCCATCTTAAAAAAAAAAAAAAAAAAGTTTTAAGTGCTGACCCAGGTCTTCAGGTAGCCAAGGATTATATTTTATGAGGCATATATTTACCTATGTGATTTTTTTTTAGAATTTTGCTTCATCAACTTGCTAAGCTCAATTATTCAGGGGTACTCTATCATCCTTCTGCTTGGTCTCTCTGAATAGTGGGATTACTGGTTATTATTTTTTCTTTTTTATACTTTTCTGTATTTTCAGAATTTTTTAAATGAGCATCTATTGCCTTTATAGTTAGGAAAATCAATAAAGCTATTTATTACCAATGTGGACTCATGGATTTTTATTTTATAAAATGGATTACCACATTATGCATTTTAATAAACTTATTTGAAATTTTACACAGGAGAATATTTATTTCTACCCCACAAACAGTAACAAAATAATACATAAAAATCAGAAACTTGGATTGTCCAAAGAGTAGCCATTAGGAAGAGAATGTACTTTATGTAAAGGATGCTTCTCCCTAAGAGGCAAGCCGGTTAAATGAAGAAAGTAGAATCCTGGATAAATATAGAAAATGTTTGCAGAAGGAAATTTTATTTCATTGCCTCAGTCCTAAATGGCATTAGCAAATACTGCAAAGTAATGAAGGAGGTCATTAAGAAGGAACTAGAAACACCTTCCAATGTTATGGAAGAAATTCTGACATCTTAATTATATTCTGCCACCTAGTGACAAAGGAAGATTAACATACTTCCTTAGCCCAGCTACAACAGCAGAGAGGCCTGCCCTCCACCACCTGGACACCAGAGCCATGGCCTGACTGCCAGGACAAGCCTGATCCTACAAGCGCTTGGTGCACAGTATCCTCTCTCTGCTTCTGCCCACAACTCTGGGAGACACTGCAAATGTGGTCAAAAGCCACGGAGCTGTTCAGTCTGTGGCTGACAGACTTCCCATGGAGCCAGGTCAACCCTCTGCCACTCAGCACAGTGCCCTGGGAACTCTGCTATCTCCTGCCTGTTGCTAAGGACTTCCAGGGAGAAACAAATTACGAGACTAATAGGACATGGCTCACGTTGGGCATTTTCATCCCTAACTTCCACTGGACTTAAAAAGAGGAGTAAATACAGTGATCCCCTTACCCTGAAATGGGATAACTTTTTTTGTTTGTTTTTGTTTTTGTTTTTGAGACAGTCTCGCTCTGTCGCCCAGGCTGGAGTGCAATGGTGCGATTTTGGCTCACTGCAACCTCCGCCTCCTGGGTTCAAGCAATTCTCCCGTCTCAGCCTCCTGAGTAGCTGAGACTACAGGTGCACATCACCACATCTGGCTAATTTTTATATTTTTAGTAGAGACAGGGTTTCTCCATATTGGTCAGGCTGCTCTGGAACTCCTGACCCCAGGTGATCCAACCCGCCTCCCAAAGTGCTGGGATTACAGGCGTGAGCCACTGTGCGCGGCCTGGGATAACTTTTATACACAAATCTTTGCAATTACACGAGGTGATAGGCACAAAAACTCCTATTGATTCCCCGAATCAAATTGGGGAAGGAGTGGATGTTCTCAAAGCATATTCAGGGGCAGCCACACACCACCTGGAAGAAACTTCTGGTCCAGTGGATGTGGCCCATGTGAAGTGTTGGCCCATCATGCATTGTGATGGTGGGTAGGCGGGTAGGGGCGGGGCCAGGGCCAGAAGTAGAACTGTGGCCTCCATGGCCGCTTGTGACTCCAGAGGTTCTATGCAAGAACCATAGAATCACCGTGATTCTTTTTTTTTTATTTTCTTTTTTAGTTTCTTTGTTTTTTGTTTTTAGGTTTTTTTTGAGACAGAGTTTCACTCTTGGTTGCCCAGGCTAGAGTGCAATGGCATGATATCAGTTCACTGCAACCTCCACCTCCCGGGTTCAAGTGATTCTCCTGCCTCAGGCTTCCAAGTAGCTGGGATTATAGGCACCTGCCACCATGCCTGGCTAATTTTTGTACCTTTAGTAGAGACGGAGTTTCGCCATGTTGACCAGGCTGGTCTTGAACTCCTGACCTCAGGTGATCTGCCCACCTCTGTCTCCCAAAGTGCTGTGATTACAGGCATGAGCCACTGTGCCCAGCCCACTATGATTCTTTAGATGCTCTTTGAGATCTCCTCTGTGCTTCTGTCAGCAGTTTCAGCCCAATTTTCAAAAGAACATTGGTGATAACAGCAGTGAGATTTAATAAGGAACTCGATCCTGTGCAGAAACTTCGTGGACAAGATTAGAGAATACAAATCTAAGCAACTGGCATCTGTAGGACCTTTTGATATTGGTCCAGTGTGTCAGCAAGAGCTGGAGAGGAAGCTTTTAAAGCATGAGCAGATGGCTCACGGCATCGGAATAAAGCTTCCGTGAAAGCCATGTCTGAGATGGGGCTAAACTAATAGTCTAAGTCAGGGAGCAGTGAACTATCAGCCTGCTTTGTAAATAAAGTTTTATTGGAGCACAGCCATGCTCATTCATTTAAATATTGTCTATGGATGTCTTCACACTATAATGACAGAAATAAGTAGTTGCAATAGAGACTGTGTGGTCTGAAAAGCCTACAATATTTACTAACTGGTCCTTTACAGAATAAGTTTGCCAATTCATGGTCTATATGAACTACCCAGGGAGAACATGGCTTTCAGTCTTCCAAAAACATCCATTCCTCCAGCTGGCTTCTAATAAGAATTACAGATAATATAGTGATGAAGTTCTAAGAATTCACTTTTTGGTTTAGAAGCTGATAAACTGGCAATCCTTAAAAAAAAAAAAGAAAAAAGAAAGAAAGAAAGAAAAAGAAAAAGGAAAGAAAACAAAAGGAGGTTCAAACTTGTAATGTTTGCCAGTTTCCGTGGTGTAAATCAGGATTTCTTAACCTTAACACCATTGGTGTTTGGAGCCAGATAATTCCTTTTTTTTTTTTTTAGACAGAGTCTCTCTGTTGCCAGGCTGGAGTGCAGTGGTGCGATCCTGGCTCACTGCAACCTCTGATTCCCTGGTTCAAGTGATTCTCCTGCCTCAGCTTCCTGAGTAGCTAGGATTACAGGGATACACCACCACGTCCAGCTAATTTTTGTATTTTTGAGTAGAGCCGGGGTTTCACCATGTTGGCCAGGATGGTCTC
The DNA here is from genome assembly GCF_002776525.5 of Piliocolobus tephrosceles. Taxonomy (NCBI): domain Eukaryota; kingdom Metazoa; phylum Chordata; class Mammalia; order Primates; family Cercopithecidae; genus Piliocolobus; species Piliocolobus tephrosceles. The sequence continues at coordinate 33,858,255 of NC_045447.1, read as the reverse complement.
CATCTCCTTACCTCGTGATCCACCCGCCTCAGCCTCCCGGGATTACAGGCCTGAGCCACAGCGCCCGGCCTGGAGCCAGATAATTCTTATGAAGCATTGTCCTTTACATTAAAAGATATTGAGCAGCATCCCTGTCTTCTACCCACTAGATGTCAGTAGCAACCCCCCAGTTGTGATAACAAAATATTAATATGTCTCTAGAGATTGTCAAATGTGCCCTAGGGGGCACAATCTTTCTCATCGAGAATCACTGGTGTAAATACTCCGCTGTTACCAATTTCAGGCTAGTAACTTGACATCAGTGAACATGGATGTGGAGAAAGGTGCACACAGCCTAACAAACCAGTAAGAACCATCTCCAGTGCTGTGCGAGAACATATTTGCACAGATAGTGATGTTGTTGCCCTGTTTTTAAAATTGAGGTGCCTAACCAGAATCCACATAGAAATTAATCTGCTGGCCAGGTTAATTTTTTTCTTCAGGAAGTGCGCTGAATCTCTCTGCACAAAGCTATATACCATAAAACATGGTTGAGATTATTCTGAACTAAAAAGTATCCAAAGCAAAGTCAACGTTTACCCCCCAATGGTTATTTAAAACTGTCAATAATATATCAATAAATCCCATGGCTTTCCAGTGGATTTGACAGGATGAATGAGTCCCAAGGAAATTGAATGGCTGTACTTATTAGATGGATTTTGGGTTCTGTTTTGTTGTGATTGGTGTTTTGTGGGGGGTTTTGTTATTTAAGTCAAATGAATTTGGGGAAATATCTGCCAATAATTATGACATTGTCTTTGGAAGACTTTGCATTAAAAGTACTGACAATGGTTAATTACTCAGAACCAATTACTGGGGACATTCTTGGGCCATGACATTAAAACCATATCAACACCCAGGAGGACATTTACCCTCCTATTCCAGGAGAGCAGCCATCTATTTTTATCTACAGTTTCAGTTGATTAGGATATAACACTATTTCTATCAATCCTGAATTCTTGAGGGGCATTAAAATAAAAGTTTCATAGGAACATCAGTAATGCAGTGTCTCTACTGAACTCATGCTACTAAGAGTCACAGGCCAAATAGCAGGTCAATAAAGGCTAGGTCTATTTTTCTTGCCAGATATCTGCACAAGATCATTCTGCACAATGACCAATATTGTTACCACTTCTGGGGTTTCCTTTCCCCTTACTAGTTGTGGCCTCCCTGGACAACACACACACACACACACACACACACACACACAGAGTCATCCACAAATTTGAGCTGCACCTCCAGGGTCTCACCCGATGATTTTACCTTCGTATAGGATGTTGGCATCATCTTGTGACATGTTGTTAACACCTGCTCACAAGAATTGCAAAAGTTCCCAGATGATCTAGATGCTCCCAAAATCTTGGCCCCAAAATATTACTTAAATATGCGGGACTTCTCCTACAGTGAGCAGCGATAAATAAGTACCAAAAATCTATATATCAAATTTGGGAAAATTAAAGAATTCCAGCTCGAATTACTCAGATGGTACAACTACCAGAAATAGAGAAATTCTAATTATCATGAGGTGACCTTATGCAGTGATTTCACACACACACACACACACATAAACACAGGATGATATAAAAGTTATAAATGCACTATAGGCTAGCATATTATTGTAAACTTCTGACCGTGAAACTGAGTGAGTAAAATTTACCCCAATCCTTTGAAAATCTTCGCATAGTTCATCTTCAACAAATAATACAGTAAGTGTGCATAAAGACCATTTGCTCTACATGTAAAATTCTGACCTAGAAACCCAGACAAACAGTTTCTTAAGAATGAGCATAATGTAAAGACAAGAACAATACAGCAAACCACCATAAATTAAAATGGAATTTTGAGGACTAGAAGGTTTCCTTTTCTAAAATTCAGTGACCTCCGTTTTGAGTGTATTCAAATTGAATAGTACTAGCAGAGTTAACAATGAAAAAGTTTGATAGGCCGGGCGCGGTGGCTCAAGCCTGTAATCCCAGCACTTTGGGAGGCCGAGACGGGCGGATCACGAGGTCAGGAGATCGAGACCCTCCTGGCTAACACGGTGAAACCCCGTCTCTACTAAAAATACAAAAAATTAGCCGGGCGAGGTGGTGGGCGCCTGTGATCCCAGCCACTCGGGAGGCTGAGGCAGGAGAATGACGTGAACCCAGGAGGCAGAGGTTGCGGTGAGCTGAGATCCGGCCACTGCACTCTAGCCGGGGCGACAGAGCAAGACTCCATCTCAAAAAAAAAAAAAAAAAAAAAGAAAAAGTTTGATAAAAATCAGATCACTACCAACAAGAGACTGAAAAAATACAGTAAAGTAAGATCTTTATACCGGACTTTTTTGTTGTTGTTGTTAAGACAGAGACTGGAGTGCAGTGGCACCATCTCAGCTCACTGCAACCTCTGCCTCCCAGGTTCAAGTGATCCGCCTGCCTCAGCCTCCCAAGTAGCTGGGATTACAGACATGAGCCACCATGCCCAGCTAATTTTTGTATTTTTAGTAGAGACAAGGTTTCACCCTATTGATCAGGCTGGTCTCAAACTGCTGACCTCAGGTGATCCACCCACCTTGGCCTCCCAAAGTGCTGGGATTACAGGCGTGAGCCACTGTGTCCAGTCAACACCTATGCAGATTGAAACGTAATGACTCCTGGAGTCACCCCCACTCCTTTCCCTTCAGCTATGTAGCATTCTTTGTTTGCATAAGGCAGAGACTAGAGACTGTTAGGCTCATCAACCTCACCAGTACAACAATTCAAGTGTACTGCTAACATTTAACCCAGTTAAATGTTCTAGGGAATCCAGCACTGAAGAGGAGGGCTTTATTCAAGAGTCTTTGGGTTCCAAGTGAAAAAAATCCAACTCAAGCTAGCATGGGCAAAAACATGGTAGTCAAATTCAGAAAGAATGATAGCCTGCTGGGCCTCAAAGTAAGACTGGATTTAGGGACTCAGATAATCTTAGCCCTCCCCTTCTGTTTTCCATCTCTACTGTTCTCTGCTTTGTCAGCATCTCTTTATCAAGCCACCTTTTTTCAGCAGGAGAATGGAAGGAAAATATGACCCCAAGGAACTCTAGGCTTACAACCAGAAAGGAACCAAGGGCCCTTTCTCACCCGCTCTACTTAGGAAGATTCTAGGGAAGTCACTGAAGTAGCAGCACAACCAGGCTTGTGCTTTTAAAAGATGCCCCTGACTGCTGCATGGAAAACATATTGGGCAGAGGCAAAAATGGAAACCCCACTTGACCCTGCTGTTCCTCAGTGAAATCCTCCCTTTTCTTGCCTTCTGTGACACAGAAACATTCCTGGTCTCTAGTAGAGGCTAAGAAGCCCTTTAGATTCATTTCTATTGTTACCACAGAACATCTCCTGGGTACTTCATGAGTTGCACACACTGGGGAAATAATTCAGAGTATTACTATGCTGATTCTGAAGCTGGAACTCAAGTGGAAAATTTACTTAGACTGATCCTCAATATCGCTTCTTTCCATAGGTAAATCCAAACCATATTGTTCCAACCTACTTTTCTCCTGAGCCTGCTGTTACTACTTAGTTCAAACATATCCATAGCTCCTCATGTTTATTGATTTAAATACAGACTTCTCAGGCTCTCCACAACACTTCCCTGATATCATTTTCTAAGCAGTTTTTTTTTTTTTTTTTTTTCCTTTTTGGAGACAGAGTCTCGCTCCGTCGCCCAAGCTGGAGTGCAGTGGCGCGATCTTGGCTCACTGCAACCTCTGCCTCCTGGGTTCAAGGGATTCTCCTGCCTCGGCCTCCTCAGTAGCTGGGGCTACAGGTGCCCACCACCATACCCGGCTTATTTTTTTGTGTTTTTAGTTGAGATGGGGTTTCACCATATTGACCAGGCTGGTCTCAAACTCCTGACCTTGTGATCCCGCCTCAGTCTCCCAAAGTGCAGGGATTACAGGCATGAGCCACTGCACCTGGCCTTTTCATTTTATTACCTAGATATGTGTGAACACCTTTTCATAGAAGACAAATTCAGAAGTATACAGAGAAAAAGGTGGCCGCTCGCCTTTAGCCTTCCCCATCCCCTCTCCAGAGGTGACCACTCTCTACTATTTGGCAAGTATCTTTCCAGTCTACTTTCAATACATTTATCATGTATATGTATGAAAATACAGATGCCTCTTTTTATAAATATAACAAAGATAATGCAATATGTGCTGTTCGGTCAGTTGCCAAATACTTTAACATATATGGTATTATTACTTAACGATATACCTTTCCATTTCAGTATGTATAGAGCTATCTTATTCTTTTTAAAGACAAACTAGTATTCATCAGGTAGATGCATTAAAGTACAGATCTGCAATCCTTTATATGCAATTTTAGATCCAAAACATTCTGAAAACTGAACGTTTTCGATACATTTACAGCAAATTCATCTGGTGATAAAATCTGACCTGAACTGACATGAAGCTATTTGGAGTCTTTATTTATCCCACTTAGTGAATATTCATAATTTTCAATGCAAAAATAATAATGTGTTTCATTAGGGAGCTCTTCCCTGGACCCCACTAGTGTCGTTGTATAATATACAACCCAAAATTCTGAATTATGAAACTTACCTTCCCCAGGAGTTTCAAATAAATGATTGTGGATCTATAGTTTTCGGATTGAGGTATATATATATGCTTTCACTTTCTTGAGAAAAGCTTATGAAATATGTAAAACTACTACTAAAAATAATTAATACTTATCAAGCGCATATTATATACCAAACATTATTCCAATACTTTCCATAAACTAAGTAATGTGATCTTCACAATACTGTCAATAAGTATTATGATCTCTATTTTATAGCTGAGAAAAACTGAGTCACAGAGAGACTAAGTAATTTATGCAATTTCTATAGCAGTTTACTCAGTCAAAACTGAATCTAAATTCTGGCCCCTGAATGTGTGCAGTTCATCCACTGTGCCACTTTACCTTTATGCCCTCTGGGAATAATATAATAAACATCTAGTTAGATCTAAGCATTTTTCCCCATTTCTCTGACATCATTTAAAAAAAATAAAACCTGGCCGGGCATGGTGACTCATGACTGTAATTCCAGCACTTTGGGAGGCCAAGGCGAGAGGATCACTTGAGGTCAGGAGCTTGAGACCAGCCTGGCCAACATGGTGAAACCCCATCTCTACTAAAAATACAAAAATTAGCCATATGTGGTGGCACGTGCCTATGTTCCCAGCTACTTGAGAGGGTGAGGCACGATAATTGCTTGATCCTGGGAGGCAGAGGTTGTAGAGAGCCAAGGTCATGCCACTGCACTCCAGCCTGGGCGACAGAGTGAGACTGTCTCAAAAAAAACCAAACCAGGCTGGGCACGGTGGCCCACACCTGTAATCCCAGCACTTTGGGAGGCCGAGTTGGGTGGATCACGAGGTCAGGACTTCAAGGCCAAGATGGTGAAACCCCGTCTCTACTAAAATTACAAAAGTTAGTCAGGTGTGGTGACGGGCACCTGTAATCCCAGCTGCTCAGGAGGCCGAGACAGAGAATTGCTTGAACCCAGGAGGCAGATGTTGCAGTGAGCCGAGATCACACCACTGCACTCCAGCCTGGGCGACAGAGCAAGACTCCATCTCAAAAACAAACAAACAAAACAAACCAAACAAACAAAAAGCCCTACAAATACAGCTGAACCACCGTGTACTCCAACCCAATCCCATCCCGCTTCCTTCAGAGAGGTAACCACTGTCTGGAATTTGGTGTTTATTATTTTATGCATGTTGTTTAAATGTTTATTCAACAACATATCGTACATTTTTGTATATTAGAGCTTACATAGAGCAGGAAGAGGGACATAATTGAAAAAGGACATCAAATGGGACATCAAATTCATAAAACTTCAAGTTACTACTAATCACTAATATTCTGTTTCTTAACCTAGATGGTGTGGGTGTGAGTATTCATTTAATGTTACTCTTTAAACTGCACATGTACTATCATTTTGTATTTTATACATACCATAATTTTAAGTTTTAAAGGAAGTTTAATATTCACATAAAATAGTATTTTGTAAATGTTGTTGAAAAAATTTAAATCTCTCATTGGGCTGGCTTGAATATGTTCCCACCCCTAGGTCAATCACTGTGCCCAGAAGGCTGGAGCAATCACTAGATTTACTAACAAGCATTCTGTACCCACTCCTGTGGCCAGGGAGTGGCATTTATTACTCAAAGAAGCATAGGTTGGACAACGTTGGACAAACCAACAAATATAAAACGATGGCCATGGTGGGAGCCAGAAGTGTTGGAAAATATTAGAGAAGAAAAATGTCATTCAGACTCCCTTATTTAGAATGCCCATTACCTTCCCCACTGCTACCCAGATGGATACACTTTCTACCTGTCCCTTAAACATTAATTTTTAAATGAAAGCCAAGACTCTAAAAATTAGAAGAATAAAATAATCCAAACAAAGCTATTCTGGAAAAATAAAGAATGAAACTTCCCTCCCCACCACTTCACTCCTTCTACTCCACCCCAGACCACAGGGCAAGAGGATAGAGCCAGCTGGGCATAGTGGCTCATGCCTGTAATCCCAGCATGTTGGGAGGCCAAGGTGGTCGGATCACTTGAGGTCAGGAGTTTGAGATCAGCCTGGCCAACATGGTGAAACCCCATCTCTACTAAAAATACAAAAATTAGCTAGGTGTGGTGGCGTGCACCTGTAATCCTAGCAACTTGGGAGGCTGAGGCACAAGAATCTCTTGAACCCGGGAGGCGGAGGTTGCAATGCGACTGTCAAAAAAAAAAAAAAAGAAGAGGATAGAGCTTTGCTTATGCCCACACAAGCAAATTCAAGGCTTTCACCTGGTCTTTGGGTAATCTTGGTAGTGGCCATCAGGTAGTATGTGGTTCTCTAATGGACCCAATTTATTATTTCTGGCAAGCTTGAGAAGAGGCAAAAGTTTGAAAGCAGGAGGTGACTAATGAAATACACTAATATTCCTCTACAAAATAATGAGAAAGATCAGCTCCACTGTGGGCAGTGGTGGATTTGCCAGTCATGAAGCAGCTCGTAAGACATGATACCTTTCTTTTTTGTAGGGTTGATCTGTACCTTGGTGCTTCCCCCAGAATGGAAGGAGATTAGGATGGTAAAGATTTAAAGAAATAAACTTATCTTAGGATGAGATCAAGAATAAGAACTCATATTAAATGCCAAGGTACAAAGCACCTCCCAATACTTTTCCCCAGAACTTAACCTACCAATATAGTCACAGAAAGATCTGGACAACCATCATTCTCTTCCAATCCCATCTGACTCAAAGGCTTACTTTGTGGCAAAGAATACAGAATGCATGCATTCTCAGTTATCTATTAGTTTAGGAAGTGAGGTGCTCAGCTACTATGCTCATCACAGCAACACTTTTGCCCAAGCTCACTAATCATAGAGGTTCCTTCTCTTCCCCTGGGAAGAATGAGTAAAGAAACATGAAAAATGCTCTACATGATTGTCAAGTAGATATGTCTTCCCCTCTACAGAAACACAAGGATCAAGGAATAAATTGATCTCATCTTCCAACTCAACTGTAAATTTCTTAATATCAGGAAAATATGACTTATATTAACTTATGCATTGATCACAGTTCCAAGTGGAGAGCTGGGCATACAATAGACAATAAGCAAATTTGAGTCCATTTGACCATCTGCATTAGTCAGGGGTCTCCAGAGAAACAGTACCAGTAGGAGACAGTGTATTAGTCTGTTCTCACATTGCTATAAGGACATACCCAAGACTGGGTAGTTTACAAAGGAAAGAGGTTTAATTGACTCACAGTTCCAAAGGGCTGGGGAGGCCTCAGGAAACTTAAAATCATGGTGGAAGGGGGAGCAAACACATCCTTCTTCACATGGCAGCAGCAAGGAGAAGTGCTAAGCAAAAGTGGGAAAAGCCCATTATAAAACCATCAGATCTTGTGAGAACTCACTCACTGTCACAAGAACAACCTGAGGGTAATCACCCACATGATTAAATTATCTCCTACTGGGTTTCTCCCATGACATGTGGGGATTACGGGAACTACAATTCAAGATGAAATTTGGGTGGAAACACAGCCAAACCATATCAGATAGTGGGCTGGTGGGTGGGTGGGTGGGTGGATGGGTGGATGGATAGATGGATGGATGGATAGATGGATGGATGGATGGATAGATAGACAGACAGACAGATAGATAATAATTATAAGGAATTGGCTCACACAATTATGGGGGCTGAGAGCCCCAAAATCTGCAATCCACAAGCTGGAGATGCAGATGAGCCGATGGTATAGTCCCAATCCAAGTCTGAAACACTGAGAACAAGGAGAGTCAATGGTTTGAGTATCTGTCTGAGTCTGAAGGCCTGAGAACTAGGCGAGTCAATAGTGTAAATACCAATCCAAAAGCCAGCAGGCTGAAGACTCAAGAAGAGCTGATTTTTTAATTCAATTCTGAAGACAGGAAAAGGCTTATGTTCCAGCTCAAACAGTCAGGTAGGAGGAGCTCCCACTTATTCAGACCTTTTGTCCTATTCAGGTATTCATTTGATTAGGTGAGGCCCAGCAAATTAGGGATGGCAATCTGCTCTACTCAGTCTATCCATTCAACTTTTTTACGTTTTTTTAAATTTTATTTTTTAGAGATCAGATCTCACTGTCACCCAGGCTAGAGTGCAAGTGGCATGATCATAGTTCACTGCAGCCTTGAACTCCTGGGCTCAAGTGATTCTCCCACCTTAGCCTCCTGAGTAGCTGGGGCTACAGCCACGTGCCACCAAGCCCAAATCATTATTTTTTTAGAGACAGGATCTCACTATGTTGCCTAGGCTAGTCTTGAACTCCTAGCCCCAAGCAATCCTCCTGCTTCAGTTTCCCAAGTAGCTGGGATTACATCAAATGTTAATCTCATCCAAAAACACTCTCACAGACATGCCCAAAATAATGTTTGACCAAACACCTGGCTATCCTATGACCCAGTCAAGTTGACATGTAATCATTACACTATACTATACTGTGTGTGTGTGTATGTGTGTGTGTGAGATGAAGACTAAATGTAATTTTAATGTATTCCAATTATACCTAATAGTTGAGCAGTGCTCTACAGTTTATAAAACATTTCCATGTACATTACCTCATTCAGTTTTCACAGCAGTCAGTATTATGAGTGTGGAAAATGAGGCTCAAAGGGGTGGCATAACTTGCTCAAAGTCACACAGCTAATAAGAAGTAGAGTTGATACTTGATCCACGTGATCTGACTCAGATCCAATTCTGTCTGCATCATACCATAGCTGCTTTACTATTGCTATGTATTTGTTAAGCATTTTGACCTCCTTAAAGAAGAAAAGGCAGTTGCAAATGAAGTCTGGGCAGCAGCTGTATCCCCAGCTGTCTGAAATGCCTCCACCAGGTTTGGCAACAGCTGTCTTAGCTTGACATCTCACTGGGCTTCTGTCATTCCTCACCTTAGGGAATGACAAGTTTAATGAAGAAAAATCCAACCTTCCACCTGAACTCCTAGTTTTGCAGATGCAACTGACATCTGACAGGCTTGGAGGCCCTCACTGCAGGGAATGGAGTGACCCCAGCCTCCCAGCTCATAGATTACATGTTTGGCAGCTTTCTCTGCAATTGGTTGGCAATATTTGTGACTTCTCCAGATTCTACTCCCTAGTCTCAATACTAATTTAAATGCAATTCAAACAAACACTGAGTATTTCATATGTGCCAGGCACTGGGGATATTTAAAAAGATGAGTAACACATCATTTCTGCCTCAGGGCCACCCAAAGTCCTACAGAAGAGTTAGAAACTTTATATTGCCAGTATGTCTATGGAGACAATACCATTACCATGGCAAATGGGCCCTTTTGAATAGAGAAACTCTAAGGAGATTGCTCAAAAAGTTAAATACCGACTGGGCACAGTGGCTTATGCTTGTAATCCCAGCAATTTGTGAGGCCGAGGTGGGGGATCACAAGGTCAGGAGTTCAAGACCAGTCTGACCAACAGGGCAAAATCCCATCTCTACCAAAAATACAAAAAATTAGCTGGTCATGGTGACACCTGCGTGTAATCCCAGCTACTTGGGAGGCTGAGTCACAACAATCATTTGAACCCAAGAGGCAGAGGTTGCACTGAGCCGAGATCACACCACTGCACTCCAGCCTGGACTACAGAGTGAGACTCTGTCTCCAAAAAAAAAAAAAAAAATTAAATACCATGTTGACAATTTCCTTTGGGAGGAACAACAAATTCAAACACCAGCAAGAATCTCAGAAGGGCAAGAGCTGTGGAAGGGGCACTTCAAAATCTCAAATAACAAACACCTTTGTTCATGGGTACATAGGTGTTTGTTATTTGAGAACTAGAACCTCATTTTTTATCTTACAAAACAAGACAGTGGTCAGCATGTCAAAGGACAAATGAAAGCATGGGATATGTTAGGGGGCAAAAAAGCAAAGCCACATTATTTGGAGGACAGGGTACACAGAGGACAGTATCAGGAGGTGAGGTTAGAAAAAATGGTGGTGAAAGGGCTGGGCACACTGGCTCATGCCTGTAATCCCAGCACTTTGGGAGGCCAAGGTGGGCAGATCACAAGGTCAGGAGTTCAAGACCAGCCTGACCAATATGGTGAAACCTCATCTCTACTAAAACTACAAAAAAATTAGCTGGGTGTGGTGGCACATGCCTGTAAATCCAGCTACTTGGGAGGCTGAGGCAGGAGAATTGCTTGAACCCTGGAGGTGGAGTTTGTAGTGAGCCGAGATTGCACCACTGTACCCTAGCCTGGGTGACAGAGCAAGACTCCATCTCAAAAAAAAAAAAAAGAAAAGAAAAAAAAAGTTAGTGAAGAGGCTTCAATGTCATGCCAAAATGTTTAGACTATATCCTGAACGGAGCCACAGAAGATTTGTAAGTTGGGGCTGGTGTTAGCGTGTTTTGATAATGTGATTTAGAAAAGTGATGCTAGTACTTAGCAGAGGTAACAGTCATTAGAGACTAGTCCGAGGGAATATTAGAATGTCCTGAGTGAGAGATGATGAAGACCTTAACCAAGGAGCTAGAAATGGAAACGGGAAGGACTGGAAAGACCATTCAGAAGTGGAATAGTCAGCTCTGGGTAAGGAGAGGTATACAATATCTAGTTATGTGGCAGGGTACTGGAGAAGGTATGAAAGAACCCAGAAAAAGAAGTGGAGAGGGAGAAGGTTCGAGAAGAAGTTGTGGAGTTTGGTTGGGACTGGACATGCTCAATGTGAAGGGTTTACATACCTCCAAGTGAAGATCCTTAGTGGACAGACAGAAAGGATAGCCCAGGAAAATGGAGCGGGCTCACATATTAAGCCATGGGAATGAATGAGACCACTCAGGAAAGCAGCATAGACAGACAGAAGACAGTGAAGAACAAGGCCCGCCCTCAGGAATACTGAAACGTAAGAGCTGGACCAGGAATCAAAAACTGGAAATGGAGAGCAGTCACAAGAGATAAAAGAACTAGGAGACAGCCATCATCACTGGCCATCAGAGAAATGCAAATCAAAACCACAATGAGATACCATCTCACACCAGTTAGAATGGCAATCATTAAAAAGTCAGGAAACAAGTGCTGGAGAGGATGTGGAGAAACAGGAATACTTTTACACTCTTGGTAGGACTGTAAACTAGTTCAACCATTGTGGAAGACAGTGTGGCGATTCTTCAAGGATGTAGAACTAGAAATACCATTTGACCCAGGCATCCCATTACTGGGTATATACCCAAAGGATTATAAATCATGCTTCTACAAAGACACATGCGCACATATGTTTATTGTGGCACTGTTCACAATAGCAAAGACTTGGAACCAACCCAAATGTCCATCAATGATAGACTGGATTAAGAAAATGTGGCACATATACACCATGGAATACTATGCAGCCATAAAAAAGGATGAGTTCATGTCCTTTGTAGGGACATGGATGAAGCTGGAAACCATCATTCTCAGCAAACTATCGCAAGGACAAAAAAACAGACACTGCATGTTCTCACTCATAGGTGGAATTAAACAATGAGAACACCTGGACACAGGATGGGGAACACCACACACTGAGACCTGTTGTGGGGTGAGGGGAGCGGGGAGGGATAGCATTAGGAGATATACCTAATGTAAATGACGAGTTAATGGGTGCAGCACACCAACATGGCTCATGTATACATATGTAACAAACCTGCATATTGTGCACATGTACCCTAGAACTTAAAGTATAATAAAAAAAAAAAAAAAAAGAACTAGGAGACAGCAATGGCAGATTGGCAAGGGTGAGCAATAGTACCAAATACTGCCAAGAGATTACAGAAGATTAGAACTACGATGGAATCTCTAGATTCCTCTGGAATTTGAAAAGTCATTAGATTTAGAGAGAGAAAAAAAAAAACAGTAGGGGAATAAATCGAATAAGACTGGCAAAATGTCCATCATTGCTGAAGCTGGATCATGGGTACATAGGTGTTTGTTATAGTGCTGTCTCTACGTGTGTATATGTTTGAAATTTTTTCCAACTAACAAGTTGAAATTCTAAAAACTAATACAAAAAAAAAATGATAAAATAAGATCTCGTGACCAGCTTCCAAGATAAGGGTTTCAGTTTAAATAGCAAATGGGATATAAATGGGGGCAGGGGCAGGGGCAGCTGGTCTCAAGTGTAATATTATGAACTTTTGCTGGCAATGTGACATGGCGGTGGGGCTGGGCCGGGCCCAGTGCTTGTGTCAGTCATTCAGTGTCAGTACAGGAAACAGCTGACACTCAAATCAGGATGGTTCCCTGAGGGTTTAGTAAAGGGAGTATTTATGGAGTAGGAGCAGAGTGTAGAGAAAGCACAAGGAGTACTGCAGGAATGCCTGTGCTGGGGGCAGCGGGATGGCACCAGCTTTCTCTCATGCTCTTGGTGGAATGTAGCCATGAGCATGTATTTCTCGTGGGCATGCAGGTCGACTGGCGGTCAGCTGTGGGCTCCGTTTCAATCTGGTGTCACCTGGGTTTGGCTCCTCTTTGTGGATCAAGCTCTGGGCTACTCCACATGTGTTCATTCTGGGCCCCAGACCAAACAGGCAGCAGTTGCGCAGGGGAGGTTCTTCCCGTTAAGATGACAGGCATCGTAACAAACCCCACGCAATGGCTTTCCTCGTACTGCTAAGGCTTTTCCTTAAGGCTTAGGCTTGAAACTGGTACAGATGGTTGGGTGTACCCACATCTCATGGCCCCAAAGCTAGTCAAAGAGCCAAGCCTCAAAACAAGGGGCAATATATCCCTCCTTTTTTGGGGGGAGTAACTACAAAGTCACATTCAGGCAAAGAGCATGGAAACCAGGAGGGGCGAAGAATTAAGGCCAATAATTCATCTGCAGCACACTCAGAAAGCAAGGGAGGCAGGCCCGTAATAGAATCCAGAAAGTCATGAGAAGACCCCTTGAGAGAAGGCCTGACCTTCCATCTGAAAGAATGTGAAGAAATCCCACAGGGAGGATGCTAGGGGAATACGTGTCCTGACTCCCTCAGGTCTTCTCTCTGGCTGCTCACTCCCTGAACCCAGCCAGAAACCAAAAAGCAAAGAAGCCTTTGATCCTTAAAGGTCAGGCTCCCGGGACGGGTAGCTGTAGGGCCAAAAACAGGATACAGGCCCACACACACAGTTCATAGTAAGCAGGTGAGCTGGGACATGAATTCTGGCAGTTTGCTCAGAATCCACGCTTTTGATGACTATAATGCAACATCCTCCATTCCAGTCCCTGCCTGGGGGTCCCATTTCAATTTTTTTTCTTTTTTGCCCGCTTTGAGTAGAGTCTTACTCTGTTACCCAGGCTGGGGCTCAATCTTAGCTCACGGCAACCTCCACCTCCCAGGTTCAAGCAATTCTCATGCCTCAGCCTCCTGAATAGCTGGGACTACAGGCAAGTGCCACCACACCCGGCTAATTTTTATATTTTTAATAGAGGCGGGGTTTCACCATATTTTGGCCAGGCTGGTCTCGAACTCCTGGCCTGAAGTGATCCGCCTGCCTTGGCCTCCCAAAGTGCTAGGATTACAGGTGTGAGCCACTGCGCCTGGCCCCACTTAAATTTTTTGTGGCCTAATAAAGCAGGTGAGCCCTGATTTTAGGCTCTGAATACATAAAACTTAGAATTTAATTTCAGGGGCTCATTCTCTTCACCCCATAGAAAATATTCTTTGCTTATAAAAGAACTTACTGCTACTAGAGCGGGACCAAGTGAAGGTGGTGTACAGGCTAAAAAGAGAGAGTCAGTGTGTGAACAGAACCCTCATCTCCCTCCAGGTCCAGCCCAGGAAAATGGGGAACCTGTGGACTCAGAAGTTGTGGATGATCCTATAGGTGGCCTGGACCGCTACCTGGGTTTCTGATCGAGAGGGACAGGCAGTGCACCAAGAGAGAGGCTTTTCCTCCCACAAGGAAGAGACGCAGCTGGAGGTGGAAACAGGCAATTAAGACTGATTGTCTGACTCAGCAATCAAATTAGGCTGTGACAGCTATTGATCGTTAAGAGGAGGCAGGTTGCCGGTGGGAGTCGAGAACAGGCAATCAGTGCAGATTGACGTTTGAGAGGATCTGGGAGCAGATTCTGTGTCCAAGAGCTCTGGGGAGCCACCTCCCAAAAGGGAACACTTTGCTGAGATCCACCAACACTCTCCTGGTTGGCTGGAAGGAAGCTCTCAACGTTTGTGCTGATTGTGTTTCTTGGAGACAAATTAATGGCAAATGAAGCCAAAGTAATAATAATTGGCAGCATTTTTTTTTTAAAGCAGTAAGTTGTTCTAAGCAAAGAATCCTTTCTTTGCTTATAAGGGTGGAGAGGATGCGCCCCTCAAACTACATTCTAAGGTTTGTATGTCCAGAACCTAAAATCAGGACTCGCTTTATTAGGCCACAAAAAATTGAAGTAGGACCCCAAGCAGGCAATAGAAAGGAGGATGTTACATTATACTCATCGAGAGCGTGGATTCTGAGCAAACTGCCAGAAATCACATCTCAGCTCAGCTGCTTGCTGTGAACTGTGTGCCTGAGCTCAGGCAAGCTACATGCCTCTGTGTCCTTCGTTTCTCCAAAAAATGGAAGCAATACTCATACAGCCTAGAGCTGTGGATTTAATGAGTTAATAGATGTGAGCACTTAGTAGTGTTGTACACATAATGGTATTTGAAGGGTAGTTCTTATTATTATTGGCCCCAGTAAGCAGACTCAGGGACAATCCCCTGCCCCACATTCAGGCAGCATCCTTACCTTCTACCACTGCGCCCTGTGCCACAGTTGGGAGCCTGGGAAGACAGCGGTCCAGCCCTCTACCTGAGCCTAACTTTCAACTTAATCTTACCCCAGCATTGAATACAACCGAGACAGGATTGCTCTCATCACCTAAGGCTAGAATCCAGGGGAAATTTCCTTTCTCGGTGAGTGCCCTGACCATTCCGTCCACCATTGACTCAAGTTGATGAGAACAATTAAAGAAGAGGTGCTAGCTGCAGAAGGAAATCAGTATTTTAACGAAAGGCAAAACAAGTCTAGTAGAAAAACCAGTCCAAACCAAAAGAAGGAATGACAAAGTCAGCTTAGCTTCTTACCATGGTGCTTCAGGAGTTACTGAGTCCCCCATCTCCCTGAAGTTTCTGTCCCTGTGTTTTCACAGGGTAGGGTCTCTCTCCTTCACTTTGTATTGTTGTTGTTGTTGCTGTTTTGAGCAGAGTCTCACTCTGTCGTGGAGGCTGGAGTGCAGTGGGGCGATCTCAGCTCACTACTCCGCCTCCCAGGTTCAAATGATTCTCCTGCTTCAGCCTCCTGAGTAGCAAGGACTCCAGGCCTACACCACCACGCCTGGCTAATTGTTATACTTTTAGTAGAGACGGTGTTTCATCACGTTGGCCAGATTGGTCTCCAACTCCTGACCTCAAGTGATCCACCCACCTTGGCCTCCGAAAGTACTGGGATTACAGGTGTGAGCCACCGCGCCTGGCCTCCTCCTTCACTTCTTTTCTCTCCCTCTACCTCTCACTTCTTTCTTTCTCCCTCAGCTTCCCCTCTCTCTTTTTAAAACCTGCTTATGACAGTTTTTACATGTGTTTTGCCCTTGGTTGCCTGTGGATCCATAGCTCTCAGTACAAATACAAGATTTTTTTTTGCCTTTCAGTTAGGACAGCTGGGATCTATTTTACTAGCTCCATCACTAATCCCCTGAATAGTGGTCAGCAATAACAGCAAGCACATGTTACAGTTAACGTATATCACTGTGACCGGGTGCGGTGGCTCACGCCTGTAGTCTCAGTGGGTGGATCACCTGAGGTCAGGAGTTTGAGACCAGCCTGGCCAACATGGCAAAACCCCATTTCTACTAAAAATACAAAAATTAGCTGGGTGTAGTGGCACGCACCTGTAATCCCAGCTACTCAGAAGGCTGAGGCAGGAGATTCACTTGAACCTGGGAGGCCAAGATTGTGCCATTACACTCCAGCCTGGGCAACAGAGCAAGACTCTGTCTAAAAAAAAAAAGTACATCATTGCATCACTCACCCTTCTAAGTTCTTTATGTATAATAATAACTCTGTTGTCAGGACATCCCACAAGGGGGTCTTTTATTATCATTATCATCACCTGTAGTAAACTAGATTACTATTCACCCAATACTTTGGGTTCCCTTCTTCAGAATTCTTGCTGGTAGGAGGTTTAAACCATCCCCACCCTGTCAAACAGAGGAGTGACCCTATGACTTTCTTTGGCCAATAAAGGTCATAAAGGGTCATGTGACACTTCCAAACAAGAAGCACTAAAAATCAGTGAGTGCTTGGCCGTATTCTCCTTTCCTGTGCCATGATGACTGGCAGTGTCCCAGCTAGTGGCTGCTCTGTCTGAGGATGAAGAATGCTTGGAATGGGCTGGATGCGGTGGCTCACACCTGTAATCTCAGCACTTTGGGAGGCTGAGGCAGGCAGATCACATGAGGTCGGGAGTTCCAGACCAGCCTGGTCAACATAGTGAAACCCCGTCTATACTAAAAATACAAAAATTAGCCAGGCATGGTGGCAGGTGCCTGTAATCCCAGCTACTTGAGAGGCTGAGGCAGGAGAATCGCTTGAACCCGGGAGGCAGAGGTTGCAGTGAGCCGAGACCATGCCATTGCACTCCAGCCTGGGCAACAAGAGCGAAACTCCATTTCAAAAAAAAACAGAAAGCTTAGTATGGAGCCATGACCAACTCATGAAGGACAGAAAGCATGAACAAGAGATAAATGTTTGTTGTTATCTGTCTTTGAGGTTTCTGGAATTGTCTGTTACCACAGCATAACCTAGCCTATCCTGACTGATAAATTCTCATTTTCAGGTAAGGAAACTGAAACACATTTAGAGCGTGTCTTGCAATCTGGTTCCAAAATCTGAGCTCCTAAATACTACTCTATTTTACTTCTATGAGCCTCAATTTCTGGTTTATGAAGCGAGGTGATCTGTACCCTAGTTGAGAGTGACAAATGCTGTTTCTTTTGGTCTTGTCTATTTGATTCTCACTCATTCCATTTCCTGCTTTCTTTTCAGCTTTAAACATTGCCAGCATGTTTCTTTTACCACTAATGGCTGTAAGGGGAACTAGATGGGAACATCTGTGTAGGACCAGAGACTCCTACTACTGTTGTTTCCAGCTCAGGACACCCTGAGGAAAGAATTCCTCAACCTCCACTTCTCCCCGCCAGGTCTTCTAACTTTGGTATTCTTGGAAGGGTGATAATAATTGCTTTCATTTGTTAAGTAGCTGCTATGCCTCAACACCTATACAAACATTATTTCTAATTCTTAAAGCCACACTATAAAGTAGGTATTATTCTCATTTTTTTTTTTTTTTTTTTTTGATGAGGAAACTGAGGCCCAATAACACTAAATAATGTCTAAGGGCCGGGCGTGGTGGCTCATGCCTGTAATCCCAGCACTTTGGGAGGCCAAGGCGGGCGGATCACCTGAGGTCAGAAGTTCCACACCAGCCTGACCGATGTGGTGAAACCCTATCTCTACCAAAAATACAAAAATTAGCCAGGTGTGGTTGTGGGTGCCAGTAATCCCAGCTACTTGGGAGGCTGAGGCAAGAGAATCGCTTGAACCCGAGAGGCGGAGGTTGCAGTGAGCTGAGATCATGCCATTTCACTCCAGCCTGGGCCACAAGAGCAAAACTCCGTCTCAAAAATAAAAAATAAAATAACATGTCTAAGGTCATACACTTAGCACATTTAGACTCCTGGTTCCCTTTCAGAGCCATCTGACATTTAAGTTCTTTCCACCAAGCTGCTTGTTATAGAAACCATCACTCCAGCTGATCTTCTGGTACATTCCCTTTTGTTATTTGTGACCTCAGAGGTATCTGAGTCTTTCAGTATATTCTATGCTAAATAATATTTAAAATGCCCCAGCGGACACAAAGAAGAGGCTTCTGAAGAAGGAAGCAGAGGGACGGTTAGCTGAATCTAGGCAAATTCCTAAGAAAGTCTTAATGTAACAACAACAAAAAAAAAACAGAGAGGCTTGCGAAATAAAGTGAAATAGACTAAGCAGTTTGAGGTAGGTATTTAAATGAGGCCGAGCACAGTGCTGAGGAGTCTGAATCGAAGTTTTCTGAGCTCTCAACCAGACATTAATGAAGCAAACCTCCAAGGGACACATCCCAATTAGACCTGTTTTCCAGATGATCAGACTAGGACCCCAAAGTCCGATTCCTGTCCCTGGTACTCATCTTGGAACAAAATTATCCCTGTTGAGAAGCTATGCACCAAATACTACTTGTACAAATAACTGCCTGATTTTTTACAACAGGCCTGTGTCTTAGGACTTCTTGGCTGCCACTATAGGATAATGAGCTCATTGATCATTGCTGTGTTTCAATAAATATTTTTTTCCTGATAATGAGCCAATTTATAATCTAAAGCCAGACATTGTCAGGCCTGGAATCTTTTATAAAAAATGTATCATCATAATTGTTGTTATTTGGTATTGCCATCTGGGTCTCATTTCACAAAATAAAAGGCTTTCTTGTGCTTCTGGAAGCCACTTTTTCCGGAATAGTGTGTCCTCAAGACACCCCCTCACAGCATGGCCTTACGAATAGCGAGTTGTTCACGCAAACTCCTCCAAACACTTTCTCCTTCGTGATCCCATTTTTAACAAAACCCCCAAATGATAATACCCCCTTATTCAGGCAGCTGCCATTTATAGAGTGCCTACAATATGCCAGGCCTAATGCCAGATGCTGTGGAGAATGCAAAGCTGTACAAGACACAGCCTGGCCCTCAACACTCAGTCTGAAAGGCATTAAACAAAAATTCGTACAATTGCGCGATGTTAAAATTTGGAAGCCATGTTAGGATATTTTGCTTTCTTGAAGGAAATCAAAGTTCTATCACTAAGTCAAGGCTCATTTTACCCCACCATCAAGGAACAGGATGTTGATAGAAATCAATCAAATTTAGTATTTCTTGGCCATGGCTCAAGCCTGTAATCCCAGCACCTTGGGAGGCCGAGGCAGGTGAATTACCTGAGGTCAGAAGTTCAAGACCAACCTGACCAACATGGTGAAACCCCACCTCTACTAAAAATACAAAAAATTAGCCAGGTGTGGTGGCAGGCACCTGTAATCCCAGCTACTTGGGAGGCTGAAGCAGGAGAATTGCTTGAACTCAGGAGGCAGATGTTGCAATGAGTCACGATCATACCACTGTATCCCAGCCTGGGCAACAGAGCGAGACTCCATCTCAGTCAATCAGTTGATCAGATTTAGTATTTCTTGGACCACTCTGCCAGGACGTGGTACTTTGGGTGTGAGAAAAAAAAGAAGCCAAAATTCTATGGCCCTCTGAAAGCTCTCTTCGGCCCCTCTCAGATACCTCTTTTGCTGTTACCTCCTCACAGTCTTTCTTCCTAGACTAGGAAGAAAGCATGGAGTTACCTCCCCGCTGGGAGCGACCTTCTGTTTCCTTGAGTGGAAACAAAGTGAAGCCTAGGGAGAGGCCACCAGGTCGACATAGGCTGGCAAAATACTCTCTTGCAATTTCATTAGGAGGTGACACTGGGGTATGAGATGGTAAGAAAAATACCCAAAACATTAGTTCAGGAGAGTACAACCTGTCCTTTATTTATTTATTTATTTATTTATTTAGAGACAGGGTCTCCCTCTGTCATTCAGGCTGAAGTGAGGTGGTGAGATCATAACTCACTGAATCTTTGTCCTCCTGGGCCCAAGTGATCCTCCCACCTCAACCTTCCAAAGTCCTGGGATTACAGACATAAACCACCACACCAGGCCTCTTTTTTATTCATTTTTAAAGACAGGACCTCGTTCTGTCGCCCAGGCTAGTGTACAGCAGCACAGTCAGCTCACTGCAGCCTCAAACTCCAGAGTAGCTGGGATTAAAAACTCGAGCCACAGCACCTCGCCCTCAAGCTGTCCTTTCATGACCTACTGAACCATTCATTGTTTAAAAGAATTATGTAACATGCAATGAGACGCTATCATCTATAACTTTGCTATTTACTATTAATTAAGGTTGAGAATCATCAGTGACGTTGCATGTTAATTTGTAGATTTTTGACTAGCAGAGAAGCAAATGATTTCTGAAAGCAGAAAATCCCAAAGGTTGTAGTGTATTGCCCCGTAGTATATTAACGATGTATCTAGCCCAGTGACCTTACTCTGATGTTCCTTTTTAAAACTGCCTTCAAATAGCCCATTCCTCAAATACGCCTGTCAACTTGCTGGGCCATGGTGCCCAACTATTTGGGCAAGTATTATTCTGGATGTTTCCACCAGAACACCTATGAAGGTGTTCTTAGATGAGATGAACATTTAAATCGGTGAACTTTGAGCAAAGCAGATTACTCTCCATAATGTGGGTGGGCCTCATCCAGTCAGTTAAAGGTCTGAATAAAACAAAAGACTGACGTCTCCCCAGCAAGAGGGTATTCTGTCAGTAGATGGTCTTCAGACTTAACCTACAACATTGGCTCTTCCCTGGGTCTCCAGCCTGGCAACTTATCCAGCAGATTTTGGACTTGCCAACCTCCATAACTGCATGGATCAATTTCTTAAAATAAATCTCTCTCTCTCTTTCTCTATTTACATCCTAGTGGTTCTGTCTGTCTAGAAAACCCTGACTAGTACACTATCTTACTGGTTCCTTCACTAATTAATGAGTTAAATAACATCTTTAATACATGTTTATTCTGTAGTTTTATACAAGTCATATTTTTATTTCACTTTTGAAATTTATAATTTAACAGAGGGTAGAGGCTGATCCAGTGATAACAGAGGATTCCCTTTGTCCTGGTCTTGTCCTCTGACAGTTACTTTCCCTGGGAACCTCAAGGAGCGGAGGCTGAGGCACAAAAGGATGCCGGTGCATGCAATCTTAGATCTTAGCCAAATACTACATCCTGTCATCTCACTGAGAGCACAAGTCACATATTGTAAGAAGCAGAAATTTGAAATAAAATTATACACAACAAAATAAATAAAGTAGTATTGGGCTATCATCCAAAATAAAGAATCAATATCCATGCATTAGGCTGGGTGCAGTGGATCACGCCTGTAATCCCAGCACTTTGGGACACCGAGATGGGCGGATGACCTGAGGTCAGCAGTTGGAGACCAGCCTGACCACATAGTGAAACCCTGTCTCTACAAAAATACAAAAATTAGGCCGGGCGCGGTGGCTCAAGCCTGTAATCCCAGCACTTTGGGAGGCCGAGAGGGGCGGATCACGAGGTCAGGAGATCGAGACCATCCTAGCTAACACGGTGAAACCCCATCTCTACTAAAAAATACACAAAAACTAGCCGGGCGAGGTGGCGGGCGCCTGTAGTCCCAGCT